>NC_069382.1:161528785-161833785 GCF_027475565.1 Acinonyx jubatus | reverse complement strand
TGTTGAATTTTGTCAAATGGTTTTTTGCATCTATTAAGATGATCACATGATTTTTATTCTTCATTTTGTTGATGTGGTTGATCATATTGATTGATTTGCAAATATTGAACCATCCTTGCAACCTCAGAATAAATTCCACTTGATTCTGGTGAATGATCCTTTTAATGTATTATTGAATAGTTTGCTATTCTGTTAAGAGTTTTTGCATCTGTGTTCATCAGGGATACTGGCTTATCATTTTCTTTTTTTGTGTGGTGTCTTTGTCTGGTTTTGGTATCAGAGTAATGCTGGCCTCATAGAATGTCTTTGTAAGCTCTTCTTCCTCTTCTGTTGTTTGGAATAGTTTGAAGAGAATACATATTAACTCTTCTTTATTTTTTTTTATTATTTTTTAATGTTTATTTATTATTAGAGACACAGAGAGAGAGAGAGAGAGAGCAGGGAAGGGGCAGAGAGAGAGGGAGACACAGAATCTGAAACAGGCTCCAGGCTCTGAGCTGTCAGCACAGAGGCCAACGCGGGGGCTCAAACTCACGGACTGTGAGATCATGACCTGAGCCAAAGTCGGAAGCTTAACTGACTGAGCCATCCAAGTGCCCCAGTTCTTCTTTAAATGTTTGGTAAAATCCACCTTGAAATCCACCTGATCCTGGACTTTCACTTTTTAAAAACCTAAATCTTTATTTTAAAGTCCAAATTTTTGGAACCATATGGACAGCTCAGACTATCCAATAATTTTAGAAATACTCAACTGGGGCACCTGGGTGGCTTAGTCAGTTAAGAATCTGACTCTTGATTTCAGCTCATGATCTCACAGTTTCATGAGTTCAAGCCCTGCTTTAGGCTCTGTGTACTGATCACACACAGCCCAACTGGGATTCTCCCTCTCTCCATCTTTCTTCCCCTTCTCAACTCATACTCTCTCTCTGTCTCTCTCAAAATAAACAAACTTTCAAAAAAAAAAAAAGAAGAAGAAGAAGAAAGAAAGAAAAAAAGAAATACTAAACTAAACTAAACCTTTGTAGCTCCAGCTTCAGGTTTGTGGGTTGAGGAGAGAAATAATTTGCTACTGCTCCCCTCTATATCCTGCTCCTGAAATAATTATTTAGAAAGTCCAACTCCCTTATCTTCCAGAATCTCTTTACTAACTTGACTTTTTGCATGAGAGAAGCCCAAAGGGACAAAACACTACTACACAGAGTGCATCTGTATTAGCATAAGGCTTTTATTATCTTTTCCTAATTCATAATCCTCTCGCTATTATTGTTGTCTTTTGAAGCTACAACTCCTGTTATTTATACAAAATTGGCATCCCAGCATCCCACAGCAACACTTATGGACCCATAAATAAATAAATAACTTTGAAAGAGCATGCAGTTAACAACTCAAAACAAACAGAACATTTTTTAAAGTAAGCAGAATAATTTAATAAGGTTATTTTTAAAAACAAAAATATAAAACTGTTTTATTGCTTATTACAAAAACAAACATGTCAGTTATAAAATAGAAAATATTTATTTGAGCAGATACTACTTAACATATCCATATCAAATCATCTGGGGCAGAATCTATGAAAAGAATGTTTTTGAAGAAACTGTCCAGGAAACTCTCACTTTCTAAAGGTTACTTAAATATAAGCCAAAATCGTACTCAAAAGTGGTTATAAATGGTACATTTCCTAATCCCATATATAGTGATAAAAAAAATTGTACTCTTAGGTATAACCCAAGAGTAATGGAAACAGGTTCACACAAAAACTTGTACATGAATATTCAGAGAAACATTATTCATAATAACCAAAAGACGGAAACAACTAAAATGTCCATCAACTGGCAAATGGATTTTAAAAATGTGGTAAATCAATACAATAGAACATTATTCGGCCATAAGAAAGAGTGGGGTACTGATACATAATACAATATGGATGAATCTTGAAAATATTATCCCAAGTAAAAAATGCCAGTTACAAAACCACATATGCTCATACAAAATGTCCAGACTAGGGACATCTATAGAGACAGAACATAGATTAGTGGCTGCAAGAGGAGGATGGAAATATAGGGGACTAACAGTAAAAAGTATAGAGTGCCTTCTTAATGTGATAAAAATGTTCCACAATTGATTGTAGGGATGGTGACACTGATCTGTGAATATACTAAAAATTGTCCAATATCCACTTTAAATAGGTATGTGAATTATATTCCAATAAAGCTGTACAAAAATTAGAATCTAATAAATAAAGAAGCAAACAAACAAATTTAACCCGATTAAAGCACTGCTTTAATAGCATCTCACCTCCGTGCAGAGGCCTCTAAGCCCTGAGGTACTTATTTTTTTTTTCAATATATGAAGTTTATTGTCAAACTGGTTTCCATACAACACCCAGTGCTCATCCCAAAAGGTGCCCTCCTCAATACCCATCACCCACCCTCCACCCCCTTCCACCCCCCCATCAACCCCTGAGGTACTTAAAAATGTGTTTAAAACTTACATTTAGCATTCTACCCTGAGAATGAAAGGAAATACTCTTCAGTGTGTGTGAGCCTCTGAACCTCTTAGAATTAGACCTTTAAAAATGACAGTGGTCTGACTGAGGGAGCTCCTATCAGACAGACCCTCGCAAAGATAACAACTATAAATCTGGACGAAACACACCAAAAAAGTACCCGAAGGCCCAGGAAAGGAAACAGAAGCTGGCCAATTCTGGAGAAGAGTTGAGTCTTGGAAGAAAAGAGTGGCAGAGAAGAGTTTCAGAGTTTTGTCCTGTCTCTGGCCTGAGAGCAGACCACAGTTGGTACCATGTGGGGGCAGGGCGACTAAAACTCCAGTAGATAACCTGAAGTCTTCCTGGGCTGAGCCACTTCCTGTTTCCTCTTCTAACTTGTCACTTTGTAACCTCTGCAGTGTCTCTCCTCTCTTGGGTATGAAACCCAGCACTTCGGGTTCTTTTCCTTCTTCTCTGACCATTCTTCCTGTATCTCTTGATTCCTTCTTTTTCTTTATCTTCCCCTTAAATACTCCAGGGCTTTTGCCCTCAGCTTTTGATCAGTACACTTCCTGTTTATGGTTCATCTATTTCTATTGCTTCAACTGCCAGCGAGACTCACACCTTCATAACTGGTCAGACTCGGCTTCCCTTCTAGATCCTTCTAGCTTCAAACCAGTAACAGTGGGGTGAGAGTTAAGTTCTTTTTTTGTTTGTTTGTTTATTTATTTATTGGGGGTGGGGGGCACGGTGCTGAGAGAGAGGGAGAGAGAGAATCCCAAGCAGCCTCCAAGCCTAGCACAGGCCCAACTTGGGGCTTGATCTCATGACCATGGGATCATGAGTTGAACTGAAATTAAGAGTCAGCACTCAACCGAGACACTCAGGCACCCTAAGTTCTAAAGTGAACACGAAAGCCAAAAATCATGTGTAGTCACAATTTCCTTTGAAATTTCCTTAGGAAAGCAACATGTTCTTCTATACCTACATTAATTTCTTTTTTTTTTAAATTTTTTTTAATGTTTATTTATTTTTGAGAGAAACAGAGAGAAACAAAGAGAGAGAGAGAGACACAGCATGAGCAGGGGAGGCGTTAGAGAGAGAGGGAACACAGAATCTGAAGCAGGCTCCAGGCTCTGAGCTGTCAGCACAGAGCCCGACGCGGGGCTTGAACTCACAAACTGTGAGATCATGACCTGAGCGGAAGTCAGTCGCCTAGCCGACTAAGCCACCCAGGCATCCCTATACCTACATTCATTTCTTAGTCTTGCCTACACTGTTGAATTTGATCAAGATAAATGCACTTAAACTATGATGCCAATATATTTTGTTTTCCCACAAGTATCTCTAAGTTAACATGTCCAAACTAAACTTCCAACCTGCCTTCCATCTACCTACATCACACTCTTCCACTTTTATTTCCTCCTCGAACAAATGGTACCAAAATCACCCTGGTTGCCTAAGCCAAAAATTCAGAGGTCAACATTGATACCTCTTTTCCTTCACAGCAAAATCCAATCAGTCCTGATTTCTGATTTTAATCCACCAAATGCCTTAATTCAAGCCCTTATCATTTTTTTACTTAGACCATAGCCAGAGCCTCAAAAAGGCCTCCTGACTTTCTGCCTCCAATCCTCTGTGGTTTATCTAGACCTACTGTCTTTTGCAGATGCAAATATGATCAGATTTATCCCTGCTTGGAAAGATCTTCTAATGGTAAACTACCACTCATAGCAGTGGTTCTCAAGCATTTTTCTAGAAAATAAATACTATTTTCAAATTAATACTATATAAGTTCCTAATATCTACAAACAGAAGCTGTATTTTATTAGGATTAATTTACTGTCTAAGTTATAAGTGTATAACTTATTAAAAACCAATTAGAAAATAATAGGTAGTTTTGATGAAATATAAAAATTCAAAATTGTTGGTAAGCAATTTGATCAAAATCATCTTACTATTTATTCCTCTATTTCATTTGAATGCACATGATCAAAAAAAATCCTGATTCATAGCAATAGGTAACTACCAAAAGTAGTATTTTGGGGTTTCTCCCCACTAACAGTTCACCTTTTAAGTTTAGCATTTGATTCATTTACAGAGATAGCAAGGTCCAAATACAAATGAATTAATCTGTCAGCACAAATTACTTGGTTGTTGGTCTCCACTCGGTTAAAAATTGGTGTGTAATATTTAGTTTGAGTATGTGTTTAAGATTTCTTTTATAAATTGAAAGCCAAAACAAACATTTGCAGGGAGGCTGGGTGGCTCAGTTGGTTGAGGTTCTGACTCTTGATTTCAGCTCAGGGCATGATCCCAGGCTAGTGGGATTGAGCCCCATGTCAAGCTCCACACTGAGTGTGGAGCCAACTTAAGATTCTCTCTCTCTCTCTCTCTCTCTCTCTCTCTCTCTCTCTCTCTCTCTCCTGGGGCATCTGGGTGGCTCAGGGGTTAAGCATCCGACTTCATCTCATGTCATGATCTCGTGGTTCATGAGTTCGAGCCCCAAATTGGGCTTTGAGCCTGCTTCAGATCCTCTGTCCCCTTCTCTCTGCCTCTCTCCCTCTCTCTGGCCCTTCCCCCCGCCTCAAAAATAAATAAACATTTTTTTAAAAATTCTCTCTTTATCCCTTTGCCCCTCTTTCCAGCTCTCCCCCCTCTCTCTCTAAAATTAAAAAAAAAGGGTGACATAGTTGGTTAAGCACATTCCTCTTGAGCTTGGCTCAGGTTATGATCTCAAGGTTTGTGAGTCTGGGCCCACACTGGGTTCTGCGCTAACCGCATGGAGCCTGCATGGGATTCTGTCTCTCCTCTCTGCCCCTCCCCTGCTTGTGTGTGCTCTCTCTCTCTCACACACAAAAATAAATAATAAACTTAAAACATTTTTTTTAAAAAGAAAGAAAAAAGAAAACATTTGTGTAATCCTTGGAATTCTTCCTCAGAACCTTGGTTTCATGGAATAGAGTTTGAAAACCAATTACCTAGGAGCTTAAGCCCAATTCCCTTAGGACAACATGCAAGGAAGGGCCTGTGTCATTTGGACTTTTATCTATCAATCTAACTGCATTTACTCCCACTGCCAAAATTCTACCCAATCTCCTAAGTCTACCTCCATCTAGCACAAGGTTATACTTTTGCACTTGCTACTATCTCTGCCAAACCCTGTACTTGTACTATGGCCTTCTTACCTGAATTGCTATGAACTCTCCCAAAGTTAAAATGTTAATGCCTCATGAACCCTTCTTCGATTTCCCCCAAAGTACCTAGGGTAAACCTCCATCAACTTGTGTTGCCTTGTGTAGTAATCATCTCTTCCTCTCCCCCATGAGTTCCTACGAAAGGACTTTTAACCATCCCTAGGTTCTCAGGGACTTTCAAAGTGCCTGGTACCTGGTAATCACACCTTAAGTGCTTTTAATTAATTACTTCATTAATTTATATTGATAATAATCACTAGCAGAGTGATTACACTGGCAGAAACTTCAGATTTGCATTAGATAGTCAACAGGTAACCCTTTCACCAAGTTGACACTTCAGGTTAAATAAGTACTAAGTAGAAATGACGGTTATGCTCATTTTCATTTTGACTCCATTTTTCTTTAATAGTGGCATCACTCACCAACAAAGGAGAGCAGGATCACGAGCAGGACAATGAGGGCACAGATACACGGAATCAAGACCAGCAACAGGAAGCGGAGAATATTCACAGTTGCCAGCTTCTGAGAGCAGCCATCACCCATGTTATTGTCAACAGCTCCCAAGACCTAACGTAAAAGAGGAATATGAAACATGGTTTTAATATCACAAGGCAACGCAATACACGGTATGAAATTATAGAGTAGAGCTGTCCATTCAGAGAAGCAGCATTCCTGAGAGATTCTAGTGCGTGTGCTTTAGGGCATAAAAATGAACTTAGGCATTAAATCACACTATTAAGTGAACAAATAACTATACAACCACATTCAAGGCAGATAAAATCATCTGTTTCTGAAGTGTTTTTCAGGAGTACATGAACTTTTAACGATATCCCATCTTGAACATATTTGCCAATTTGGTATTATTTCAAAGGGCTCTGAGTTTCCATGGCAAGGACTTATCTTGGCCCAGAGCTACAAGCAAAGACTACCTAGTACAGTGATAAAATATTGGTGAGTAGGTGTAGACAGGACATTATCTAGATTTCACTGTTGTTCGTCCCCTCAGTCCTAAGCCCAATCTGCATGAATCTGGATAAAATTAATTTTCAGCCATTTATAATTCAGCAAGATTAAATATTACTCACCATGTATTTAGTGACAAGCTGAACAATGAAAAAGAGAGCCTGTCCTGTTGACCAGTTAAACACTGACAACCCCTGAGGATACCTTCCACTGTCCAGGCTGCCCCTGCAGTCTATTTGTGAAAGCATTATGAGATGGTTCCGACAACATTCTTATCTTAAAGTACTTGAAATTTTGCTAATTTAAACTAAAATTAAATACCTTGATTTTTAGTTTGGTCCCTTGCCAGAAATGATGTCTGGAAGTTCATTTCTTGCAAATGGCTAGTTTAGGGCACTGACATTTTCAACAGGAGTCTGAGATGAAATTAAAAGAGATTTGAGTCCCTCACTATGAGCGATTCTTCCAATCCCATGTGAAGGTGTTTCTCACGGCTTCCTCTTAGACTTCTGACTCTCCAGCATTTTCTTCTGTGACAGTTTCAGAGCTTGAATGATAACCTCTGCATGAGTGACTGCTGAACCTTTCTCGAGTCTCCAACTTCCTTCCAAGTTGTATCATATATTTCCAATGCCCGGTGCTCAGCGGCATCTCTTCTCAACAAGTCCAAAACCAAATTAATCTCTTTCTCTGCCTCTACCTTAAAGCTAGTTCTTCTCTTGATTTCCATATTTTTGCTAACAGACATTCCACTACTCCAGTACCCCAAGACTCCTCACTTCTCCATCACCCCCCCATGCCCCGCATTATCAGGTTTTGTTGGTTCTTCCCTTATAACGAATGTCTAATTTTGAAAAATGAATGGCCTTTGAGATAGACCTTTATCCTAATCAAGAAGTTTCTAATAGAATGGTCCTGTACTTGATCGTTTACAGCATATAACAAGTACTTGAAAATTTCTCATGGATAAAAAGGCAACTTGGATACGTTCTTCTGGATTGCAAGGCATATGTGATATTCCATTTCTGCTTTATTCCCCCTAAATCAGAACCAATTCTTATTCGCTAACACATATTGCAGGCAGTGTTCACTACATGTACTGTGATGTAATGACACCCTCTGTAATTTTAAGCATACCCCATGAGACATATTATTTGAAAGAACCTATGATGTTAGCTTGAGAATGGCTTGATCTGCTAGGTTAATGTCTTTACTGACCCATTCCCTCTGCACCTGGTTTAATCCATCAGCCAAAGTGAGATCAGAGTGAATTTACAATTTGATCTGCACGAAGACATGGCACTGTGTTAGAGGACACCATAAAAAGAATGTGACCACCCATCGACCCGTGAGCGGAACCCAGGCAATCAGAGGCTCCTCACTCCCTCCCCCGTCCTTGAAATGTACCACTGTTCCCACAGCCAGAGCCATTTTCAAGAATGCAGCCTTGAGAGAGCAATGTGTTGTTGAGACCATCTGGACAATACACATGACTAAACCTAGTTAAGACCTCTATATAAACTTTTATGATTCAGGCAGGCAGGTGTGGAAATTCACTCATCTTGTCTGCCTAAGACAAGCCTCATAGTAAGTTACCTTGCTTCTTAAACCTACCATCTACCAATCTGAAGTGGTCTTTTTCTTCAGTATCTCCTTGCACTCTGTGTGTAAAAGCCAGTTTCGAATTTTACCCAGGAAGCTCCTAAGTTTGCAAACCAACACACTGACACAATTTAATATAAGATCTGCAATAGCACAATAATTACAACACCAGCGTTGGACGGGTGGTGTCCTTTCAGGCATGGAAATAAGCAAATGTGGGACTACAGCCCAACAGAGACAGTAGGAGAATCTACTGACTTCATTTACTCAGCAATTAGTTATTGAAAACCTAAGATTATCATCAGCATGGTGATGGATGTAACTATGATTTCAGACTAACTGTCCCTCAAAAGCTCACAGTCTTATAGGAGAGATAAGTCCATAAACGATATACCTACATGTCAAGGTAGCAAATGTTAAGCACCATGACACTTACAGCTAAAGTGCCGTAAGAATTCAAAAGATAGGAATACAATTTCTTGCTGCAGGATCAGGTAAAGCATTACAGAGAACCAGCACTTGAGGCAAACATAATTCCGAGAAAAGTACCCCTGAAAAGTCCTACTATAGTTTTAAAGAGTGGTAAGATACAATCAGAGAGGTAAGGAAGTTATGAACTTTCTTTGGCTTCTATAACAGTTGAAAAGGTTTCTTTGTTAAGATGGTCACAGGAGGTTACAGAGATCATCTTCTTAGGTAGCAAATTCACAATGGCCTCAACACTGTCTGGAATCTTGTAGACAAGCACATCCTATTTAGTATTGATCCATGAAGAGTCAGCGGAGAAAGTGCTAGAAGCTCATTCTGATATCTCCTATGGATATAGGAGTCAAGTCAACAAGTCAACAAGTACTTGACCTCCAGAAACCATATTCATGATTTGTGCAAATATGTTCTCCAGTGTCTAGGAAATTTTTTGCTCTTATCAAGGGGAGAAGAGAAAGAAATACTTAGAAGAAAGCCAGCACTATTGTCAATTTCATAACTGTCCTCCTGTACTCATGACCACTTAGGACTATAGCTATAAGTGCTGCATTACTCAGAGGCCAGAGGAGTTTCCCCTGGGCATAACATAACTCTTAGACTCTCTTGTTGAGTTAATAACACCAGATGAGATAACCTGCTAGGGAAATTCCTAAGCTTTGTTTCAGTGGACTACAACCCTCTCTCCAGAGGGCACCCTCTTCCAGAAACTACCTCCACGGGCTTGAAACTGTAAGACAAGCACAAGCACAGCATTCCATGGGACAGGCAGGCAAGACTGCATCTGATTGACCTGCACATACTTCAAATATGTCCTTCTTGTGTTTTGTTAATCCTGCTGGTAAAAACTCATTTCTTATATCTTAAGAGCTACATTTCTTTTAAAAGCTGCCATGTTGGTTTATACCACATGTACGGATACAATCTATCTAACTAGGATATTTTCTTGAGTCAACTTGATTCCATGTGGGAGACCTTCTCATCCCTCTCCTTTCATATTTTTAACTCTCTCATGCTCACCCCTGAACTTGCTGACTCAACCATTCTCATGACAGCCATCCTCTGACTCTTTGGAGACCGGCTGTCCATGGATGCCTCTATCTTGTTCCAGTCTATCAGCTCTCTCCTTTTTTCATTTCCCTACATATCTTCTTTAAAATCTTTGTGCCATTAATGCAACAATACTCTTGCTAATGCCCTGAACCTGCTCACCCCTCTAAATTTTCTTCTCACCCATCATGTAAAAGTCAATACCAGATGAATCCAACAATCTTATCTCTCTGTATCTACACCTGGACAGTTGAGTGTAGCTATAAAAAGTCACTCAACAGGACTACTCAATTGCTGACTTAAAGCCTTCTCCATTCTCCTCAAACTACCTTCTCCCATTCCACCCTCACCCTAAAAAATGACCCATCTCAATTCCCATCTTACACAGAGAACAAAAACTGTCAAATGAGAATTGCCTCACTTACTTAAATCTAAACCTACACATCTGATCATTTGTAGACCCTTCCTTCCTGTTCAAACAGAGAAGCTATTTAAGGCTCCTCATATTTAAGACTAATCCTGGGGTGCCTGGGTGTTTCAATCAGTTAAACATCTGACTCTTGATTTTGGCTCAGGTCATGATCTCACAATTCATGAGTTCAAACCCCCTTTCAGGCTCTGCACTGTGTCAGCACAGAGCCTGCTTGGAAGTCTCTCTTGCTCTCTCTCTCTCTCTCTGTCCCTACCCCACGTGCGCTCTCTCTCTCTCTCTCTCTCTCTCTCTCTCTCTCTCAAAATAAATAAACCTTAAAAAAAAATTTTTTTTTAAGGCTAATCCTCCCACACTCCATCTCCTTTTCCCTGCTCAGGAATCTTACATCTTAATTCTCCATTAAATCATACATCCAAATCCAAATTCTTTCTCTCTCTCTCTCTTATTCTCTCTCTCTCCTTCTCTCCCTCATTCCCCACCCCTCTCTCACTGCCATCAGCTTTTTATCATGTTTAGATTTCTCCAGTTATTTTTTTAACCGTCTTCAAGCCTAATTGCAACAGCCACTGTCCTAGTTCTCTCCTTCTTTTGCATCCCAAACACCCTGAGAGTTGTTAATATTTATTGTCCAAATTTCTTCACTTACTGTTTACTCTTGTGGCCACTACAATTTGGGACCCACTTCTGTCACCACACCAAAAGACTTTTTGGTATGGTCACCAACAATGTCCATATTGCCATATCCAAATGACATTTTTCAGTCATCATTGTAATGACATCTCAATATCATTTGAATGATCACATTCTCAGCCACTCCCATCTGCTTCAAGCACTTTCTTCCCTTGACTTCTCTTTCTCCTGTCTCTATGGTCATTCCTTCTCTTTCTGTAGGCTCTTTTCTCACATTCACACTCTCCAGGCAATGTCACCTACACAAATAGCATCAATTGCCAACCCTGTACATGTGACTTACATCTTTAAATACTGAGCATAATTCTTTCCCCTGAGCTCCAGACTTTTGTATCCAACAGGCCATTTGACATCTTCTCAATGGATGTTACAAAAATACCTCAAACTTGACATGTCTGAAACAAAACAAATAATCTTTATCCTCCTATCTGGTATTTTTCTAGAGTTTCCTATCTCAGGAAAAAGTAATTGAGCACCTGTTGTGTGTCAGGTGATGTTTGGGCACTTGGGATATATCATTGTGCAGGCAAAAATCTCCAGCTTCATAGATCTTATATTCTAGCAAAAATTTACCATCATGTTTACCTATATCCATTATTTCTCTCCCTAATTTGTTCTCTACATTCTAGCCAGAATGATGAAGAGGATGTATATCATTGGATACGAGAAAAGGCAACATGAAAAATGATTCCCAAACTTAACTAATTCAGAAAATTCAGAGCCTAGAACCAAGATACGATCATGAGAAGCATGTACCCAGTGTATTGGTAGAGATTTGGAGAGGGCTTTGGACTTCCACAGGGGTGTGTGGGATTTCAAGTCCATTTTGTTAAGATTTCAAAGGTCAGGGACATCTGGGTGGCCCAGTTAAGCATCCGACTCTTGATTTTGGCTCAGGTCATGATCTCATGGTTCTTGAGTTCAAGCCCGCGTCAGGCTCTATGCTGACATCATGGAACCTGCTTGGGATTCTCTCTCTCCTTCTCTCTCTGCCCCTCTCCTGCTCACACATGATCTCTCACTCGTGTTCTCTCTCTTCTCAAAATAAATACATAAACTTAAAAAAGATTTCAAAGGTCAAAGAGACCATAGTTGACATTTCAGGTACATTAGCCTTTATCTTGTTCTGTCTTCCTGGAGCATCTGACTTCATTAGCACATAGTGCAGTCTTGGGAATACTTCCACAGCTGCAAATGGCAGAAGCTGCTTTAGAACAAGGAGATACCTGCTTCTGTAATCATAGCATAAATAGTACTAACTCAGTTGTGACTCTTTATATGCAGATCGTTCCCTTTTCTCATCAGTGTACCAGCATCTACAGTAGCACCTGAACACAATCAGGAGTGGACCAATACCAACTGAATAAATAAATGAATTAAATCACCTAAACAGAAATTGCTCTGTGCATCATTAATGGAAATTACTACTTCTTTTTTTAAATTATATACGCCTTACAAAGTCTATTCCAAAATCATGGAGTAGAAAATGTGTTTGGTAAAAAAAGTAAAAATATTTCCCGTTCAGGGAAAATATACTAAAATTAATAAAATTGGCTTTTACTAGGAGTATTGGTACAATGCCATACTCACATTTCCTATTATGAGCTTTGAAGTCAGTTAGAAACTTTTGTGATTCAAGGAGTAAATTTTAGTGGGTTTTTTTAATAGGCAAAATTTTTTAAATACTATCTTTGTTAAGAACATGAAAAGAAGTGGTTTTGTAACACCATTAACCCCCTAAATCAGAGATTCCCAGACATTCTTGGCTCAGGGAATTATTGGCTTCCAGGTAATTTTTTTTCAGTGGCCTAAACCAAAAGAAATGCCTAACAGTTCCATTTTTTTAAGTCTCTTGGTACCACTATTTTATACGTTTTTGCATCCTAAGCACTTAGTAGCCATTTGAAAAAATACAACACATAAATTGAAATAAGCAAAATTTTCATGTGATTCTTAAGTAATGACAAATACTTACACACAACACCTCAAACCTTGGAATCAGATTGGAAATCACCACCATTCATCGCGTGTGATTTTTTCCGTGGTACAACTTTTTACACAGTAACCATCAAGAACGCAGCCTTATGAAGACAGGATGATATCAAGAGGAATATAGTACAATGTGGAAACTGTAAACTATCTCAAGCTAGTATTTTTGATAACCAACAAATGTTGAGTATCACTGGATTCCTTTCAAAAACTGAAAATAACTAGCAGAGCCTCTGTGAGTCACTGCAGTGTTTGGGGGACCTCAGCCCACAGTTTGGAAATCATGGTTCCACACTATTTCTCCAACATCTACCTGCCTAAGTCCAAATCCTCGGAGAAGTAATTCATATTTAACCTCATTCAGAAAGTTTCCCTTGATACCCTAGCTATAAATAATCTCCCTCTGCCTTATCTGAATTTCTGGTAGGTGGCAGAGACTAATTGACTGCTAGCATCTATTCTTTCCTTTAATCTTAGAAACAGAATCCTAAATTTTGTTTGGGTCAATATTTAATGGCCACTAAGAATAGAGACAACATTTCCCAGCCTCGCTTGCAGCTATGTAAGGCCATGTGGCTGAGTTCTTGCTCATGAAATGAAACTAGAAGTAGTAAATGTGACTTACAGGAAGGGTCCTCAAAGAGAGGGGTATTGTCTTTCCTCTTTCCTGCTGGTGGGAATATGAATGTAATAGCTGGAGCTCAAGCAACCATTTTAGACTCTGAAGTAAAAACTATATGCAGGGGCGCCTGGGTGGCGCAGTCGGTTAAGCGTCCGACTTCAGCCAGGTCGCGATCTTGCGGTCCGTGAGTTCGAGCCCCGCGTCAGGCTCTGGGCTGATGGCTCAGAGCCTGGAGCCTGTTTCCGATTCTGTGTCTCCCTCTCTCTCTCTCTGCCCCTCCCCCGTTCATGCTCTGTCTCTCTCTGTCCCAAAAATAAATAAATCTTGAAAAAAAAAATTAAAAAAAAAAAAAACAACTATATGCAGAAGGCAGCCGAGTAGCAAGAAAGAAGGAAATTGAATCCCTGATAGATTTGTGAAGCTGATCTATCAGTCCTGAACTGCTTATTTTCCAGACTACATTCCCATGAGAAAAGAATAAATTCTTGATAAATCACTGTCAGTCTGAATATTCCATCACTTGCCGTTGAAGCAATTTTAACTGACCTATGCACTTATCACTTTCTACTTTGGATCATGGTCATGTATGTACAAACTAAAATTATCAATCTACAATCTCAGTACTAGGTAGGAGTACATAGTACATAGTACATAGTAGGATCAATTAAATATATGTTTTCTCGATTGAATAAATGACTCACAATTAAAGCTTAAAATATGTCCCAAGAAATGTTTGGGGTTTTTAATTTACTTACTGTGTATGGGAGGGAGATAAAAACCGTAAGAGACTTTTTGATAAATAATATAACTGTCAAGTGTGTTTGCCTTTGACCAGAATCACAGAAACTCAGTGTGACCACAGTAGATTATCTCCTGCTACTCAGGAGCTAGGCGCCTTTTATATGTCTTCAACAAGGATAAATTCAGAAGAAAAAATTTACAACATAGTAAAATATAGCTTATCAATTTTCAATTAAAAATTTCTGGGGCACCTGGGTAGTTCAGTCAGTTACGCGTCCAACTCTTGATTTTGGCTCAGGTCATGATCTCATAATTCCTGAGATCAAGCCCCAAGTAGGGCTGTGTGCTGACAGTGAGAAGCCTGCTTGGGATTCCCTCTTCCTCTCTCTCTGCACTCCCCTGTTTGCACTCTCTCTCTCTCTCTCAAAATAAATAAACTTCTAAAAAATTTCTAAAGGGGCACCTGGGTGGCTCAGACAGTTGAGCGTCCAACTTCAGCTCGGGTCATGATCTCAAGGTCCATGAGTTTGAGCCCCACATCAGGCTTGCTGCTGTCATCCTATCAGTACAGAGCCCACTTCAGATCCCCTGTCCCCCTCTCTCCACCTCTCCCCCACTTACACTCTCCCAAAAATAAATATACATTTTTTTTTAATTTCTAAATACAGTGTAGTAACGAAAATGTTTCATCAGGAGTTAATAGGGAGCAAGCAATAAAACGTGAGGTTGGTTAAAATGCAGGCAATTAGTGGACTAGGTCATCTCGCAATCCCATTGGAAACCCCACATTCTCTCCCAACTTCAGCAATCTCCTACCTGGTTTCCCCCTATCCTCACCTGTCCCCTTCCAACCTCACATTGTAACCCTGCTTAAAACCCTCCAGAAACAAAGGCAAACTTCTTTCACATGGCGTAGAAGACAGTGTTTGTCAGAGTTCGATGTACATGTGAAACATGTGGGAGGAGTCTGAGCCAGCAGGTCTGGGGTGGAGCCTGAGACTGTGCATTCCTCCCCAGCTCCCAGGTAACGCTGATGCTAGTGGTCTGAGAACCACACTTTGCAGTAGCAGGATCTAGGGACCCTTCTGGGTCTGCACCACCAATGCTAGCCTCTTTGGACACCTCTCATGGCCTCCTTCTCTACCTTCTGCCACCTGGCTCTTCTGGATGCTCAGAAGAACTCTCTGCCTAGAACGGCCTCCCTCCATCTCCCAACCAGCCTGTGTCCCTCAAGACTCACCCTTCCTACATCCACTCATGACCATGATTAGTTCTCATCTTTCTGCTCTTTATCCCAGTTGCAATTTACATATATGTTTGTGCTCATTAGATTCTGTTGGTTATTCCTGCTACACTGTAGGTGCCATAAAGTCAGGGACCATGTTGGCTTTTGCTCGCCAGTGTAGCCCTATACGTGAAAAGGGCCTTGACTGTAGTAGGCACTTCATAAAAGTATTAAAATGATGAATCAATAAATTCATCTAAATCTGCCCTTCCACTGTCAGAAGAGTCCTGGAAACACAAGGAGTAAAATGCTGTTCCATGTTGGAATAATTACTACCGTCATAATAATAACAGAAATAATAACAATACAGCAAAAAATCAATTGGGCATTTCCTGTGAGCCAGGCACTGCTCTCAGTGTTTTGCATATAAAAATGCTCTTAATCCTCAAAAAACTCTACTAGGTGGTTGCTATTACCATACCCATTTATAGATGAGTGTGAGGCTCTTTGTGAATAACTTATAAAAATAATTCAAAGCAACTGACAAAAAGGCAGAATCCAAAGCAATATTCAGTCATTCAGTTCCTTTTTCTAAAGCTCAGTAGAAAGACCAGAGATCTCATGATTTTTTAATTTGATCGAATTCTATGGTTTTCGGAACTTTTTAGAACACACTGTCCACACTCCAGCTCTGTCCCTGTGAAGATAGACTAAGCTTTTACCCTGAGTCATGCAGAGCTGGATCCAGATGTCCTATGAAGGACCAGATCTCATGGCCCTCATCCTAAAAGACTCAAAACCACCCATTCCTGAGTACAGCTCGTCCTTTGGAGGTAGGAAATAGACCTTTTCCTGAGTCTCCATGTTTCTGCCCCTCCTCCCAGGTCAGATATGGCATAATGGAGGTTACCACAGCCAGCCATTAAGAGATACATTTTAGAAGTGGCCTGTCTGTGGTATTTTTCAATTTCTTTCTAGAGCTCACATTTCAAAATTACCTTTATAACCTTGATCTAATTATCTAGTAAAACCTTAATTACCTGGAATCTTGAAGTGCATAAGTTTTCTATTCTTTTTCTTTTAGATATGAGAGATGGAAAAATCATAAGAAAATAAGTAAACTGTCAATAATTAAATTTATAAAATATTGCCAGAGAATGACTTGAAATTCTGGAAAATATGGAATCTTCTACAGTTTCTTTTTTTTTTTTTAATTTAAAAAAAAAATTTTTTTTTTAATGTTTATTTATTTTTGGGACAGAGAAAGACAGAGCATGAACGGGGGAGGGGCAGAGAGAGAGGGAGACACAGAATCGGAAACAGGCTCCAGGCTCTGAGCCATCAGCCCAGAGCCTAACGCGGGGCTCGAACTCACGGACCGCGAGATCCTGACCTGGCTGAAGTCGGACGCTTAACCGACTGCGCCACCCAGGCGCCCCTGGAATCTTCTACAGTTTCTATAGTGTAGAATATTTTGCCCTGAGAATGCAGGGCATTGGCCCTAATGATCAGTTTTCAAAAATCGGGATATTGTTCTGCCTAGTAAGTAACATCATTTCAACAGTAAAAAGTCAGAATAGAAAGGAGGTTCAGGTTCATATGTAATACGTGAAAACCCTAATTAACAACAACAAAAACCCTATTTCCTGACCATTCCAAGGTTTTGCCAAACATATGCTCTCCTTGGCCTACAATAGCTCCAAAAGTGGCATGCACACCCAAAGACACTGTTTATAAAAGACTAGTATCAGCTTTCTACTTCTTAAGGTACAATATCATATGTAGAGATATGTTGATTATTTTTACTTCAAATAGGATTTGCTTAAATTACAACCAAAGATTAGACAAATTTGAGGTAGTATATAAACTGTTCCAGATTAACAGAGTATTTTGAAATGTGGAGGTTAATTCTACCTTTATAACATGATACTATACTATGGATTTTCTTAAAAATCAAAATGACTATATATTTTTTAATGTGTATTTTTCATTTTTGAGAGAGAGACAGAGAGACAGAGAGACAGAGCATGAGCAGGGGAAGGGCAGAGACAGAGACACAGAATCGGAAGCAGGCTCCAGGCTCTGAACTGTCAGCACAGAGCTGGACATGGGGCTCGAACCCACAAACCATGAGATCACAACCTGAGCCGAAGTCAAGTGCTTAACCAACTGAGCCACCCAGGTGCCCCAAAATGATTATATTCTTAAATACAATTATGAAATTATGTAGACTTAGTTAAGATGGGCTGGTTAGTCAATAGCCTGTTAATTTTAGCCATGTACAAATATTACTACCTACTACCCACAAGTTATCCTAACTCATAGATCTAGTAAAATTCTATGTATCGCTTTGCGGTTTATGATACGAGCAAGTCAAATATCAAAAACATTCCTAAGCCAAAATGACAGCACACATTTTGATGGATGGGATTTTATGCAAAACTATGGCAGAATTCAATACCCATCTGTCCTACCAAACAAGATTTGCTTACAATGTTAGAAACAATTCACAAGAACAATTTCATCCCACCGCCAAACTATGTGTTGGCTCAAGACCAACCTAGCACCTTAGTCTGCTGGGCAGAAAGCTGATAAACTGTCAATATATTCTGTACTCTGCTGCTTCCGTGATGCAGGGAGCAGCCTGCAAGAAGGACAAGGTCACTCTGCCTGCTGTGGCCTGAACAGGACGTAGAAGCTCCCTTAAACGCTGTGAGAATATTATGCTATCACGTGTTAATGTAATTACAGTCCCGAAAACATGCAGACACCCAAGACTCCACTTGCTGCTCGATATTCAGCATGGAACACGGTCCTGTACGACCATCACTCCAAAATGTGATTTGAAACGTGCTTTCAGTACCCAAGAAAGAGCTTCTCCAATCCCCTTCCACTGTCTATCCACTGACAAAAAACAAGCCAACTGTTACCCCATATTTGAGAAGAAAACCTGCCAGCGCTAGATGCTTTCTCCGCTCTGGTCTCAATGAGCTGTGGAAGCATTCCCTATATGAATTAAAAGTAGATTTACTGAATAAGAGATCAGTGATTTAGATACATTCAGACCAGACATCCGTTAATTCTTCAAATATTAGCTCCCACTCTACCACTAAGCAAAATGCCTCCAAAATCATCCATCAGTGAATTATGCCAAACCCAAATGTCTTTTGTTGTGATGTTTGTTTTTAATATTCCAAGAGGCATGAAAAACAAGCATCTGGTTTTCAGTAAGTCTTTTCATCCCATTTTCTGGTATTTAATTGAAGCATAAAAAGTTCAAAGAACTCATGAGCTCTCTCAAAATGAAATTACTCAGTTCACACCAGAACACATGGTTCTGCAAGGCAACCATTTTGTCCTTTGAAAATTAACTTAACAGCAGCACCAGATAGTACCCCCAACGCAAGTTCCATATCCCCACACCCCACAAGGGATGCTCAATACAGACACTAAATACTGACAAATATTTCTCCTGCCGAGGAGACTAATAATAATAATCCAGTACCCAGGCAGCATATCACTTCATTGTTTCTGTTTTGAGGGTAGCATTGTTTAGCCGAAGTCTGAAATATGAGAGGGAAGATTGGAATGTTTCAGGGACAACTTGTACAATATTGTCTCCACCACTGACAATCTAGGTGACCTTATAAAGCCATCACCGTGTCCTAACCATATTTCCATATGTGTAAGTAAGGGTTGAAAAATAAATGTCTGGTGCCAACCACAAATATTCCAAAAATAAAATGAAATTGGTAAAGCAAAAGAAAAGAAGAATAACAATGTCTCTTTCAAGTTCAAAAAGCTCTAAGAGCCTTGATTTCTCTCCAACACATTGTGTTGAGTTTGTTCAATTCAGTCTCTGGGGGAAAGTTATAATAATCTTTATTCAAGTGAGGCGATGTCTTCAGGGGCAACAGGAAAATCTTTTAAGGTAAACCTCATTTTCTTCAGAGCAAGGTGGGAGGGTCATATTTCTGTTACGGTTACAGAAGATGATCTCAGAACGAAACAGCAGGCAACTCCCCATCTAGACAAGATAGATAAATGGGGCCCTGCGTCCTTGTTGTGAGATGACTTTGCCCCCAATCTCAAACATGTTGATGTTACCATTTTATGACAGCCACAAATCGTAAAGTAATAAAAGATTCCTTTTAAAGTAGATACAATATCAGAAGTCTTTCTGCATGTATTACAGAGTCTTAAAGCCTTTTCAGTATGTTTCTTTGGAAACAATGGAGGCTGGGGAGGGGGGGAGCGGGAAAGGGGGAAGAGGGTTGGGTTATCTGTCTCTCAGGAAATTAAATATTTGACATCCATTCATTAAAATGTTTTAAATTTCACATCCTGACTATAAGTTACTATATTTCTAAGGATGCTACAGCAAAATCCAGAGGAGCCTAACATATTGTCAAATGAAGCCAAACCTATTTTTCATGGAGCACTAAGGAAGCTGTTGACTTCGTGCAAATTTGAGACCTAATTGACTCGCTGATCCTATAACAATGGAAATGTTGTGACTTTAAAAAATTCAAACAGATTGGGAAAGTGAGTACAGAACTAAAATATTGACTCCCTACAGCTGAAAATAATCAGGGAATGCATACAAGACAAAATGGATTTTATGCTCTACAACAATCCATTTCAGGCATTTCAATGCAAAGTAAAACATAAACAGATGTCGAAAAGAGTTAACCTACTGAACCTACCTGAAAGGGATCTTGCAGCAAAAAAAGAAAAAAAAAAAGTACAAGTTAGGATTTTATGTGTTAGATGAAGCAGCAATTTCTTTCTTAATGCCTGTAGCAAAGGGGTGTATTCCAAACTTAACAGTCATCATTTGTTTTGCTATATTTCATGAGTATTCTAGTTGGAAAATTCAGAGAAGTCCTGTCTTGTGTTCCAATACAAAACATGTCTATGCTACGTGCTAAAACATTAATTTGGCTTGTTCCACTCATGCTTATTTAGCACCTATTCTCTGTGCAGCTGAGCTCTAAGGATACAAAGGTGAGCAAGACAGAGCCCCTGCCCTCCGGGAGTTGACAGTCTACCTCCCAGGAGATGCACACCTTAATGAGTAACTTCAATAGCCCATGATCCGGCAGTAAAACTATGCAGAAAGGACAGTAAGTCAACCATAAAGGCGAAGTGAACTAGGGCACAGTCAGTCCACACTGCTATGTTTTTAAAAATATGTAAGTTTTCACTTTTGCCCCAAGATTAAACAACAGTATTTCTCCAGCCTTCATTTTGATGGGGCTAGGAGCATGTGTGTGTTGGTTGAGGGAGGAGGGAAGCCAAGGGAAATCAACACAATTGATATTTTTGCAGGGCAATTTTTCACTGATGGGACTCTCACACATATTTCAGGACATTTGGCATCCCTGGCCACCACCTAATAAATGCCAGCAGTAATTCTCCTCACCCTGCCCAGGCATTGTGACCAACAGCACATCCTCCATTATTTCTAAGTGTCCCCCAGGGTGCTATGTTTTCTGGTTAAGAAACATTTGGGCTGTTCAGCCGGCATCTATTGAACACATATTGCACGGTAAGCTCTATGCTCTGGATGCAAGGCAAAGTCCTAGGTTAGCAAATTTCTCCCACATTCTATAGGCATAAACTAGCACTGAGAGCTAATGCCTTCAGGTAAATATACCTTTTTGTCCACAGAGAGATAGTACACTTTTCGAGATCAAACATTTTATCATTTCATTGTGACCATCACCGTACTTGGCATATAAAACACACACACACACACACACACACACACACACACACACACAGACTCTTAATGTCAACATTAATTAATTAAAGAAGAGAGGCATAATTTATTAGGTCCTTCGAAACCTAACATCTACTACATTAAACTAGGAATACTGAGTAAGAGTGAGTTGTACTGGGGGGAAAATATACATGGAGTGATTATTTCTTGGGTAGACAGGGCATGAGGTTTTAAGCTCTGGTGGATCCATACCAAGTATGAGCCATGAAGGATTTTAGACTTTGGACCATCTTTGCAGGCTCTGCCCCCAGGCTACCCAGGTGTAGCTTGGTCCAGTGTTTCAAATGAGGAAGAGGTAGGACCAAGCCTTTGTAGTCCTAGAGGTGAGCAGATCCAAATGTGCTTCTGAGAAACTACAAAGCAACTGAGATCCTTTGGCTTTCCAGGAGTAGATGTGAACTTTTAGTTTTGACTATTTGTGTCAGTCTTAGAACAGATATGGAAGGAAGGCTTCCCCAGATGCCATTTCTCATGATGTTGTTTTAAATTATAGTCAGACCCATGGAAATAAACCAACAAGTAGAGGTACCCAAATGCATGGGGCTTGTTTGCAAGTTTTAGCCATCCCCCACCACATGGTCCGAATTCACTCTGGATTTGTTAATTAAATAACCTCTAGCCCTGGCTTTAGATTTTAGAGACTAATTCATGGATTCTGTCAGGGAAAGGTGGCAGATTTTGTTTCAAAACGAAGAGGAATAGACAGCTTTATCATTTTGTATTTCATCTTCCTGAGGTGAACTAGGAGCACAACTCAATAAAATTTTTGTAAATGCAATCCTAAAAAGACATTTTAAAAGGCTTGTGCATTGAACAATCTGTCTTGACAAAATCAACTTAACTCAGAGAGTCAAAGGAGATGTGGAATGGTTTAAAAAACACACTTCAGTCTTACTTCCCTAACAACAAACTAATGAAGCTAGAGGAAGAAAGAGATTTCCTTAAGAGAAAGGCTGAGCCTTGAGCCAACAGGCTAAGCAGATAGGAAGAAGAAAACATGACTCTGAAGGTCTAGATAGAGAATGGCAAAGTTTCACCCAGGTCTACTACTCTTAGGGAGGCTATTAGAAGAGGGAAGATAGTTTTGGCAGTTATTAGACAATAATACATGGCTGGAACCTAAAGAAGTCAAACAGAGAAGGAGGGGCAAGGCAAAATCTCAAAGAACAAATAAATTGATTGCTCCCAAGGAGGAAAGAATTGGAGAAATTACTGAAAACTGGCTTCTTAAAGCTGCCAGTAGACAGTTCACTGCAAGAACAATTTGGAAACCATGCTTTCAAGATTGTACATCTATGTCAAGTGGCTACTGAAAATGATATTCATGAAACACACAATCTGTCAGAGGAGAAAGAGAGTATATAGTTATTCAAATATTCATTTAATTATAATTGCATTAAGTGCTATACAGAATAACTGCTGGGTAAATAATATGTGGTAATGTGAAAAAGGAACATACAAAACTAATTACCACTTTTTCATTAAAACTTAACATGTTGTTTTAACTACAACAGGGAATAGTCTAATATTGAAAATACTTCAGTGACAAGGACTTCTAATGAATACTTGCTTATTAGCACTCAAAACTGAATTACTAGAATTATTTCATCCATAATTAAATAATTTAGCTTCCCAATTTCTTTCCAATGAGGGTTTCAAATGTTTTTAATATGTTAATCACATTTATTTTTAATATTTTTTTAATGTTTATTTATCTCTGAGAGACAGAGAGAGACAGAGCACAAGCAGGGAGGGGCAGAGAGAGAGGGAGACACAGAATCTGAAGAGGCTCAACGCTCTAAGCTGTCAGTCCAGAGCCCAACACAGGGCTTGAACCCATGAACTATGAGATCATGACCTGAGCCGAAGTTCGACGCCCAACTGACTGAGCCACCGAATAGCCCCTATGTTAATCATATTTACAACATAAACTGTGCTGTTTAATATTTATGATCAGAGTCCAAAGTATTAAGAATTGTATAACATTTCCTAAAATTATAAGAGGCTGATGATTAAAAGAAGACTTTTCAGACTATAAGCCTCATCAGCCCATCCGTCATATTTTTTTTTAATTTTTTAAAAATGTTTTTATTCATTTTTGAGACAGAGAGAGACAGGGCATGAGCAGGGGAGGGGCAGAGAGAGAAGGGGACACAGAATCTGAAGCAGGCTCCAGCTCTGAGCTATCAGCACAGAGCCCGATGCAGGGCTCAAACTCACCAACCGCGAGATCATGACCTGAGCTGAAGTCAGATGCTTAACCGACTGAGCCACTCAGGCATCCCCCCATCCATCATATTTTTAAATACCGTTTTAATGTCTTTACAGTTAGTATTCCCAAGGAATAGAACATTTTAAAAATCAGTTTAGGGGCACCTGGGTGGCTTAGTCGGTTAAGCGTCTGACTTCAGCTCAGGTCATGATCTCACGTTCCGTGAGTTCAAGCCCCATGTCGGGCTCTATGTTGACAGCTCAGAGCCTGGAGCCTGTTCAGATTCTGTGTCTCCCTCTTTCTCTCTCCTGCTCTGCTCATGCTCTGTCTCTCTCTTCTCAAAAATAAATAAACATTAAAAAAAATTTTTAATAAATAAATAAATAAAAATCAGTTTATGATTATACCAAAAATAAATAAATAAAATACCTAGGAATAAATTTAGCCAATTAAGTAAAAGACGTATATTCTGAAAACAGTAACACATTGATGAAATAAATTAAAGATGACACAAACAAATGTAAAGATATACCATTCTCATGGATTGGAAGAATTAGTATTGCTAACATGTCCATACTACCCAAAGCAATTTACAGATTCAGTGCAATCCCTATCAAAAAACCAAGTGCATTTTCACAGAGCTAAAATAATCCTAAAATTTGTAGGGGACCACAAAAGACCTGGAATAGCCACAGCAATCTTGAGAAAGAAGAACAAGGCTGGAGGTATCCCAATCCCAGATTTCAAGGTATACTACAAACCTATAGTAATCAAAACAGTATGGTTCTGGCACAAAGACAGACACATAGATCAATGGAACAAATTGGAGAGCCCAGAAATAAGCCCACATCGATATCGTCAATTAATCTATGGCAAAACAGGCAAGAATATACATTAAGAAAAAGTCTTCTCAATAAATGGTGTTGGGAAAATCAGATAGCTACATGCAAAAGAATGAAAACCACATTCTTAAACCACCTTCTTATACCATACACAAAAGTGAACTAAAAATGAATGAAAGACCTAAATGTGACACCTTAAACCATAAAACTCCTAAAAGAAAACATAGGCAATAATCTCTTTGACATCAGCTTTAACAACATTTTTAAAAATATGTCTCAAAAGCAAAAGCAAAATTAAACTGTTGGGACTACACCAAAATAAAAATGTTTTGCATAGCAAAGGAAACTATCAACAAACCAAAGAGGCAGCCTACAGAAGAGAGAAGATATTTGCAAATGATATATCCAATAAGGGACTAATATCCAAAATATATAAAGAAGTTATACAACTGAATGCCAACCCCCCCCCACAATAATCCAATTAAAGCATGGACAGAGGACCCGAATACACATTTTTCCAAAGAAGACATACAGATATCCAACAGACACATGAAAAGATGATTGACATCACTAATCATTCGGGAAATGCAAATCAAAACTGCAATAAGATATCATCTTATACCTGTGAGAATGGCTAGTATAAAATGACAAGAAATAACAAGTGTCGGTGAGGATGTGGAGAAAAAGGAATCTTTGTGCACTGTTGGTGGGAATATAAATTCATGCAACCCCAGTAGAAAGCAGTATGGAAAAATTAAAAATAGAAATACCATATTATCCAGTAATTCCACTTTGGGGCAATTTCCTAAAGAAAATGAAAACACTAATTTGAAAAGAAAAATGAACCTCTATGTTTATTGCAGCATTATTTATAATAGCCAAAATATGGAAGCAACTCAAGTGTCTGTCAATAGATGAGTGGATAAAAAAGATGTGGTGCATATGTACAGTGGAAAACTCAGCCATAAAAAAGAATAAAGATCTTGCTATTTGTGACAACATGGATGGATCGAGAGGCTATTATGCTAAGTGAAATAAGTCAGACAGAGAAGACCGATGCCATATGATTTCACTTATATGTGGAATCTAAAAAACAAAACAAATGAACAAACGGACTTAAATACAGAGGACAAACTGGTGGTTACCAGAAGGGAGGTGGATGGGGGTGGATGGGCAAATAGGTGAAAGGGAAATTTTTAAAAATGATAATATAGTATTTTGCAAAGAATAACATCTGTTAACTCTCCTGAGGTTTGTTTTTTTTTTTTTTTTTTGCCAGTGCCGAAGTTTTCTACACCTTGAGACAAAACCAAATGTATAAATGATAAATGTTTTAAAATGCATAGTATGTATCTACTGGATGTATCTAATTTGCTTATGAGAAGGCAAACTCCTGAATCCAAATTAAGAGACTAAACTAATACGAAAAAGATATCTTTCAATGTTTAATAATTGCATAAACTTGGTTCATTGACTCTTATCTTCTACAAAAAAAATTAAAATATGATTGTGAACTAAGTGATTATAAATAATCCTGTTTTCATATGAAGAAGTTAGAAGAAATTCTCCTTTTGGAAATATAAGATTAAATTGCATATTAACAGTATACTTTTTGTTTACTGCTTTCCAAAAAAAATAAATAAATAGGTTGCCATAATTATAAATAAACTTAGTGTAGAGACAAACACAAAAAGTTTTGAAATCTCTTAAAATTATCAAATGAAACTCATTTACCTTTTTCTCCTTTTTTAAAAATTCAAAACAACCACCTGTTTATAGAAAAGGTAGAAGTACAAAACAACGATTTTTCTGAACCATTTCATAGGTTGCTAACCAGATGCCCTATCACTCTGGAACACGTTAGTGGGTATTTCTTACAAACAAGGACATTCTCCTACATAACCACAGTACAACCATCAAAACTAGAACATTGCTACCATCTAATTCTCAGAATTTGCTCGTTTTGCCAATAGTCTCAATAATACCCCTTACACCCAAAAAGTCTAATTTAGAATCAGATATTACACTTAGCTTTTGTTTTGTTTTGTTTTGTTTTGTTTTTGAGAGACAACAATCAGGAGAGGGACAAACAGAGAGAAAATCTGACTGACTGAACCATCCAGGTGCCCCAGTTTTTTCATGTTTCTTTGGTCTCCTTCAGTCTTCCTTTGACTGCCATGACTTTGACGCTTTGGGGAATTACAGACCAGTTATTCTGTGGGATGTTTAGCTGTGGTTTAGGATTAAATTTAGATATCTGTAGCAGAAATATCACAAGTGGGGTGCCTGGGTGGCTCAGTCAGTTAAGCATCAGACTCTTGATTTCTGCTCAGGTTAAGATCTCACAGTTTGCAGGATGGAGCCTGTGTCAGGCTCTGTGCTGACAGCATGGAGCCTGCTTGGGATTCTCTCTCTCCCTCTCGCTCTGCTCCTCTCCTGCTCCCTCCCTCTCTTTCTCTCTCTCTCAAAATAAATAAAAATAAACTTAAAAAAAAAAAGAAATATCACAAAAGTGATACTATATTCTTCTCATGGGAATCCTATCAATGTATTTCTCTACTGGTACAATTACATCAATCACATGGTGTGTGCCACGCCTCCCTGCTAGAATATTACCCCCCTCCTCCCCATCTCATTTGTGTAATCAAGAAGCATTTTGTGGTGAGGTATTGAAATTATGAAACTATCTCATCCCTTCAAATTTTCAGTTTATTCTTTTATTGACATGTGCATGAACTCTTGGTTTCCTATTTTATTGAATGGTTTATAATCTGTTACCACCATTATTTATTTCATGCTAAATTGCCCCCCATTTGGTCAGTGGGAGCCACGTCAGTCTGCTTCCAGTGTCCTTTTAACATGCACCCGTCATTCTTTGAGCCCTTCCTTGCTTTCTGGAACAAGATGTTTTAGCCTCTTTTCTTGCTTCACCCTTGGAATCAATCATTTCTCCAAGAACCTTGGTTCCTTTTGGTAACAAATGGTATTTTAAACCTAGCTCTGGCTGTCCCTTGGAACTCACAGGGTGTGCTCATCACTCTTAGGTTGTTGCTGTGCCCAGTCTCTTTCAGCAGACAGAGCTAGAGGGGAAAATGTATTTATACGGCATGTGCACTCGTGTATCCACATAGCCACACACATTACTTCTATATTTATCTAATTTTATATGTTGAAACATACATTTACACAAGTATCTCCAATTCCAATCCCATATCACAGGGTTCTAGATTTAGCTTTATGCCTCTCTCTGTCTTTAACTCCTTTTTCCAATAGCAAGAATGTGTCTTATTCTTAATATGTGTAATTATTTGATCAGTCCTGCAGTCTACAAGGAGTGTCCCAGCCCCATGTCGTATGGATGCCATGCTCACATTGTCCAAGCTCTGATGCCCTGCCTCGGCTGCCCCACGCTTGGACCTTCATCCCACTCGAGCTCTGACCCTCAACCCACGCCAACCCCACACAGGCCCTCCTTTCCCCTACACCCCACAGGGCACCCCTCCACAGCCAGGTCTTGGGCACTGCACTGCCCCTCCTGGGACCTGAGAGCTTGCTTTTCTCTACCCATAAAACAGATTCAGGACTTGATCACTAAGGGGCAAAAAAAGGGAGATCCAAACAAAGGTCTGAAATCTACAGGGGGCAATCAGGTTCTTCCTCTGTTCACTGGCTTCTCACTGAAACATACACAAAAGAGGAATAAAAGGACAAGATCTAGATCCTCCAACCTTCTCCCCTACCTGTCAGTCAGGAGGTCGTGAGTGTATGCATTGTGTGTGTCCCGTTTTATGCTCCAGCAGCCAGACCACCACCGAAGCTCTGTGTTCACTGCTTCCTACCCGACCTGACCAATTTCCCAGCCACAGGGCAGAACATCCAGCACTCCATAAAGGAGGGAAAGGCCAAATTGGATAATTTATTACATTTTTCCTTTGTCTTTGAGAAATGTGAGTGGAGAAACAGCAAACTTTTTAAAAAGAAAAGCCTGCTTTTAAAAATTAAAAAAGCAATAAACAATTTAAAGAAATTTTGTTTTAATTACAAATTTGTTCTAATAAAAATTATAGTAGCTATCCCATGAGTTTTGCTTACTTCCATTAGGGGGAATAAATAATTTTTCTGGAACGAAGATATTTTTTCACCTGTTGGGAAAACTCTCTTCAAGGAAGAAAGGGAGAGAGTTGCCTGCTTTTAGGAGTTTCTGACACAAAATGACTGGAGAATATTATTAGTTAGGAATATTTATCCCTTATCTAGGGAGAATTTTTGTTTCTCTTACTGACATTGAGCTGATAGAGGTAAAGTCAAAACAATCTAGATGAAAGGGTCAGTGTGATCAGGAGGGAGCCCAGCAGGCAAGCTGAGGTGGTCACAGGATGATGCAGTCTGCTGACCTTGGCACATAAATCAGCTCTCACAGGTCCTTCCAAGGGTCCACTTGACTTTCTCACCAAGGACACCTTCGGAAAGGCTCACCTCTATTTTAATTTCAGAGTGGGAAGCTCAGCTTTATTCTTTTTTTTTTTTTTAATGTTTATTTATTTTGAGAGAGACAAAGTGTCAGCGGGGGGAAGGGCAGAGAGACAGGGAGACACAGAATTTGAAGCAGGCTCCAGCCTCTGAGCTGTCAGCACAGAGCCTGATGTGGGGCTCAAACTCATGAACCGTGAGATCATGACCTGAGCCGAAGGTGGCGCTTAACCAACTGAGCCACCCAGGTGCCCCTCAGCTTTATTCTTATGCAGAAGAAGGCAGCATAAAAATCACCACAAGCCAGGTTGAGGACCATAGTTACCAAGTCTAGAATTTACATTAAACACACACACACACACACACACACACACACACACACACACACACACACACATCAGAAGAGAGGGAGCTAGTCTCTAAAATTTGCCCTAACTCTTCTACACAATGACACCGGGCTTCAGTCATTCTTGGCTTAATTCTTCTACCTGCCCCCTTGCCCGGAACTGGTCACCTGGAGGGAGCAGCTGGGTGTGAGAGCTTTGTGGGGCCTCCCCAGGGCTATTTTTAACCTGGTATTTTCTGCTTATAGCCTTTCCACTGGGGCAGCCCCAGGGCTGGGCGATTCACTCCAGCTGGGAAATCTGAGAAGTTAGCTCAGGCCTGTGTGGCAAAGGAGGTATTTTTGGCTGAGACTTGGGGATGTCAGGATTGTCATCTACTTTTGACCTCAGGGAGGGAGACACAAAAGAGCCACGCAAGACCAGGGATTCCGACTCTGAGGTTCCTTAGCAACAGCCGCCACGGAGCTTATTGTTGGAAGAAGATTCCGTGTCTACTCTGGTGGGGGTTGGGCAGGCCGGCCTGGGGGCCTTCCCAGGAATAGTGCTGCACCCTCCCCACGGAAGCCAGGCCTGGGACGTCCTCCTGCAGGCCGAGTATTCCCAGGGGCTCTCCCAGAGCCCATCTACTCACCTCTGCAGCCCACCTGCCGTATCTGCATCACCTGGAACTTGTTGGCAATGCAAATCCCGGGGACCCACCCCAGATCTACTACATTGGAAATTGTGGCAGTGGGACCCAGCGACCCAGGTTATATCAGGCCCTCTAGGTGATTCCCATGCTGTTGAGAAGCAGTGGTCCAATCACATTCATTAACATTCAGAGATAAAAGGTCATAAGAGTAAACCTTTAGGGGCGCCTGGGTGCTCAGTCGGTTAAGCGCCACCTTCCACTCAGGTCATGATCTCGCGGTCCGTGAGTTTGAGGCCCGCATCAGGCTCTGTGCTGACAGCTCGGAGCCTGGAGCCTGTTTTAGATTCTGTGTCTCCCTCTCTCTGACCCTCCCCCATTCATGCTCTGTCTCTCTCTGTCTCAAAAATAAATAAACGTTAAAAAAATAAAAATAAAAAAGAGTAAACCTTTACCCATACCAAATCCACATGGCAGTACATTTTTGCAAACTAAGAGACATTAATTCTTTGTACATTTTTAGATGTAGGAAAACATTGAGCGAATGGTAGAGAGAGCTAGTAACTTTTTTTGAACATCCTTTTTCCTCCTGTGTACTGTATACCCTAATGTGAAAAACCTCTCTCCGCCGTTCATTCTCAAGGACAATGACAAGACATCAACTGAGTTTTGCCATCAAGGGCTGCAACCTAGTCAGAGTCAGAAACAGACCCCACTCCTCGGGGAGAATGGCCATGATGCATGCCAACCCTAAGAATGAATGACTGTGCATAGGTACCCTAGACTGGGCCACGATGAAGCCAATAATTCTAATTGTGTAAGGTGATGTAGCCGTTCTCAAAGTGGTCTTAGAAATGATGTTACTGTTAGGCTACTAGTAAGGAATTCGTTTCCTATGGCTGCTGTAACAAACTACCACAGTGGCTTACAACAACACAAACTTATTTCCCTATAAATCTGGAGGTCGGAAGTCTGCAATCAGTTTCACTGGGCCAAAGTCAAGGTGTTATCAGAACCACTTCCTATGGAAGGCTCTTGGGGGAGAATCTGTTTCCTTGCCTTTTTCAGCTTTTAGTGGCTCCCTGTCTGGAGGGCATGGCTGGTAGGCCTTCCTGCATCTTTAAAGCACCTCTCTCCAATCTCCACATCCACCATCTCATTGCTTCCTCTTCTGATGGACCCTCCTGTCCAAGAACTTGTTGATTACAGCAGGTCCTCCCAGATAATCCAGGATAATCTCCCCGTCTCAGAGTCTTAACGAATCACATCTGCAAAGTCCCTGGTGCCATATAAGGTGATATTCACAGATCCCAGGGATTAAGACGTGGATGGGGGGGGCACTATTCAACCTATCATACTCCATATGGTTCTATACTATCCAAACACTAGCCCCTAGCCACATGTGGTTATTGAGCATTTGAAATGTGACCCATCTGAATTGGGATGTGCTGTAAGAGTATTGAAATTTGAAGGCTTGTTATAAACAAAAAGCAATATAGGGGCGCCTGGTTGGCTCAGTCAGTTGAGCATCTGACTCTCGGTGTGGGCTCAGGTCATGATCCCAGAGGTGTGGGATCAAGCCTGGCATCAGGTGCTGCACAGAACTTGGAGCATGCTTAAGATTCTCTCTCTCTCTCTCTCTCTCTTTCCCTGCCCCACTCAAAAAAAAAAAAAAGGAATAGATTTCATTAATAATTTTTATATTGATTCCATGTTAAAATTATAAAATTCCAGATACAGTGAATTAAATAAAATACATTATTAAAATTAATCTGTTTCTTTTTGCTTTTTCAAATGTAGCTACTAGACGGTTTTAAATTACACATGTGGCCAACATTGTATTTCTAAGGGACAGTGCTGCTATAGACCGCAAAGGAAGGAAGGTAGTGGTAAATTGCAATTGCTTTATTTTTGTCATACTCATACTTAGAAGGGAGCCCAGATGTAGAGAGCAACATTTCTTCTTTCACCCTTCTCTAGGAAGAGCAACTGAACACAGAATTGAGATTTCAAATCAAGACGGATATCATCTAGGGACATGCACAACAGTAACTAAAAAACAGTAACTGAAAAAAATATATATATCTATATATTTAGGTATGTGTAGAGACATATATATCTCTAGCAACTTGTGTTCTTACAAAGCACCTCCACAAAGCATTATTTCACTGAATCCTCCATCATAATCCTGTGAGAGGGACCTTGTTCCCATTTTTCAGAGAAAGAAACTGAGCCTAAGGAAAACGTACTTGCTGGAGGCACAACCAGCTCCTAAGTGACAAGCAAGAGTCTGACCCAGGTCTGCAAGCATGAGCACCCAGGGCTGCCCTGAGCCTATTTCCAGGCTTGGGTTGAACAGTTTAATCAGGTTCACTCTACTTCCTGAGTTATTTTACAACCAAGCTTCCTAACTTTCAGAGATCCAACAATTCTTCCTTTTTTCCAAAAAAAAAAAAAAAAAAAAAAAAAATTATTACTTTTTGCTACTCTGAACACTTTATTATTATTATTATTATTATTATTATTATTATTATTTCTTAACTGAATACAGAGGGGTGCATGTCCTACCTAGCCATTTAAGGAAGATGATTTTTCTCCTGTGTCAAACTGCTCCTCAGCTACACCCAGAGGCACACCTGGCTCCCAACTTGGTCCCGGGTCGTCTGTTGGAAGACCCCAACACCCAAGACTGTCTCGCCCCACTTTCCACCACCCGCAAGCCACATGCATTGGTGAAATGCTCAGCTCTGACTTCTGGCCAGAAAAGATATCCCAGACAGATTGGAACTCTGTTGATCGGATTTCCCTGATCAGTCTTTCTTGGGGTTGAACAGGCAATTCTGCACTTTGGCAGATGGTCACCATAAGAAGAATCAGCAAAAAGAGCCACAAAGAGGGAAGCAGACGTTAAGATCTGCTAGGATGCTTCTTCCCCAGACAGCACTTCTCAAAGTTTGGAAAGAGAGGAAGGAAAGAAAAAAAAAATGGTACAATGTGCTGCTCATTTTCTCTGCCACATTAACGCGTCAGCTTTTAGACCGAGAAAGCTTGGAGAGCATCTAGTCCAACTACCTCATTTTACACATGAGGACACCAGGATCAGATTAAGTGACTTCTGTAAAGTCTCAGAGCAACTTAGTATCAGATGAAGACTAGAATGCCCATTTGCGATTTCCTGTTTTTGTTCAACTTGGACCAAAATTGTTCTGAATGATCACAGAGAAATACATGAAGTAAACTCAGGGAGCATCTTGCTTTCAGGATGAGGCTCTGAAATGGGCACACAAAGGTGAAAATCGTGGGCAGTCAAAATAATCCTTGAAAGTCCTTAGGAGAAGTGCCACACTGGAGACCAATATAACTTCCGTAAACAAATTCCACGTGCTCAGTTTTTCCAGAGATGGAGCAAGCTCGTCAGTTTAGCACCAGATTAATGAACTGGCTTGAGGTCAGAGGACAAGAAGGCACAGAATCACATGTAGACCTGCAACACGAACACATAGAAAGGCACCAGTGTTCCGACACTAACAGTAGACCCCCTTCTCGTATCTCGGGTTCTCATTCCAGGGCGCTAGGTAGAACGACCAGCAATGTGATTCATACTACTGAAACAGCTAGCTCTCTTCCTTGTACTCTTGATAAAGTGCCATTGCTTGGTTGAAAACTAAAGCTCCCGAGGCGCATGAATCTTTGTGTTCTGTTCACTGGTGTATCCCGATGCCTAGTACTGTGCCTGGCATACAAGTGTTTGTTGAGCAAATGGATGGATCTACTCCTCCTTCTGTCCACGCTGTGTGGCTGGATTCTCATAAGCTGAAGCAATTTGGGTCTAGCACAAGACTCTTAACCTCTCAGGGTATTATAGCCAGAAAAATTCACATGGAACTGTTCATAGAGATTTTTCACCACCCGTGGGGTTCAGGGACCCCCCCCCAATCAAGATTTCCTGGTGCTACTGTGACACTTTAGCAGAATGACCTTCATGGCTTTGGAGGTGCACTTTCATAGCTGCACTTTCTTTAAAAGTCTCCCAACTGCTGGAAATAAAAGGTGCCCTTCAGCCAAAAGGCTCCCAGAGGTGCCAGGCTAAGCACAGCTAGTGGCACCAAAACGTTCTTCACCACCCACCCCAATATTTTCTGCCCATTCCTAAGCCAGACCTTTGGCTGCCTGGCCTTTCTCCACAGATGTCCTCCTGAGCTGCTGACAGAGTTTCAACACCGATATTGAATGGCAAGATGGATCACCTACAGGACCACCCTGGATCCCCATTGAGCACTGAAACGTCGCTTGTCACCACCAGCTCTGATGGCTTGGATGTGTAGAAATGTACTGCAGGAGAATATTCAAACAGCTGCTGTAAGGTGAGCCAATGGAGGCAACTGCCAGCAGGCTGAGAGGAAAACACAATTTATGGGCACCCTTCAGCAGAGCTCAGAGCTGAGCAAACACCCCTGCAGAAAGGCTCACAGATGAGGCGGGCAGACAAGCTAGTGCTCTCGGACCACAGTGGCTCCACCTGAGCCAAGAGATATTAGAGGCCAGGGACAGGGCTGGGAACAGTGACAGGCTCAGGAAGGGGCTGTGGACAGCACACATAACCTCCCAACCCGTGTGGTGATTCTTTGTAAGAATAACAAACGCTGTGGACTGTATTTGGAACAAAGCAGATCCAGCAAAGCCCAGAAACAAAACCAACCTCTAGGGAGTTGGGAATCCAGGCAGGGAAAAGATTGTCTATCTATGCTTCTGTGCTGGCTAGAATAGTGTCCCCCAAAACTCACGTCCACTGGAAACTCAGAATGTGAGCTTACTTAGAAATAGGGTCTTTACACCATAGGTTAGCTAACTTGGATTTAAATAATTAAAAATAATATGAGGAAAGAAAGAAAGAAAAGAAAGAAAGAGAGAGAGAGAGAGAAAGAAAGAAAGAAAGAAAGAAAGAAAGAAAGAAAGTCCATCTTTGTAATTAGTTAGGGTGAGGTCATACTGGATTAGGGTTAGCCCTTAATCAAATATAACCAGTGTTTTTATAATAAGAGAAAAGATGGCACAAGAACAGACTCTCAGATCAATGGAACAGAATAGAGAACCCAGAAATGGACCCACAAACATATGGCCAACTAATCTTTGACAAAGCAGGAAAGAACATCCAATGGAATAAAGACAGTCTCTTCAGCAAGTGGTGCTGGGAAAACTGGACAGCGACATGCAGAAGAATGAACCTGGACCACTTTTTTACACCATACACAATAACAAACTCAAAATGGATGAAAGACCTCAATGTAAGACAGGAAGCCATCAAAATCCTCGAGGATACAGCAGGCACAAACCTCTTTGATCTTGGCCGCAGCAACTTCTTACTCAACATGTCTCCGGAGGCAAGGAAAACAAAAGCAAAAATGAACCATTAGGACTTCATCATAATAAAAAGCTTCTGCACAGCAAAGGAAACAATCAGCAAAACTAAAAGGCAACTGAAAGAATTGGAGAAGATATTTGCAAATGACATATCAGATGAAGGGTTAGTATCCAAAACCTATAAAGAACTTATCAAACTCAACACCCAAAAAACAAATAATCCAGTGAAGAAATAGGCAAAAGACGTGAATAGACACTTCTCCAGAGAAGACATCCAGGTGGCCAACCGACGCATGAAAAAGTGCTCAACATCACTCATCATCAGGGAAATACAAATCAAAACCACAATGAGATACCACCTTACACCTGTCAGGATGGCTCATTAACAACTCAGGCAACAACAGATGTTGGCGAGGATGTGGAGAAAGAGGATCTCTTTTGCATTGTTGGTGGGAATGCAAGCTGGTGCAGCCACTCTGGAAAACCGTATGGAGGTTCCTCAAAAAACTAAAAACAGAACTACCCTACGACCCAGCAATTGCACTACTAGGCATTTATCCAAGGGATATAGGTGTGCTGTTTCGAAGGGACACATGCACCCCCATGTTTATAGCAGCACTATCAACAATAGCCAAAGTATGGAAAGAGCCCAAATGTCCACTGATGGATGAATGGATAAAGAAGATGTGGTATGTGTATACACACACACACACACACACACACACACACACACACACACATAATGGAGTATTACTCGGCAATCAAAAAGAATGAAATCTTGCCATTTGCAACTACGTGGATGGAACTGGAGGGTATTATGCTAAGCAAAATTAGTCACTCAGAGAAAGACAAAAAGCATATGACTTCTCTCATATGAGGACTTTAAGAGACAAAACAGATGAACATAAGGGAAGGGAAACAAAAATAATATAAAAACAGGGAGGGGGCCAAAACATAAGAGACTCTTAAATATGGAGAACAAACAGAGGGTTACTAGAGGGGTTGTGGGAGGGGGGATGGGCTAAATGGGTAAGGGGCATTAAGGAATCTACTCCTGAAATCACTGTTGCACTATATGCTAACTAACTTGTATGTAAATTAAAAAAAAAAAAAAAGAGGAAAGAACATGGAGACACAGGGAAGAAGGACTATGGAGGTGGAGCCTGGGGTGATACAGCTATGAGCCAAGGATTGCCAACAGCCACCAGAAGCTAGGATGAGGGGAGGAAGGATTCTTCCCTAGAACTTTCAAGGGACATGGCCCTGCTGACATCTTGATTTTGGAACAGTGAGCGAATACATTTCTATTGTGTTAAGCCACCCAGTTTGTGGTTATTTGTTACAGAGCCCTTGGAAACCAACTCAGCATCTATCTGTCCTAGCTAGTTCCAAATACACCTCTGTACAGTCGTTCATTCACAAATAATTAATAAGTACCCACTATGTACCAGGCGCTCTTCTAGCAATGAATGCAAACACAGAAAAATCTCTGCCTTCTCAGCGTAGGAGCTTCTCAGTGTAGGAGGACACAGAAAATAATCAGAATAAAGAAGTAAAATATGGTCTGTCAAAGGGTAGTGAGTTCAGGAAGGGGTCCTACAGAATAAGGCAGAGGTATTAGTTTCAAATCTAAATAAATCGAACACTCCCAGTAAATTTCGATGCAAACATTGAACCTAGTATTCTAGAACTGTCATTCGTGTAAAAAAATGGTACAACATGGGAGGGCATAAGGGAGAGAGAAGAGAGAGAAGAGCGTTCCTCTATTATGTCAGAGTTTCTGCTCTAAAACTAGGAAAACCATCAGCCATGAGGCTCATTGTGAAGGGAAAAGAATACATTAGCAAAAACCATCAAGGCTGAGAGGGGATGCCCAAGGACTTTGTGGCTAATTCACACTTGTTGGTTGATTTATAAAGGAGTCTAGCCATTTACCATTCAACAAGTGCCCCATGTCAAAGACCTCAACAAAACAGAAGTGATTTAGCTATACAAAACCACTCTTTGGGAAGAAAAGAAGCAAAAGGAGGCAACTGAACAGAAAAACTGTATCATCCAAGAGCCTCATTAAATTATCATTCAAGTAAAAGAAAGCTCAAGAGAACATTCCACATTGAAGATGTTCTATCAACATAATACGGTAGCCACTAGTCACGTGGGATTAGTGAACACTTGAAAAATGTCTAGTGAGACTGAAGAATGGAATTTTTCATTTGATTTAATTTTGATGAATTTAAATAATGACACTAATTAAATAACAATGTGTGACCAGCAGCTACTCTATTGGAGTGCACGGCTTTAGAATCACAGAAGCCTGGCTGTGCAGAAAAGCCTGGCAGACTCATTGGATCTGAGATGGGACCAGCTCTGTAAGTAAAAACAGGTTAGGGAGACTTCATAGAATGTACAACTATCATGGATAGTCTTTCCGGGACATATTTATTTCCTTAATCCTCACAGCGTTCTTATAAATGGCCAACAGTATCATCTCCATTTGCTGGATCCAGGTCGAACATCAAGGTTCAACAGGAGTATCTGACTTGCCCAGGGCTTTGTAACTTTCAAGGGGTAAAGCCAGAGATTTGAACTTAGACACCAAAACCCATACTCTACTCTCCAAGGCACCCCAGCTAACAGCACCTTTCACCCTTGTGATTTTTTTTCCATCCCTACCCTCAATAAACAGTCTCAAACACAAAAGCATGTATGTGTGTGCACTTTGCATGTCCGGGTAGATTTTGTGGAACAGGTTAAGTCTGGAGGTTGCTTGAGCGCTTCCTGCGGATCGAGTGTTCTGTACTGGTCAGTATTCCTTTAGCCAAGCAGCCCCATTTTCCGCTTGGCCAGGCAAAGTGGAATGCCTAAAACAGTGATGGGGCAAACGGGATGCAGGGGTGCAATTCTCCTCACGCTCTCCGGGTCATGCCAAAAAATTAACGTTTTGCAGCATCTTTAATTTCAACACCGCCAGCCTAAGTGTGTGTTCTTGGATAATGATCCCGCCTTCGTCAGTACATCCTGAACTTGGCTCCCTTTCTGGTAGCAGTCGGGCATTCCTTCGCAGAGTTCTGTTTCCACCAGCAAACCACTCTACAAAGACAAAAACCTAAAAACTACAAATGTGTACCCAGAAGCCGTCGGAGGCTTAGCCAAGAATTGGTCTTTGTCGCGCATTGTTCTCAGAGGTTCCCCGCGGGAGGAAAGCTCCACTTTCTGAACTGCGAGGACAGCTTCCCCGGGAATGCCCAGCCCGGCCGCTTTCCTGTCGGGCTCGCAGCTCCGAGCGCCAGGGGCTCGGTCTGGGATTGACCGGCAGTGCTAAAAGCGCCTACACCGCCATCCACCGGCCCCAAGCTGGTGGCACCGGGGGTGGGGCGCCCGCCACAGGAGCTGGGGCAGAGTTCCCACAGGATCCGACACGACACCACCCTCCTCCCGCCCGCCTAGCCCTCGGTCCCCGCTCGCACAGAGCGGTCACTGGTCCCCGACTCCGTGCAGCCGGCACCGCCCGGCAGTGAGCGGATTCTGCGACCCTCCTGACCCCGAAAAAGAAGGGCGGTCGCAAATCAGACCCTGTTCCTGGGGGCTCAGGCCAGTGCGAGCCGTCTGTGACGCCCTTCCCTCCCTTCCGTCTCCCGAAGTAGGGGCGGCGCGGTCCCTTCCCAAGACAGGATCGGAGCCCGCCAAACCCAGAGCAGCTCCGAGCCTGCGCCCCCCGGAGGCCGGCTCCCGTTGTGTCCAGGCGGACTTGCGCCAGAGACAGTCGGCGCGCAGGGGACGCGGGAGTTCGCGGCACGCTGCAAGCGGGGCCGGTTCTGGGATAAGCCAACGCTCAGAATGGGCCGGCTGTCCGGGGGGGAGCGAGCGCGAGCCCCGGCTCTGCGAGGGACTGAGACCGAGGGGCGCGCAGTCGGAAAGCAGGCTTACGTCTGGGGCCGGCCGGGCTGCTGCGCAGTGCTTCCGGGGCCGGGGCGTCCCGGGCGTCCGCGGCGCTGGCGCAGAGGGGAAGCCGGGGATCCCCGAGGGGCTCGTGCCGACGGCTCCTGCTGCCGCCTCCCCCGGCGGCCGTGCGCCGCCCAGTCCACTTGCCGCGTGCAGGGCGCCCGGCCGAGGAGGGACTCTGCGGGAGACGTGCCGACGCCCCTGCCGAGGAGAGCGGGGTCTCCGGACCGACCCGACTCGGACGTTGAAGGAAAGTCTGCTCATGACCTTGCGAGGGTCGCGGACGCTGGGCGACCCGTGGAGGATCGTGCGCCCCGAGGACTGGTCGCTGGGAGCTCAACGCCGCCGGGCAAGCCGGAGCTCACCGACGGCGGGGGAGGAAGGTGGCACCGAGGGGAGGAGGACGCAGGGGAAGGAGGGGTCGACCCCGAATTCATCTGCACTGAGAGGTCATCCGACCTGTTTGCGGGCAAGCGCAGTTCGTGGATCTTACCTGCTCCTGGGCTCCGGCTGGGCGGTAGCGCTCTTCCCGAGCCAGGGCTGGGGACTGTTTCCTGGAGCACATGACTCGCTTTTTCCTCTGCCCACTCTTAACCTGGTCGCTTTTCTTTCCCCGTTGTGCCCTTTGGGGGTGGGGGGGAGCGTACTACGGACGACTTGCTCCTCACTCAGGAAGAGACAAGTTGAACTTCAAGGGACAGGGGCCCCACATTTTGTCTGCTCCACAGATCCCACCCGCGGACCACTCCCTCCCTTCACTGCCGTCTCTGGGTCCCACCCATACGAGCCCTTAAGGACAGATCCTCTGCAACCCCACCTCTTTTGCATTCAAAGAAGTTACTCTTCAGGGGCAAGGGGGAGGCCAAGCAGACTGCTGGCTCCCCACCCCCCAGACTTACACCCCGCGAAGACGGCAAGAAAAGAAGACCTGAAATTTTGGGCCCTGGGAGACAGAATAGTTGGGAGCAAGAGTTACTTCTCGGCGCCCCAAAATCTCCTTATCACATCCTACACTATTTTCTTTTAGCCAGAGCTTAGCCAAGTAAAAATCGAAATAACTGCGGGCACTGGCAATAAAAGGCCAACTTTGTTTTCTCAAAAAAAGATGTAACGTTTTGAAGGCGAGCATTATTTGCATTAGACAAATAGAAACTTGCCTCCTGTTACATATTTGGTGAAGAAACTGCTTTTGCAAAACTGCCTGAGACTTTGCTGAGCTTTGCAGGCATGTGGGGGAACCTCAGGCTGCTTCCCTAATAAGCCCAGGTGGCAATTTCCTAGGGAGGGATCCACAGGCTGCCCCCAGGGGTCCGGCAACCCCGCTTTTCTGTCATTCGCTATCATCCGCTCTTCTGCAGGCAGCAAGGGGGGCACTGCCGGTATTTACAAGGGTAAAGATTCCTTTGTCATGTGAAGGCCAAGACAGTTGTCATCTGTCCGGGGGTGTGGGGGGCAGGGAGACTACATTGCATTTTTTTCTGAAAAATGAGTTTTTATCCGACTTCGGTCAAGATCTTAATGGAAATTTCAAAAATGATTCATGAGGTCATGGAATACACCCATCTCCATTTTTCTGGTGGAGGCCATGCATAGTCAACAAAGTATGCACCAGGCACCTGTTCCTTGAATAATATTGCTGAGGGAAACTGTCTACCTTTGTACAACTGGGGGGAAATCTGTATTTTGTTTCTGAAATGAAATGAAACAGTAAAAACTATATATAGTAAAATAGTTGAAACGCTGATTTCATCAGTGTTCCAAACATCAGATTTGAAATCCAGTATCTGACAAGTTTACCATCATTCAAAAAATTAAGCTCTTAGTATCTGAGGCAAGCTTTGTGCTAAGCACTGTACACGGATTCTCTCTTTTGGGTCTATCAACCCCTTTATGAAGTAGGTACTCTTACTGTTTATTTTAGAGATGAGGAAGATTTCGGGAGCTGAAGTGGCCGGTCCGAGGTTACACGGCTAGACAAGTGCTGAGCTGGGATGCCCCGGAAGCCTTTAACTTGAGGACTGTGTTCTTATTGAAATACTGCCTCATCAGAAGTTATTACTGCAGGGACACCAGTCTGAAAACGAAGAGCCTAGGGGATTCTTCAGCCGGCTCTACCTTGAGCAAATCACGTGGCCTTCCTGAGCCACAGTTTGCAAAAGGAGGGTTGGATTCAGTCCTCAAGGGTTCTACAAGCATTCCGAAGGCTGGTATGGATTTGTGTCCCCTCCTTTCTCTTCCACTTTCTGCCCTCTGGTGGAGGTGCTGCAGGAACTGTGAAAGCAAAGTAGATAAATCAGTGGATTGGAGAGAGCTGGTGTGGACGGGTGTCCCTCTCTCTTCCACACCAGCTGTGTTCTGACAACTAACACTGCTTGCATTGCTGGTGTCAGATAAGAATTCCTTAAACTTCTTTCCAGAAAAAAAAAAAAAAACCCAAAACCGAACCAGTTCTGGTTACCAATGGTACCAGAGTGAATACTTGAGGTATTGGTGGCGTGACAGGAAACATCTATTTTTATATACTTTGTACGAAGGGTTTATAATGTAAGAAATCACAAAAATGTGAGAAGTCTCATAACATCTGAAGTACTTCGGATGTGCAGAGGGCCCACAGTAATCTTTAATGCCCTGAGTTATTCCTTTTTAAAAATTTGCCACATTTGCTTTTCAACTTAAGATAACAACCGCAGGCTAGTCTCTTAAAATGCTTTAATTTTACAAGAGAAACATTTGTAGCCTTTTGAAATTTTTATTGTCTAGCACTTCCAGTGTATGTTCAACTAGTCAGATCATTTAAAAGAAATAAGACAAAGCTTAAAGAGGTTGATGGGAAAGATCAACTTCTTAAACATACTGAATGTATTTCTGCAAAGGATAGTTTTGCAGATGAAACCTTGGTCACATATATGACAGACCTCCTTAGTGCTTAGTACTACAAATGAAGGCAGTTTGAGAACAAGAGAAAGATACTTTAAAGCTGCAGCCAGCCTCCGAGGACGGTAATAGGCAAGCAGTGGCTAAGATAGATACGCTACCCCCACGACCTATCTATTTAGCTATTCATTCAACTAATACTCATTTAGGATTTGCTAGCCACCAGGTGAACAAAATAAGGGCTCCTGCCCTCAGAGAACTGTCAGTCTAGTAGAAGAGATGCATTAAACATACACAAAGAATAAGCTATGTAAAAATACTTGAAAATAATGTGAGGCTGGCTTTAGGGGATTTAGAACGTGGCAGTTTTAGCTGAGATCTAAAGAGGCAAAGATTTTTTTACACTGTTAAAGAGCAAGAAATAGGTGGACTGGAAATTTACCTGTTGCAGGGGAGAGTTTAATTAAAAAGACAAAATCAACATACCCTTATCAGCACACTGAAATATTGTGCATATGTTAAGAGTAGCATGGGTAGACCTTCTGCTTTGCTGTACATATTATTACTAGTGTATCAGTCCCCTCCTCTACTATACCAGAGCAGTCATTTGGGGAAAAGGAATAAGAATTGGTCCAGAAAAATTTCCAAAGGAATTTTTATTTTTAGCGCCCTTGCCCACCTAGTGCTGTTTCCTCACCAACAGGGCCCCTTCCTGCAATTTGTCCAAAAGCCCCTACCTTTGGCCAGCATTCTGCCTGGTCTTCAGAGGGATAGTGCCCACCTCATTGACAGTGACCACATGAGCAAAAGCTGAGGTGCCTCAGTTCACGACAGATTTTTCCCCCTCTGATTTGTGAATCCATTTGTAACAGAGGTCTTGAAGTTATGAGATTAAGTCACACTTAGCTATATTATTATAGCTAAGATTTTTTTTTAAGTTTTTTTTTTTTAATGTTTACTTATTTTTGAGAGAGAGCGTGAGCCGGAGAGGAACAGAGAGAGAGGGAGACACAGAACCCAAAGCAGGCTCCAGGCTCTGAGCTGTGAGCACAGCGCCCAATGCAGGGCTCGAACCCATGAGCTGTGAGATCATGACCTGAGCTGAAGTTGGACGCTTAACCGACTGAGCCACCCAGGTGAGTGGCTAAGATTTTCTAACCACTATGTGACCAAGTACTTCACAAAGTGACATATCTATTTTGTTTTTGATCCTTGAAACAAACCTACTTTCCTTTGCTGTAAAAGGAGAATGCATAGGCTGTCATGGCAATTTTTAAAACGTAGACTGCTTTAAAATAGTTGCAGACATATAATAATAGCTAATGCTTGTCACTATTTTACAAAAGGAAATTGAGGCTTACAGAAGTTAAACAATAAGTGTTGCAGTGTGAATAGCATCCCTCCCAAAACCAATGTCCATTTGGAGCCTGAGAATGTCACCTTCCACATTTGGAAATAGGGTCCTTTGAGATGTAATTAATTAAAATGAGATTATACCGGCTGAGTGGACCTTAAATATACAGAGGAGACAGAAAAGGACACAGACCCAGAGAAGAAGGTCATGCGAAGACAGAGATGAGACTGGAGTGATTATGTCCACAAGCCAAGGACTGATGCCCACAACCAGAAGCTGAGAGAGGGGCATGGAATAGTTTTCGGTCTCCAGAAGCAGCCAAGCAATCCCACTGTCACTTTGATTTTGGACTTCTGGACTCCTGAACTGTGAGAGAATAAATTTCTGTCATTTCAAGCTACTCCGTTTGTGGCCATTTGCTATGGCAGCCCCAGAAAACTAATGCCAGCATCTACTCTGTGGCGAGGCGTGCCCCCTCTGAGGTTACAGCGGCAAACAAAACTGCACTCCTGCCCTCATGGAACTTATGTTCTAGTGAAGCAGGTGAGACAACAAACAAATCCATGATACAATGACAGGTACTGTTTGGTGCTAGGAGGAAAAAATATTGTAAGGTAGAGGATGGCCAGATGATGATGAAAAGGGAATGTCTCTCTGAAAGTGTTTTAACTCAAATGAATCTGGACTGTGGAATTTCAGGCTGTATGTGGGTAACTCTTCACAGTTCTACATAAGTACATGTTGCACATTAACTGAAATCGAAGCTTAGAAATAAGAGAAGAGCCCTAAGCTTACCCCAATAGACCAAGATTCTGCAATACCTGGAAATGGTTTTCCAGGTGGATGCCTGGTCTCTCTTGTCCGCGGAGGCGTTCGAAGCTCCCCCTCCCAAATTTGCATCTCTTCTAGGGGGTGCTTCTTCCCTCTACGAAGCTCACCGACTTATAAGTAGACTCTAAGCCCCAAGGATTAGGTGGTCTAATCACTGCCACTCAATACAGAGGACAACTTCCAAAGACCAGAGAGGAGACATAGCTGCCCTACATCAATTCTGACTCCAGAGCTTAAACATCTGCCTCACTAACACCCAAGGATGGGCAAAGGTAACACCTGGAGGAGTCACCTGGGTCATGTGAAATAACATGAAGAGCCAAAAAAGCTTTAGGTCATCTTGAAACACTACCACAGATACTTACCTGCGTTTAAAATTTTTAACAAAAATCGCGGCACCTGGGGGGTTCAGTCAGTTAGGCCTCCGTCTCTTGATGTCAGCTCAGTTCGTGAGATCGAGTCTGGGTCGGGCCCCATATTGGGCTCTGTGCTGACAGCGCTTGGGATTCTGTCTGTCTGTCTGTCTGTCTCTCTCTGCCCCTTCCCTGCTCATGGGCTTTCATTCTTTCTCAAAATAAATAAATAAACATTTAAAAAATAAGTAAGTAGGGGTACCTGGGTGTTGGTTAAGCGTCCCCTATCCTGGTTTTGTCTCAGGTCAGGTCATGATCTTGAGGTGAGTTTGAGCCCGGCATCGGGCTCTGCACTGGCAGTATGGAGTCTGCTTCTTTCTCTCTCTCTGTCCCTCTCCCGCTCACTCTCTCTCTCAAAAATAAACATTTAATTAATAAGTAAATAAATAAAATTTTTAACATTAATAGCCATGAAGTTCAAGCATCAGACTTCTTTGCAAAAAGCAAATGTTTTCAATGTTTTGCTTCAACCAAGTTCCTCTGTCAATTTCAGCAGATTATACCTATTCATTTGAAATTTGAATTTAATTTGGACTTGACTAAAGTAATTGAAATACAAACACTAGGTTCTGAACACTCCCTAAAAGTTTAAGCCGAAAAACTAAAATTTCCACAAATTTCAAATAGTAAGCTACTAAACTTTTACAATGACACAGAGTGAATAGGAAAGTAAGGCCATGACATTCACAATTTTATCTGTGTCCTTTCTAGTGGCTATTTGATAACTCTTCCATTCCTTCTCTGGTTCAGACTGAAGCAAAAAAAGGTCCATATGTACCGCTTTATTTCCCTCCAAACCAGTAGTTAGGCCAAACTGAACTTCACGTTGACCTTAAAGAACTATCCTATCTCATTCATTCCCCTTCCACTCATCACGCAGCGGTTTCAGCAACTTCCTCGTGCTCGCCACTCTTTCAAGGGCAATGGGGAACTGGGGCAAGGCATCACCAGCACCTCCAGCCTAGGCTGCCTCCCAGCCCATCCCCCTCCCTTGCTCCCTTCTAGTCTTTTCTCCACCAGCAGCCAGCAGCCAGCAGCCAGCAGCCAGCCAGTCATCTTAACAACAGTAACTATTCCCCACTTACAGCCTTCCAACACTGCCCTTTGCGAATGGACTAAACCCCAATTCCTCACCATGGTCTATGGGGCTCAGAGACTTAGTACTTGCTACTTTTCCTCCCTCATGGATTTTTCCTTCATGTCTTCAAGTGAAGGTCATTCAGGGCACAGCTCAGATGTCCCCATCTCAGAGGGACTTTCCCAGAATAGAACAGCTAGTCCCCACTTACCCCCATTTTCATGACTTTTCATTTTTTAATACCACCTATCACACATGAAAGGATGTTCATTTTATTGTGTATCTATTTCTTTCCTGTCCCCTTCCACTCCTTAGTCACTCCCTAAGAGGAAGGATCACTCTCATCTCCAGTACCTACAAAGTACCTGTAACACAGGAAACACATCTGTTGACTGAATAAATAAATAATTGTGTGATTTTGGGTAAATTAACAAAGCTCTGAACTACTAGCCAAGCAATGACAAAATAATAAACAGCTTAATTATTATTATTCTAATCAGTCTCATTCCTCAGCTCACTAAATTCTTCCCCACAAATGCGAAAGAAAACTAGCAAGAACAGAAGCCCAACAAACAGATAGGAAATAGGCTTTAGGCTCATTTATTAGGCCAAGATTCTGAGATACATGAAAAATAGCTCCTCAGGTAGACACCTAGTTGCTCACAGTCTTTAATATTCACCTTTTAGAGTCAGGAAATGACATAAGTGTAGCAGCTCTAACTTAGAGCTCCTGAAACACTAACCCAGTTACTCTAACATGAAGAAAGGTAAAAAAGAAAAAAAAGCCTAAAATCAAAACACAAATACCATAATGAAAAGAATGACTGCCCTTTCATTTTAGACACTAGCTAATACTAGACGAATGCATATAACATTAAAAAGTTTTGAATTCAGGTCAGCAAAGTGTAAAAATCCTTCTTTGTATTTCTGTTTAAAACATACTTCTGCATTTTTCAGTATCTACCAATTAACTATGTTTTGCATCAAGTATTAGAGCTTTTATACATTGATACTAATACCTAACCTAAAATTACTGGCTCCTGAATCTTCTAGATAATAGTAAATATTCTAGGTTACAAATTTGGTATGAAAAAGTTTAATGAAAACGTTAATCATACAAAAATTAAATAGCAAAACCATTTAAAATGACAATTCAAACAGATTTGGCTTACTGATAGTTCTCTATCAGAGTGTTTTTTTCATAAGAACTGATGATTTCCAGCTGAAATCTACTTAGAGGATCATGGTAAAAAGAAATGAGAGTTAAGTATAGAAAGCTCATAAGCCCTGTGCTCAAGCATTTATTGCTCATAAATATCAGTTTTTCTTTTATTGTTACTTTGAGAAGACACATACAAGTTTTACAAAACATGCCAAACTTCAGTTAAGTGCTTCTTACACAAGAAATAGCCACATGTGAGAAATCTAGCCTGACATTTTTTAAAAACAATTATATTTTCCTCTGAGAAACCCACCACATAAAAACTTATTTCAATAACTGATAAAAATTCCTTACTAATAAGCCAATTTCTGGAATCTAATTACATCTAATTATAGCTTCATGTTACAATTTAAGAGGTCTTTTAGAGAATAGTTTTTTTTTTTTAAAGTACAAAGTTACATGATCAAGAAAAGTACCTTTTAATAAGTAACCAAAACATTGTGAAATATTCCTTTTACTGCACATATGGCTCAGTTTCATCTTAATTTTGCAAAAGAAAAGAAAAGAAAAGAAAAGAAAAGAAAGAAAGAAAGAAAGAAAGAAAGAAAGAAAGAAAGAAAGAGGAAAAAGAAAAGAGAAAAGAAAGAAAGTTGGTTTGAAATAGTCAATGAAACAACTGTGTTAACACGAGGAAGTGCACTGAACAACTGATGTGCTACCCTGCCACTGGCTATGACTTATGAAAGATTTCACAATTTCGGTCATGCTTTTACTAGTGAACAATGTTACGCTACCACTTCCGGTATGCTCATCAGGAGAAAGCTTCGCATTCCGTCCTTCTAACAACAGCCGGAAGAGAACACAGAGATGAATGTGAATATGTATGTTCTACAGTATACACTTCCTAACGTTCCAGACTTGACTTCTCTAAATCCAGTCTGAGGTATGTGAACAGATCACAACTTCTATGCCACGTCACGGGCTATGTACCAGGCAAACACTAAAACCACCAGTGCACATGCGGGAAGGAGAGAATATTTGTATTTCTGCCATAGCGTCAGCTCCACTGCCACTTCATCTCTTTTCCTGCTCTTCTTCCGACGACCTTTCAGTCTGTTTTCAAAAGCCTCCAGTTCAGCCTAAGTCAAAAACAAAACAGTATCATTTTTATTAGATTCGATACGTACGCTGATTTGAAATTCTCCACCTGGATGAAAATCAATTTGTGAAATGTTTTAATAGGAATGGTATAAAATAAATATATTGACTTGATTTTTTTTTAAAAACTCTCTCCACTACAGATTGCATTCAACACATTCAGAGTTTAGGTAAGCAGAAAGGGAAATGGGGAGTCACAGATTATTTCAGACCATGAGCCTGACTTTGACACAAAATACAGAAATATCTGATTAAAAAAGGGTGCCCTAAATATAGACATTAGTTTTATACTTCACCATTAACCTACTGGGTTTTCACAACAATTTCTGGCAAGCGATAAGAGATGCCCAGTGAGAATAAAAATACCTGTACTTCTAGCTTTTTACAATGCTAGTAATAAACATTAATGGCTTTATGAAGGAAATTCAAGTGAGTAGAGAAAAAAAACTGCCAGAAATTGAGTCTTCTCTTTATCAAATACATTTAAAAACAGAGTAGAAATTCTTCAGGGGAAAAATGCTTCATGCTTTAAGTCAAAATGACTATTTTAGAAAGTAGAATATAAAAACTGGTTCTAAAAAAAGGATAACTGGATGATACTCATGAAATGCGGATTTTTATTCTACTGTTAAGAACTTAACTTTATACATGATAACGTAACATGATACACTACAGTGCATTGTAACTAAACCACGATAGTCATTAACTAAAATATGTATGTAATCGCCATGCAAGATTCTGTACTTGTTTATTTATCTAAAGGAAATACAAGTTAACCCTTAAACAATGCAGAAGTCAGGGGTGCTGACCCCACAGTCAAAAATCCACATACAACTTTTGACTCCCCCAAAACTTAACTGCTAATAAACAGCCTTCTGTTGACTGGAACCCTTACCGAACAGTTGATGAACACATATTTTGTATGTTGTATTATATACTGTATTCTTACAATCAAATAAGCTAGAGAAAAGAAAATGTTACTAAGAAAATCATAAGTAAGAGAAAATACATTTACAGTACTGTGCTGTAGCTATCAAAAAAGAAGCCTCATTTAAGTGGACCCCTGCAGCTTAAACCTGTGTTGTTCGAGAGTCAACTGTACAAACTTCAGTTAACACATCCATTACTTCACCCGTAAACCACATGTGAACATGAGCTACTCCTGGACTTAATTTAACACAAAGTAGCATTCTTCCAGGAATCAAAATGTCAGAATATTTTTCGTGGTGGTTGAAATAGAGAACAAGATCAATATACATGAAAAGGAGCCAAACTTGGGAACTGACACAGTAAAATAACTGATGCTTTAATGATGACCCACATTCATCATGCAGAATTTAAACAATGTTCTATACACTCTGTTGAAAAGGTCAGTAAATAGTGAATATATTAAAAATTTCCGTCCACAATGGTTTATAAAAAGGGAAAGAAGATTCACCCTCAACTATTCCTAATAAATTAACCTCCCAGGATTCTAGTCAATCCACGTTTTACTTTAAGAGCTTTGATAACTTATTTCGGAATATTAGGCAAACCAACTTTATAGAACCATTTAACATCAGAGGTCATTTTAGCCCACTTTTATTTGCTACCTGAATTGTTTCCAGTGCCCTCCCCTCAAGTCATATAAATTTCAATTTCCTCATTCAAAAGGCAGCAGTTTGCATATAATATACCCTTTTTGCTAAGTATGGAGCATCTCAAAATGCAAACTGATAAACAATCATGTCACTATTAGAAACTTAAGCCACTCTTTGGACTATACAATCAAGATAGTATTTGAGCAAATGTACAGAAATGTAGTTGTTATCTGCTATAGAACAAAGAGCAGATAATAATCCTGCATTTATGAAAATAAAGGAGAAATAAGGGAATGTATTATTAAAATAAGTGCATTGGTTAGTAAACAACACTGACTTTTACAGACAATTTACAACCCAGGAAAATAGAACTCAAATAATTTTAGGTAAGTGAAGACAAGTGCTCCAAGAGGTACTTTAAAATGGATGCTGCCAGGGGCCTGGGTGGCTCAGTCATTTAAGTGTCTGACTTTGGCTCAGGTTATGATCTCATTTGTGGGTTAGAGCCCCGCAGTTCATGAGTTCAAGCCCTGCATCGGGCTTGCTGCTGTCAGCGCAGAGCCTGCTTAGGATTCTTTGTCCCCTTCTCTCATTGCTTCTCCCCATCTCAAGCATGTTCTCTCTCGTTCTCGCTCTCTCAAGAAAAAAAAAAAAAAAAGCATTTAAAAAATTATTATTTTTGAGAGAGAGAAGAGAGACAGAGTGTGAGCAGGGGAGGGGCAGAGAGAGAAAGACACAAAATCCGGAGCAGGCTCCAGCTCCGAGCTGTCAGCACAGAGCCCGACATGGGGCTCATGAACTGTGAGATTATGACCTGAGCCAAATTCGGACACTTAACTCACTGAGCCATCCAGGCACCCGTAAAAAAATTTTTAATGAAAAAAAAAATGGATGCTGCCACACCCCACCAACACCCACCAACCTAAAGAGGAGTTAAAATTCTTATCACTAGAGAATGGATGAGCCTGGCAAGGAAGTAAATTTGGGAATATACAAAATATCTGGGAATATACAAGATTTCATGCTTCTTGAGAGGTTCAGGATAGCTGGACTGAAGTGAGGGAATGGCTAATTTCTGTTTTGTAGGAAATGTATTATTTTCAGTCCAGAAAACAGTAGACCAGCCCCTAGTTTGTATGTGGAATATACCTTGTGTTTCTCTAAAAACTAACAACGATACAAAAAGACATAAATCTAGGTATTTTGTTTAGTTACCTGTTGTCTTCGTTTTTCCTCTTCAAGAGCAGCTTTGGCTTCTGCTTCTTTTATCTGTTTTATAGACATTTAAAAGTATATTACTATCATAACCATCAAATTTTATTCAGAATTTTAACATCTTCCCACCCAGGATCCACTAACCCAGAATGACTTCTAGGAACTTTATATTGGAAGTTACTTAATGACATGTAAAGGTTATACTGAGAAGTGTTACTAAGGTTCTGTCTAGCCGACTGGAAGGGGAAGGGAGGGATAGTGTTACACAGTATATAAACATTTCAGTTTAACAATTATAATAGATATTAGATCACAATTCAAAGAGTCACAAAACTGCAAAATGAAATATTTTTAAAGCTGATTTTTTTCTCTTGAGTTATCATACTAAGTCTATAATAAATTATTCAATACCACTCTTTTTTTAGAGTTGAAATTGACCATTTTCTGCAAATGTTCTATCTGGAAGGGAATCCTTAGTATCAAACAAAATCAAGAGTTTATTCATTGAATGCATTAATGGAGGCAAATGATGACACTAGAGGTAACCCAAACAGCAAAGAATTCCAAAACCTTATTTTGTATTATTTTAACCTAGCTTTCAGGAGACTTAGACTAACATTAAAATGAAAAACTATGTCCCATTCCAGAGCATTATACACTAACTGGTATGGAAAAATCTAGTACATACTGAAGAATACACCTGGGGATCGAAAATAGGCCTACAAAACTAGGCTTTTATTACAAAAGCAAAAAGAGATGAGATTTGCTTGTAATAAGCACATAAAGTAATCCACAAAATATGAAAAGGCTATTAATTAGCAAATTAGAATTGACATTTAATGCAACATTACCTCAGATGCTTTCCGTTTCATTTCCTTGCATGTTGTGTCGCATTCTATTGAGATCTGATTTTCACGTACTTTGTTACACTGTAGTTCCTGCAAATAATATTTTTAAAAATTTGATTTTAAAAGCTTTTTTCCTCAAAGTCCTAACTGTATGCCACAAAAAAGCAAAATTTCTCTAACAGCTTAAGGTTATGCATATTAAGAGTCACTTCATGAATATTTAATGATGATATGGTTACAAGCATTAAATGTCTTAATTCAAAGAGGGATCATTCTTTTATTGCCTCATAATTGAAAAAAAGTAAATAACATAAAATTCAAAGCATCCATTTAATAATTATTTGCTAGAGCCACTATGAACTTAGCTTTAATTTCATTTTTATTCTTTATTTTTATTGTTTGTTATATTTCTAAGGCTTCCAGGGGGTAAAATGCTCTAGAGTAGTGGCATCCAACACAGCTTTCTGAGATCATGAAAACGTTCTAAATCTGCGCTACCCAACAGAGTAACACTAACTACATATGGCTACTGAAACTCAAAATGTGTCTAGTGAAACTGAAGAACTGAAGGTTTACTATTATTTAATGTTAATTCATTAAAATTCAAATTTTAAATACCCATATGTGCCAACAGGGATACGCAAATGGGCTCAATATCATTAATCACCAGGAAAATGCAAATCTAAACCACAATGATATAATCAACTCACAACTGTTAGAATAACTATAATCGATACGCCAATAAATAACAAGTCATGGCAAGAATACAGAAAAGAAAAAGAAAGAAACCTTGCGCTGTGTTGGCAGGAACGTAAATTGGTATAGCCAGTATGAAAAACAGTGTGGAAGCTTCTTTAAAAACTTAAAAGAGATGTAGTATAGGTTTTAGCAGTCTTACTTCTGGCTATACAGGGAATGAAAATAGTATCTAAGAGATATCTGTGCTCCAATATTCACTGCCATCATTATTCACAATAGCCAAAATATGGTAACAAGACATGTGTCCATCAATGGATAAGTGAATGAAAAAAAATGTGATCTGCCTACCTACCTATAATGCAGTATTATTCAGCCATAAAAAAGAAGGAAATCCTGTTATTTAGAGAACATGGATGAACATGGAGACAATCATGCTAAGTAAAATAAGTCAGATACAGACAAATATTGTATGATCTTACTTACATGTGGAATCTAAAAAATTAAAGCTGAGAAGAACTTAGAAAAGCTGAGAAGAGAATGGAAATTTCTAGGAGCTATGGACTAGGTAGAATATGAAGAAATTGGTCACTGGCTACAAATTTTCAGTGATAAGATGAATAAGTTCTAAGGAACCTAACACACCACATGCTGGCTATAGTTACTAATACTGTATTATATATTTTAAATATGCTCTGTAAGTATTCTCGCCACAAAGAAACAGTAACTGTGAGGTAAATGTTAATTAGCTTTATGCTGTAATCATTTCACAGTGTATATGTGTGGACAATCATCATGTGTGCACTTTAAATACGTATAATTTTTGTCAACTGTGCATCAATAAAGCTAAAAAATATTCAAATAAATAAACAGCCATATGTGGCCAATGGCTACCAACTCATTCAGTTCTAGAGAATTTTCTGGAGAGCTACAAATTTCCCTCTCAACCACTTAATCTTTTTTAAAAAAGTTTTAAAATTTTGGTGAGGCGCTTGGGTGGCTCACTTGGTTAAGTGTCCAACTCTTGGTTTCGGCTCAGGTCATGAGCTCACGGTTTTGTGAGTTCAAGCCCCATGTCTGGCTCTGCACTAGCAGCACAGAGCCTGCTTGGGATTCTCTCTTTCCCTCTCTCTGCCCCTCCCCTGTGTGTGCTCTCTCACGTTCTCTCTCTCTCTCTCTCTCTCAAAATAAATAAAATTTAAAAGAAAAAAAGAAGGTACTTACAGAGTACCTATTACATGCCAAGCACTGTATGAGGGACAGGGACACAATAAGGAAAAGAATGGAATAATATGACAAGTGGTTAACTAATAATAACAGCAGCTATTTATTAAACATAGCAATCACTGTACTAAATGCTTCATAAGCATTACCTCTTTTATTCTTTTCAATAAATCTAAGTATACATTCTCTTTTATGGATGAGAAAACAAGGTTGCAGACGTCCCTAGGATCATCAAGCTCTTAGTCATGAACTTAGGATAAAGGAAACCAAGGGAAAACAGCATCTAAGTCTTCCTAAGGGAGTCAGGACAAGGAAGAGGTTCCCAAACAAGGAAATGCTTGCACTGAATACTAGAGGCAGGATTCTAGTGGACAGAATGGTAAAGGGAAAAAACTTTGCATTTTACACAAAAGGAAGAATGTATACATCGCCACAGATTAAAGCGTAAGGTAGCATATATGTTAGGACACCTAAGTAACAGATTCACAGAGATGGCTGCTAGAGGATGAGACTGGAGATAAGCAGGCAAACATTCACCATCACAGATTCACTTGAATGCCAAGTCAGTATGTACATAGATGTTTCTTCTAAATGTATATTATTTTCCCATAGTGATGAAGAACCACTGAAGAACTTAGATTAAGGAAGTACTAGACTTGGAGGCAGGGAAATCTGCTATGAAGCTGTTATCAGAGTCCAAGAATGAGCTGTTGCCAAAGTTCTTCTAGTGGGTGGCCAACTGTATTTGGACAGTAACAGGACATGAGAGAGACATCGCAGATGAAAAGTGACTTGACTAAGCACTGATTTTCACATAAAGCGGTCCAATTTAAGTATCTAAAACTTAGGGATTCAACTTCAGAAGAGGTCAGGCTTCTAGATTTAAATTCAGAAGCTACCTATCCCAGGAAGTGATGGTAGGAACTGTGAAAAAAAGTAAAAAGCAAATATCCTCAATAAAAGCAGAAGATTCTCAATAAATATTTGTTGAATGAATTTAAAGAAAAGAAAAAGACTAACCTTAGGGGATGACCATAAGAATATGAAGGAAAAAAGGAGTTACAACTGTAACCGAGATAGCAAAAATCAGAGGTCAACAGCGTGAACAGGCAAGTCATGGAAAAGGAGGCTGAAAACAAGACCACCCAGCTGCTGACACTGGAGAACAGTGAGACTCTTCCGTGTAAGCTTAGTTTAGCTGAATGGTGTATAGTTTGCTTCCACTGAGCTTTCCAGTTCTTAGTTTTGCCCTTTCAGAGGCTCCTGGGTGGCTCAGCGGGTTAAGCGTCCGACTTCGGCTCAGATTATGATCTTGTGGTCTGTGAATCTGAGCCCCACATTGGGCTCTGTGCTGATAGCTCAGAGCCTGGAGCCCGCTTTGGATTCTGTGTCTCCCTCTCTCTCTGCCCCTCCCCGCTCAAGACTCTCTCGCTCTCTTTCAAAAATAAACAAACATTACAAAAAAAAAAAAAAGTTTTGCCCTTTACTCCTCCATTACCACTATTTTATCTTAAAATGAATTCTCTCCCAGTTTGTTATAAGGCTGTGTATGTGAAGTCTTTTTAAGGCTGTGTTTTCACAACATGATACTGATGGCAAAAACTATTTCATAATTAAGAGCAACAAAGGTGGGGCGCCTGGGTGGCACAGTCGGTTAAGCGTCCGACTTCAGCCAGGTCACGATCTCGCGGTCCGTGGGTTCGTGCCCTGCGTCGGGCTCTGGGCTGATGGCTCAGAGCCTGGAGCCTGTTTCCGATTCTGTGTCTCCCTCTCTCTCTCTGCCCCTCCCCCGTTCATGCTCTGTCTCTCTCTGTCCCAAAAATAAAAATAAATAAATAAATAAATAAATAAATAAATAAATAAATAAACGTTGGGAAAAAAAAGAGCAACAAAGGTTAAATTCCAGACCATTTCTTAAACCATGAAACTCACTCTATTACTCATTCCATGTTCCTTGTACAAAGACCTCAAATCTAGAGCATATTAAATTTTTTTTAATCTTTATTTTTGAGAGAGAGAGAGACAGAGACAGAACATGAGTGGGGGAGAGGCAGAAAGAGAGGGAGACACAGAATCCGAAGCAGGCTCCAGGCTCTGAGCTGTCAGCACAGAGCCCAACGCAGGGCTTGAACTCACAAACTGCGAGATCATGACCTGAGCTGAAGTCGGACGCTTAACCAACTGAGCCACCCAGGCACCCCTCAAATCTAGAGCATATTGATTCTACCCAAAAAAAGGGCACTGAACTTAGTTCCAACATAAAACAAAGTTCTTTTATGAGTAAATTACAGAAAACTAAATTGCCAAACAAAGCTGATTTTAAAAATAAGTACCTACAGAAATAGGCTAAGAATAAAGATTCTAAAAGGTAAGACCTTAAAATTAAAAGGCAAAAAGTAAAGCCAAAAATTACCAAAACAGAGAAAAAAAAAATTTTTTTACACAGAAAAGTATATTCAATAACTTAAAATACTTACCTTTTTTATTCTTTTACAAGGGCATCTAAGTTTTACCTTCTGGTTGCAATTAAAGGGACATTCACCAGGATGACACATTTCTTTGCATCTGTGACCACAAGGAAGCTAAAATAAAACAAAAATAAAGCAATTTTTATTGCTATTTATATTTATATTCTAGTATTTATATTATTTATATTCTATTATATTCATATTTATATTCTAGTCATACTCTACAAACTCCCCTTCCTCCAACAGCTATTTTAAGAGAGTCTATCACAGTAGGGTCGGTCAATCAACCCTGGATAATGATCTAATTTTCCAACTTTTTCTTTTAGATATACATTACTTTACACATAAATGTTAAATATTCTCCCCAGTTCCACTCCAAGAGTGTATCTTACATCAGGGTTGCGGCTAGTTATAGCCTGTGACTATGTTCTGGCCAATGAAATGTAAGCAAAAGTGCTTTTGTGCCTTCAAGCTTTTCAAGAGCATACACCCATGTTCTTCCCTTCCCAATGTGCTGTAAATGATGACATTTAGAGCACGAATGGAAACCATGTGTCAAGATGAAGCAGAGCTGCCTGACTTATTTGGGTTCCTGGATGAATACATGGAGCACAGTGATAACACATCTACCTTCCCTATATGGTTATATAAGAAAGAAAGAAAACTTTCTTGTCCTTAAGGCACTGTGTTGTAATACAACTGCTTAGCCTTTTACTCTAAATCATTTCTCTTTGCCACTATGTATTAAAACATATTATATAGGTAGCCAAACCAACTAAGCAATTGCCATGATGTCTACGTGGCTCCTCGTCTTTAGTTATTTACTATCTTCTTATCACAGTCAAGCTTTCAGATGAAACATTGTGATCTTCTTTGTATTCAAATCTTATCCAGACTTCAATAAATGGCTTAGATCACCATAGTAACATGATAGAAATTTGCCTATATTTGAACAAATAGTAGTAATTATGTAAGAAATCTACTTTTAAACTATTGTGACACTGTTTGTGTGGTCTTCAAAAAAATTATGGGCGCCTGGGTAGCTCAGTCTGTTGAGTGTCTGACTTCAGCTCAGGTCATGATCTCATGGTTCGTGGATCCAAGTCCCACGATGGGCTCTGTGCTGACAGCTCAGAGCCTAGAGCCTGCTTCAGAGTCTGTGTCTCCCTCTCTATCTGCCCCTCCCCCGCTTGTGCTCTGTCTCTCTCAAAAATGAATAAAAACATTAAAAATTTTAAAAAATTTAGACACTTCATAGATTCCTGTCTCTCCAACCAGACTGTGAATAAAAGACACCATTGGTTAGTGGTTAAGTTCCAAAGTCAAGCTGCCTGGAACTGAATTTCAGCTTCCCTGTTTACCAACTGTGAAATCTTGGGCAAACCTCCTGACTTTTCTGTGCCTCACGTACAAAACTGGGAAGGGAAACAGAACTTTGTAAGGCTGTCGTGAGGATTAAATGTTCTCGATATATTTAGCTATTATAATGAAAGGTATTATAATGAGGGCAATGGTCTTCTATTTCTTTGTGTCTCTTATATTCATTAACAAAGACACCTTAATAAACATTGAATTCTCCAACTTCTGATCTTTATATTTCACCAGATCGATTCTTCAAACTATTATCTCTACTGACTTTAAAACATTCCGAAGTCTTTTCCATTGCCTTTAGTCTCTCTCTGGTGTTCAACTAAATTTCTTGTTTTTTCATTTTTAGCTGAGACGTTCGCACCAAAACTAAATATGGATCACTCAGACTACATTTTCATCGGTCCCACCATAGGGCTGCGCTGCTGGAATGAGTTCCACACTAGCATTCCTGGACCACTTCGGTTTTGTTTTTCTCTCTACCTAACTACAGGCCTTGAACACTGCTTAATAAGCTCAAAAGTTCATACTTTTGAACTATCAAATATCTGCCTCACAGGGTGGTTTAAAGTCTTTGTCCTCTTCAACTTCTTCCTCACTTCCATTCCTGCCAGTGCCTCTAGCCTGACTTCATGAAGAAGACAAACATTTGGCATTAACTTACCACCCATCCTCTCTTCTTCTCAAAACAGGTCTTTGTAGCCTCTTGCTCTTTCCTTCAGCGAGGTAATGACATCGGTCATCCTCTCTAAAAGTAACTAACCACTCTACTTCAACTTTAAATCAATAACTCTAATGGGGAAAGTGAATAGGGAAGCTTTTCAGAATCAATATAGACTTTCTGAAGTTACTCAGAATTGTGACTACAGTATTCTATATTTTCAACGTGTTGGGGTTTGATGAAAAGCTAAAAACCGGATGTCCTATCTTTCTGCCTTAGTCCTAAAAGACCCCATGGTCACTCTCCACAATTTCACTACCATCTTAAAAGTCTCTTTTCTCTGGCTGGGTCTTCTACCTTTAAAATGTCCCTCTTTTCTCTAAATACTGTATTGATCCTGTTACCCCCATCTCACAATTCTTCCATGAATCTCCCTGCCTTTCATCTTCTCTGCTGGTAGAAGAAACAGAAGACATAAATTGAGATGGCTGCCTGGTTTACCACAGTTCTCCCAGGAGCCATGGCCATGACTGCACCACCCATTCCAGTTCCCTGTCTGTCGCTGCCTGTGCCAAGGGAGCGCCCGTACCTAAGGGGACCAATCAGATTTGCTCTCCTGATAACTGAAAACTAAAAAGAAAGAGATGGTGGTTTGAATAGTCATCTCACTACAGAGCCCTCAAGCCCCTGCTGGCAAGCCCCTGGGGGCTGCCCAGGTCCTGCCCTTCCCAAAGGTTGCTGTAACAGCATTTCCTTCAAAATCTATGAACTGGCCTCCAATATCCTCCGAATATGTCTTTTTGTGTGTGTGATAAGTTAAGCAAACTGATTTCTGTAGCTTGCAAGGAGAACTGAAACTCATCCAGAAGTCTGCTGTGCTGGTATCCAACATATGCCGCACAGACAAAAGTAATGTCATTAATCCTGAAAAAGTATTAAAAACCACTAGTAATCTGGAAAATGCAATTTAAAATCACCAGATGCCATAGAATTGGCAAAACTTAAAAATTATGACAATACCAAGGGTTGTGGTAGCTGGAAATTAAAATGCTGGAACTTTAAAATACTGGTAGTAAACAGGAAAATCTACTGAGAGTAAATTGTACAACTATTTTGGAAATCAAGATGACTTTAAGTTGAAATTATACATCCACTATGAATAAGCAATGGCACATAGAGAAACCTATATCCACATATATTAGAATGTACAAACAAGAAGGTTCATAGCAGTATTTTTAGCAACTCAAATATCTACCCACAGTAAAGAAAACACAGTGAACTATAGTCTACTCACATAATGGAATAAAGACTGTGGCAACATGTAATAAACGTGACAAACATAACATCAAGCACAGTAAGTAGGTCACATAAGTTCATACTTTTGAACTTTTAATATAAAATTAGGCAAGCAATATTGTTTCCAGATGAAAGCTATAAACAAAAGCAAGTAAATTACTATAAAAGGGAGATGGAGATAACATATAGGATAGAAAGAGGAAACCACAGTCAGACAGGGACTTTGGTAGACTTCTGAGATGCAGTCACACTGTAATTTTTATCCTGGGTGGAGTTATACGGTCTTGACTTTTTAACCATTTGTTAAACTGTCCATATGTATTACATATTTCTGACTAGGTAATAATTTCATTGTTTAAAAAAATCAGATGTACAAGTATGTGTTATCTTAAAAGCCAGCTTATATTCTAAAAGAGCTGAAAAGCAGTTTCAAAGGAAGCTGATTAAAATGCATAATATATAAAGACTGTATCTTCATTACAGACTTCACACCAAAATACTGAGGTTTTTCTAAAACATCTAACCTTCACATTCATTTAAAGCAGAGATAGCCTACTCTACTCAATGTGGAATGGTTTTCTTCTACTCAGTCCCTAACATCATTCTGCTAACATTTGCATGTCATATCCAACACCTCATCAATAACCAATACTGTCTACTTCAAAATGTTCCATTTTAATCACAACAATTAAAAAAGCTCTTTAAAAATAATTAAGGAAAGCTTGCAAAACAATGTTTGTGGATAAATACCCACATATATCATCATCACTACAGCAAGCACATATAAGGCACTTACTATATACTATGACATTTACATGTTATCAACTCATTAATACTCAGCGCTCAGAAGTGAGTATTATTTCTCCCATTGTATACATGAACAATCTGAGTTACAGAGACATTAAATAATTTTCCCAAGCAAAAAGTAAAAAAGCTTGCATGGGGATGATAAAACCGAATTCAGAAATATGTTTTAAAAGCAGAATTGTGTATGTGGGGCAGTTTAAAGGTGTAGTTAGTTCTTCATGGTATCTTTATATTTTCTTTTAGTTAAATTCAAACCAGTCCAGAAGACATAGAGTGTGTATATCTAGAAGGATATGCCTATATCACTCCCACGGTTCAGTTTAATTCACATTCAACAAACATTTACCAACTGCCTAATACATACAAACAGGGAACAAAGGACTGGATGCAAGGACAAATATGACATGGTCCCTGCCCCCAAGAAATCCATAGTATGGGGAGGGGAAGAGAAAGTGAACAGGAATCTATCAGTACATCAGAATTTACCATCATCTTATACCTTAACTCTGAGTACAGGATATCTGCTGCAGATGCAAAGTGACACAGTTCTTGGTTGATCCCAAGTATGACTTGATTCTATGGCTTAGTGAGTCTCAAAACTGTGGTGCCAGACCAACAATATCACTATTATATATAAGCTTATTAGAAATGCAAATTCTTGGACCCCCAAAACCAGAAACTCTGGGGCAGGGCCCATTAATCCATTTCAAGAAGCTCTTAAACTGACTGTTTGAGAAGTATTGCTGTAGCCTTACCAATGTTGAGAGGCCATAAACTAGAGTAAGTTCTGTTAGACACCTGTCCGCTCCTAGACTGTTTCAAACTATAACAGCCACCTGGATTGTTCCCAAACTAAGGCTATATTTTTCAAGAGAGCCCAAGGAGACTCTGGAAATACTCGGGGCCCCAGAATGATCTAGAATCCAAATAATCATGAGCATGGAAAACAAATTTTTAAACAGTGACCATCCATCTAGCCCCACCAAATGTCATAACAGTATCACAAACGAATCACAGCCAAGGAAATGTTAAACTGCAAATTAGCAATCCCTAAATTTAATTTTGTTATTTCTAACTACAATCTCATCCCAAGTTACTGAATCAGATTAAAAATAAAACATTCTCAACCACTTATTACCTGGAATCTGAATTTGGGCAGAAGAAAATTTATTTTAAAAAGGAAAAACTCAGGATTTGAAGAATTCAGAAAATTAAATTTGAAGTATCCCAATGCCCCCCTTAGTTTTGCTTGTATGACAAAGACAGGTTATTAAAATAATCATTTATTGCTTGAAATGTCTGTTTATAATCTCACATAACTTTTAAAATACACAGGTTCAACTTCCAATAGTTCTTAAACAGAAATCCATAAAAAGCATCCAGTTTTAGTTAAAAGGAAATATTGCTAACAAAAAGGTATATCAGGCATTAATTTCTTTTTATTTAATTAAAGAGAATGACTTCTATACTTGTCATTAAGGCTTTGTCGTCATCTCTCCCTGACTATAAAGAGGACGAGAAACAGGTAAATACATAAAGACAGAATTAAAATAAAAGTGGTACAATGAGTATATCTGTAAGTCAAAGGAACTCCATTATAAATGTCCAACCAAATCAAGTAACTATTACTGCCCTACCTCCAACAACAAAAAAGGGAATACTCTGACTTTTAAGTTAACCAACTATAGACAGACCACTTTGGTTTCTCAAATTATCACCAAGAAAAATCGCTGGTGACTTTTAACCTTTACACTCTGAATAATTTTTCTGAACTATTTTTAATACTTTCAGTTTGGATACAATGCACATACAAGAATCAGAATATTTAAAAATAAAACTTTAACAGAAGTACTTTGTATGAATTAATTCAAAATAATAATGAACTTTAAAGTTCATACATACGCGCGCGCACACACACACACACACACACACACAAATCTGCTTCTTAAATAACCTACTATGGATTTACTGTCTCACAGCCTATGACTCACACAGTTCTTCACCTATTTAATATTTTAAGGAGGGGCAAAGCATTAGGTCAATACTCTATCATATAAAGTATATAAGCTGTCTTTAAAACTGCTCTTAGAAAAAAATCTTCGAAGGGTCAGTCTTAGTCCTAATAGCCCCAAAATTTCATAAAGAGATGTGCATCCACAGTTAAGTAGGTATTACATTTTTACAGACCTCAATCACATCTTCCTTTCTGGACCCACATGTCTAGCAGGTTCAGAAAAGACCTGAAATAAGACCAAACGAGAAAAGAGAAAATCCAAGAGAAACAAGGCCATAGAAATACAACCTAAAAGTTTCTATTAAAGCTTACCTCTTTAGGACACTGATTTTTGCAACAACTAAGGAGATTCTTTTCATCTATATCAGCAGTGGTTATTTTTCTAAAAATAAAAGAGGAAATTTTGATGCCATTCAAACCAAAGTCCATTTTATAACATAATTTCTCTAAAAGTAATTCACAATTTCAAACATATCCATAAAATTACCCTACTTCATTTTTTTCTTGAAAACTATTTTGTGTACCATCTGTAATAATTATCTCAAATTACTTACCTGGTCTGATAACTGAAAACTTCCAGCGCTTTATCTATTACCAATAAATCAAATGCCAAAAAGTCAATCACTGCAAAAAGGGAGTATAAAACACATACAAAGTATGATCTCTTTAATAGTTCCTGCTATTATCTTTCCCTGTTGATAGATCAACCATTATATTATCATATAATTATCATTTTCCTAATACTTCTATGAACAGTTAAAAACTGATGGCTCAATATATTACTTTAAAATTGATCCTGAGAAAATGCTCACCCAGATTTCTTTTTTTTAAGTTTTTATTTAAATTCCAATTAGTTAACATAAATTGTAATTTAGTTTCAAGTTTCAATACAGTAATTCAATACCTCCATACAATACCCAGAGCTCTCATCACAAGTGCACCCCTTAACCCCCATCAACTATTTAACCCATTCCCCCATCCACGTCCCCTCTAGCAACCATCAGTTTGTTCTCTGTAGTTGAGTCCGTTTCTTGATTTGCCTCCCTTTCTCTCTTTTCCCCCCCACTTTACTTGTTTTTTCTTAAAGAGAAAAAAAAAAAACCTACTTCAAATTGAAGAATTTAGTAAGCTTGTTTTAGGAAATCTTTTTAAGTTGTTTTGGTAACTTATTTATTAATATTAGAAATTGATTCATTTTAGATTCAACCATTTTAGAGCAGTCTCTGTGCTTTTATGTTTGACTTGGTGGGTAATTCAGGAAAAGTCATAAGCACCAGGGAATAAAACTACTTTCTAATCTAGTTGAATACAACCACAACAGACATCGCATGAGTCAGTTAACTAGTGACACTCTTAAAATCCCTACCATATGAATCTTATTTTCTCTTCCCATTACCTTTCTTCTTCTTTTTATTGTTTCTTTCTTTTCCTTCTTTTCCTATTTCCTTTTAGTATACATAATTGCCAAAATATACCATAAATTTAGCCCAATGTCAAAACTATTATCTTAAATATGTGTTATCAAATTAGTATAAATGTACTCTAAGGTAACATATGCAATTTTCTTAGCAAAAATTCACTTAATAATATCACTTAATATATTATTTCTGGCTCTCCCAGAAGTTGTACGTTTTCATTCTTACAAGTATGGCGCTCACCTCTGAACTTAAGAATTAATATCATTTTGTTCCTGTCATTTTACAATTAGTAATAAACTAATTTTTCATCTCTCTCAAAAATAAATACACATTAAAAAAAATTTTTTTTTAAAGCTGCTTCGGATTCTGTGTCTCCCTCTCTCTGTCCCTCCCCCACTTGCACTATCTCACTCTCTCAAAAATAAATAAACATTAAAAAAAAAAAAAAAACAGAGGGGGGGCGCCGGGGTGGCGCAGTCGGTTAAGCATACGACTTCAGCCAGGTCACGATCTCGCGGTCCGTGAGTTCGAGCCCCGCGTCGGGCTCTGGGCTGATGGCTCAGAGCCTGGAGCCTGTTTCCGATTCTGTGTCTCCCTCTCTCTCTGCCCTCCCCCGTTCATGCTCTGTCTCTCTCTGTCCCAAAAATAAATAAACGTTGAAAAAATTAAAAAACAAAAAAACAAAAAAAAACAGAGGGAGGTGCCTGGGTGGCTCAGTTGGTTACGCGGCCGACTTTGGCTCAGGTCATGATCTCACATCTCTTGGGTTCAAACCCTGCATAGGGCTCCGTGTTGACAGCTCAGAGCCTGGAGCCTGCTTTGGATTCTGTGTCTCCCTCTCTCCATCCCTCCCCCACTCGCACTGTCTCTCTTTCTCTCTCTCAAAAATAAACAAACATTAAAAAAATTTATAATTAGTAATAAACTAATTTTTCAACACCTGTCAATCTTTTATCTTTTGAATTCTAACAGGTATGTAGTTGTATCTCATTGTGATTTTAAGTTTTTATTTAAATTCCAATTGGTGTAAGGAAATGCAACAGATTTCTGTACATTGATTTTTGTATCCTATAACTTTACTGAATTTGTGTACCAGTTCTAGCAGTTTTTTTTGGTGGACTCTTTCAGGTTTTCTATATATAGGTATCATGCCATAGTGAAAGTTTTACTTCTTCCTTGCTGGTTTGAATGACTTTTATTTCTTTTTCTTGTCTGATTGTGTGGCTAGGATTTCCATTACTATGTTAAATAACAGTGGTGAGAGTGGACATCCCTGTCTTGTTCCTGACCATAAAGGAAAAGCTCTGTTTTTCCCCCTTGAGGATGATATTAGCTATGGGGTTGTTATATATAGCCTTTGTCATTTTGAGGTGTGTTCCCTCTAAATCTGCTTTGTTGGGGTTTTTATCATAAACAGATATTATACTTTGTAAAATGCTTTTTCTGTATCTATTGAAAGGATCATATGGTTCATATCCTTTCTTTTATTAATGTGGTGCATCACGTTGATTGATTTGTGAATACTGAACCACACCTGCAACTCAGGAATAAATCCCACTTGATGGTGGTGAATAACTTTTTTAATACATTGTTGGATTTCATTTGCTAGTATTTTATTGAGAATTTCTGCATCTATGTTCATCAGGGATATTGGCCTGTAGTTCTTTCTTAGTGGTAGCTTGTTTTGGTACCAAGGTAATGCTAGCCCCATAGAATGAAATTGGAAGTTTTCCTTCCTTTTCTATTTTTTTTTGAATTATTTGAGAACAGTTATTAACTCTTCTCTAAATGTTTGGTAGAATCTGGTCATGGACTTTTGTTTGTTGGGAGTTGGACTACTGATTCAATTTCTTTGCTGGTTACCAGTGTGTTCAAGTTTTTTATTTCTTCCTGTTTCAGTTTTGGTCATTTACATGTTTCTAGGAATTTACCCATTTCTTCTAGGTTGTCAAATTTGTTGGCATACAGGGGCACCTGGATGGCTCAGTTGGTTAAGCATCTGGCTCTTGGTTTTAGCTCAGGTCATGATCTCACAGTTCATGAGTTTGAGCCCTGCACTGGGCTTCACACTGACAGTGTGGAGCCTGCTTGGAGTTTTCTCTCCATCTCTCTCTGCCTCTTCCCCTACCCCACTTCAAAATAAATAAACTTTAAAAAATTTGTTGGCATACAATTTTTCATAACTTTCTCTTATAATTTTTTGTATTCCTGTGGTGTTGGTTGCTATTTATCTTCTCATTTGTGATTTTATTTATTGGAGTCCTTTGTCTTTTCTTTTTGATAAGTCTGGCTTGAGGTTTATCACATTTTATTAATTTTTTTTTCAAAGGATCAGTTCCTGGTTTCACTGATCTGTTCTATTTTTCTAGTTTCTATAACATTTATTTCTGCTCTAATTTTTATCACTTCCTTCCTTCTGCTGGCTTTGGGTTTTGTTTGATATTCATTTTCTAGCTCCTTTAGTATAAGATTAGGTTGTTTGATATTTTTCTTGCTTCCTGAGGTAGGCCTATGTTGCTATATACTTCTTACGACTGCTTTTGCTGCATCCCAAAGGTTTTGGACCACTGTGTTCTCATTTTCATTTATTTCCATGTAATTTTTTATTTCTTCCCTGATTTCCTGGTTGAGCTGTTCAATGTTTAGTAGCATGTTGTTTAACCTCCATATATTTGTGGTCTTTCCAATTTTTTCTTGTAGTTGGACTTCTAGTTTCATAGTGTTGTAGTCAGAAAAGGTACATGGTGAGGCTTTAATCTTTTGGCATTTGTTGAGGCCTCTTTTGTGAACTACTGTGTGATCTATTCTGGAGAATGTTCCATGTACACTTGAAAAGACTGTATATTCTGCTGAAAATCATACACTTTAAATATACATTCAAAGAAAGGGAAAAGGAACTCCTGATAACTGTAGTAATTAATGGAAGCCAACTCAATCCAAATATATCTATCTACATATCCTCCCCCCCCCAAATCATTCAGCTCATTAATAATAAAATCACTCAAATCCCATGACCTGCATATAACCAGAAGATACAAATTTCTACAAATTTCAAATTACAGGCAAGTAGAAAAATAAATACCAATTCATAGCGAAGCTATTTCTCAAGCTCCCACAGCAAATCATTTCAGAGAACTAGTAGGGTTCTGGAAAAACTGAGCAGTAAAGAGAAGAGGGCAACTGAGCTAACATCACACCAGAAAGAGAAAGTCCACCCTAAATTTGACAAAGTACTGGTAGATACGAACACTAACTAAAAGGAAGAAACTTTAAAAAGTGCACAAGAATCAAGGAGTCAATCTTGGAAAGGCAACCACTCTGGACAAGAAGGTAAAAAGGCAAAGTCACACTTTGGGGACTACATGACAAAGGGAAAAAGAAGCAAGAAAAGGAAATTTATACCCTATAAGACCAAAGAAAATCTCCTTTCTTTAGTGTCACTAATTACTAAAGCAAAATTGCCCTCTTCACTCTACAAACAAAACTCTAAAGCTAAAAATTATAATAGTTCATTCTTAAAAGTTCAACAAAATAATTTTAATATATAAAAAGAATAAAATTTAACTTTTCCAATTTAAAAAAAACAGTAGTCTATAGTATAAATGACAAAAGCAAATTTAAGATACTACTAACAGGCATTTTTCAAAAAGTATTTATGTTAAAAAAATGAGAAACAAAGTCATATCCCAAACTTTAACTTGAGTCAAATACACTTACACACAGCCCACTTTACAAACTTGGGTGAAATGGAGCTGAACAAGTTAGATAAATTATGTTACATTGTGATTAAATAGGAAAAAAATGGTAATTTTTCCCCTCCACATAATTGATAAGCAAAAATATACATATTATTAAGTGTGCATTTTTTTAAGTAAAGGAAATATAGAAGTCATAGCCTAGTTTGGCATATGCCATAACAGCTACACTTGTAATAAACAAAAGTCTAGAATTTAAATTTTTTTTTTAATGTTTATTTATTTTTGAGACAGAGAGAGACAGAGCATGAACAGGGGAGGGTCAGAGAGAGAGGGAGACACAGAATCTGAAACAGGCTCCGGGCTCCGAGCTGTCAGCACAGAGCCCGATGCGGGGCTCGAACCCACGGACCGCGAGATCATGACCTGGGCTGAAGTCGTACGCTCAACCGACTGAGCCACCCAGGCGCCCCATAGAATTTAAAAATTATGCCTTAGTAACTATGTGCACATCAAGTTTTGATCCAACAAAATTCTAGTTTGACACAGTTGCTTGACAATCCGCTATAGGAATATTTCTATTTTTTTTTAAGCAGTGATTGATGAAACTTTTTCCCTTAAAAACCCTTACACAGAATTCCCAAATGGAAAAAGCAGAATTGCCCTTGAAACCAGGACTAAGATCTAGAAGGTGAGGGATTCTACATGTCTTTCTTTAGGTCTCTACTGGAAAGTCTAGGCTTCTAGTGTCTATGTGCAACAGTGAATAATGTTTCCTAAAGAATACTGTATAGGGTTCTGAATTACAAAGAGATACTGGTTAAAATAATTATAGTAAATACTTTTTCAGTCCACTTACCTACATTCCACATAAAGGCTTGTGATCTTGCAGTGACATTTTATTCTAAGCATCTGAACACAAGGAGGACATTTGCCAGGGTGACATGGCAAAACACATGGATGGGGACAACCCAGAGGCCGTGATTTAGAGCACCCTTCTTCACACTGAAGGCATTCTGGGCCAGCCTGATGGGTAGTAAGGAAATAAATCATCTAAGTACAGAAGTTGAACACTTCTATATATTAAAACTACAAAATTCACATATCCCATTAAAAAAAAAGCACTTTTGCAGCTCTTGAGAATATAATTAATAAAACGGTGCATGCTTTCACTCTTTAAAATTATTCAAAATGAAAAAATATATATTAAAAATGAAGAATCACCACTATTCACAAACTGGTATGTCTACAAACTTCATTAAATCAAACTGCGTCATCTGAAATTGTACTTGATTACATGAGGTATTCCTACTAAAAATTTAAATTACTTCCTAAATAGTTTGTAGCAGAAAAAAAATAAAGAGTAAAACATTATCAATTCATTTCCACCCAACAAGCACGATCACCATCAAACTAAAGAAATCAACACCCTGTTAATACATAAATAACAATTCCCAAAGCATTCAGTGTTCTGAAGATACTGATCTCATCTAGCCAAAGAGAAACATGTATAGAGGGGAAAAAGAATGACCAGAAGTTTATGTTTTAATGCACTTCAGTGAACCAAGATTACATTACATTTACAAGTAAATGTACTTCAGAGCATCTGGGTGGCTCAGTTGGTTAAGCTTAAGGGTAGAATTCTTGGTTTCTCCTCAGGTAATGATCTTACAGTTCTGAGATCAAGCTACCCATCAGGCTCTGTGCTGACGGTATGAAGTGTGCTTGGTGTTCTCTCTCTCCCTCTCTCTCTGCACCTCCCCAACTCACACATACACACACGTGTGATCTCCCTCTCTCTCAAAATAAATAAACTTGAAAAAAAATATGAAAAAAATAAACATACTTGAATGTAACTCAAGAAGGCACCTCTCTCCTCTAGTAATTTAATAATTTAACTATATCTACAAAAGAAGGTTAAAAATTGTTATTACAAGATAGTATTTATTTTCATATGTCATACATGAAATAAAATAAGAGAGCTATAGACATGGGTAGTGTCTTAAAGTTTAAAAACGTTTTATCATTCCTAAGTAAAGCTATGATTACAAATGAGTTATTATGTCAATAAAAACCCAAGCTACTTTTAACATACATGATTAAAAAGAAAAAGTATCTCGTGGGAGGGGGGAGGGGCTAAGTGGGTAAGGGGCATTAAGGAATCTACCCCTTAAATCATTGTTGCACTATATGCTAACTAACTTGGATGTAAATTAAAAAAAAAGAAAAGAAAAAAAAAAGAAAAAGTGTCTCAATTATGAAACATTCTTCTATAAATAATTTCTATTTTTTAATTTAAAAATTATATTAATTTATTCACACTTATTCAGCGTTATGTGCCAGGAATCATTCACACACTGGGAATATGCAAAATGGGAGAGATCCCTGACCTAAGAAACTTAAATTTAAATGGGGGAGATAAAGAACATAACAGAATGTCTTCATAAATATTTTGAAAAAAGATAAAGCAGGATAAGAGAGGGTAATAGGAGCAACATGAAGAAATTCCTGTTCATATTTGAACAGGAATTAAGTTAAATAAGGGAGAAAGCCACAAGAATATAGAGTTCCAGAGGGGAAAAAAAACTAAGTGCAAAAGCTCTGACAGAAGAACAAATGTGGAATATTCAAATAGCAAGAACAAAAGTAGAAGGGAACAAGTGAGCGACGAATGAAAAGGTAGGAAATGTCATCAGAAGTTGATCAGTATAAAGTCTTATTGGGCTATCATAAGGCCATCTGCATTTTATACTGGGAGTAACTGAAAGCTACTGATGGGTTTTGAGCAGGGAGATGACCCATGACTTATTTTGTTTTCTTACATTTTTAAAAGATGAATTTGGCTAATGCAGTAAGACAAACGTGGGAGTGGACAGCCTGGCTAGGAAAATACTGCAGAAATCTAGGGAAGAGGTGATGGTGGCTTGAATGAGAAGGTTAGTGTCAGAGGTTATAAGAAATAGATTCAGGGATCTACTTTGAAGATAATAAACCTAACAAGATTTGTTGTGAGACAAGGAAAGGAAAATAAGAAAGAAATCAAGCAATGTTCCTGTCTTTGATCTGCAGAATGGTGTAAAACTGATAAAACAACTTTCTGAAATGGGAAAGACTGGAAAAAGAGAAGCAGTGAATCTCAAAATATGCAAACATAACCAAAGATGACACACATAGTCTATCTCATTTGTTTCTTCCTGGCTATGTGGTACATCTGTAATAATCTTTCATTTAAATAAATAGAAGACCATACTGGGCTGGAAGTTAATATCAGGTAGTATCAGGGATACTACCTTTCTTATTACTACTCTCTTGGTTATATTATCATGAACAAGTCACTTGAAAACCTTCAGTTTCCCTATCTGCAAAAGAAGAATTATACAGATGGTATGGGGCTCCTTTGTTCCAGTTATGAAAAAAAAAAAAAAATCACTGAATCTATACTTGCTAAGCTATCTTCCTGGATCACTTCCAATATCAAGTTCTATCTTCCAGAAGAATCTACCTTAATTCAGAAATACAGCAAGACTGGCTGTCAAATATCTTACACAGTTCTTATTTTAAAAAGGGGTGGGGGCGCCTGGGTGGCGCAGTCGGTTAAGCCTCCGACTTCAGCCACGTCACGATCTCGCGGCCCGGGAGTTCGAGCCTCGCGTCAGGCTCTGGGCTGATGGCTCAGAGCCTGGAGCCTGTTTCCGATTCTGTGTCTCCCTCTCTCTCTGCCCCTCCCCCGTTCATGCTCTGTCTCTCTGTGTCCGAAAAATAAATAAATGTTGAAAAAAAAATTTTTAAAAATAAAAAAAAATTTAAAAAAGGGGAGACACTGGGGCGCTTGGGTGGTTCAGTCGGTTAAGCATCCGAGTTTGGCTCAGGTCATGATCTCATGGTTCACAGGTTCATGCACCGCGTCAGGCTCTGTACTGACAGCTCAGAGCCTGGAGCCTGCTTCAGATTCTGTGTCTCCCTCTCTCTCTGCCCCTCTCCTGCTCACGCTCTGTCTCTGTCTCAAAAATAAACATTAAAAAATTTTTTTTTTTTAAAGGGAGACAGGAATTTTAACCAAGGGAGCAATATTGGGATAATCTACAATAATTCCCCAATTAGTCATACCATCTTTTTTAAATGAGTTTTTCCTGATTCATCTGATGTCTAGAAATCCCAAAAGGATAGCAATCCCAATTATAAGCAAGGAGATGATGAGAAGGCAGAATAAACATGTGCGTTATTATTACAAATTGGAAAATGAATCTTGATGAGTAAAATTTTTCTTTCCCGTTTTATTATAATATATTTGACATTTCATAAATTTAAGGTGTTCCACATTTATATACTATGATTATCATCATAGCAAAAATTAGAACCTTTATCACATTACAGAATTATCCTTTGTTTTTAATGGCTGAAATAATTAAGTTCCAATCTCTTACAAAGTCTGATGATTATAACAAAATTCTTTTTTTTAAATCAATGAAACATGACACATCATACACACTTGCTTGTAGCAGTGATTTTCAAACACTTTTGTGCATGATCAATCACTTGACAATTGTTAAATGCTGAGGTACGACCTGAGATTCTGTTTCCAACAAGATTACAGGTGATGCCAATGCTGCGTGGCAAGGGTCTACCATATACATAAGCGTATAGGAAATGTATGTGTCTATGTGTGATTGATTACGTACCGATATATTTTTTTCTTTTTCATTTATTTTTGGTACAGATTTTCCCCAAAGATTATCCTCATTATTTCTTCCTCTTCTTTTTTTTTTTTTTTTTTTTGTATTTTTGAGGTTTTATTTTTTATGTTAATACATCAAAATCACTATGGAAAGTATTCTTAGAGAGTATGTTCTCTTCAAGTAGAAGAAACGGAAATACTTATTTCGTCTTTCAGTCACTCTAAAAATTATTTGTGCCCAGGTTTGCTTGGGAAATACACTCACTTCAACTGCCATCAATCTCACACCTTTCCCCAATTAACCACAGTTCCACTCACTGCAGCCAGTGAATTAGACAATAGAGATATATCTGTTGCTAATTGTAGCAATCAGAGCCATAGCGTATAAGAACAGCTTTGACTGGACTGAGAGATCTACAGAGATAAGAAACAAAAGACTTTTGATTCCAGTCAATAAACGCTTTTTAAATACCCGATATTTAATATTTATTAATTTAATATTTTTAGTATGTTGTAAGCTCTGTGCTACAACTCAAGGTAGAAGCTGAATTAACAATTCCTGAGCCATTTGGGTCAAGACAGACATACAAGGAGATCATCTCCAGTGGGTCTCAATTGAGATGTTACAGTAAGGAATTTCAAAGAGTTCATGATATATTTCATGTTTAATATATAAATTAGAATGATTGCAAAGTTATCCCCTAAATAATGTAATTTTCATTCACTTGCACTGTAGTAGCCTTCCTTGAGTGGGAGACAAAGGTGGACTTGTAGCTAAATTGAGATGAATTGCATGTAAGTTATAACCCAAACTTTACCACAGCCATTGCCCATGGAGCAATGTTGGGATAATCCAAGATAATTCCCCAATTGGTGTCTTATCAGCTCTTAAAATGAGTTTTTCCAACTCATTTGATGTTCTGGAAATCTAGAGAAGATATAGCAGCTGTACTCTAAAGTGATTTTGAAATATTTATGTGAGTATGATTTTATAATTCCACTCTCTTTTTCATTTTATCATGAGAACATTTTTATTAAGGATCAAAGCACGGATCAGTGAAGAAATTATAGGCAATATATCTACATATATGTCTGCACATGAGCAAGAACGATACTATGGACATTTATATTATCAGGCTTTACAACCACTGATTCAAAGACAAAAAAAAAAGTAACAATGCAAGTGAATTTTTCAATAGCATACAATTCATATTAATAATTTAAACATTTGAAAATTTAATGTTATTTAATAAAATGAATCTTAAAATCTTTGGCTTACTTCTCATGACACACACTTGCTAATAATATTATGATTCCCTATAGAATGGAAGTCTTTGAAAAAACATTAAATATTTTAAAAATATATAATTTTTTATATAACAAAGTTTATTTTTTATTCACACATCATGTCAAATGTAGGCTGGCAGGGGACTCCGGCAAATCAATGATTCTGGGATACAGGATGACAAGGAGTTTGCTAGCTTTTTAACTGTATCACAAGAGACATACAACCTCCTCCATCATGGAAACAGAGAAAGAATGGTTAATGATAAATTTAGGATTTCTCTAACTATTCCTGAAGTTGAATAACATTTCTGCCTATGTTTTATTGGCCAGAACCTTGCATATGGCCTAGGAAATTCAGAGCAGGAGACTGACTATCTGTATTCTGTTTCAACAGGAATCTGGTATATTTTATTGCTATTGTAAATGATTTTGCTGGGTTTTGTTAGTTTTATTTGTTGATTAAACATTTAAAAATAAAATTTAATAGGGGCATATGAGTGGCTCAATCAGTTGAGTGTCCTACTCTTGATTTTAGCTTAGATCATGATCCCAGGGTCGTGGCATGAAGGCCTGCATCAGGCTTCATGCTGAGCATGGAGCCTGCTTAAGATTCTCTCTCTCTCCCTCTGTCCTTCTCCCTGGCTCATACTCCCCCACTCTAAATATATATACTTATATATATATTTATGTTTTATGTTATTTATATATTATATACAAAAAATTTAGTATCATTTAAAATTTTATTGGCTATATTTATTTTTCCTTGTAAAACGGCAATTTTTAGCGATCTTTCGATGGTTGACTTATATGATTTGTAAAATGCTTTTAGTGAATTTCACACACACATACCCTACATCTGTGATGCTATTTACTTTATTCCCAACAAAAGATTAGAAATTTATTAAAATTGTGGACATTGTCTATCATACATGTTAGGTTTAAAAAACAGCTAAGAAAAAATGTTCCAGAATTAAACTCAGAGATATAAACGGACAGAAGTGGAAGTGATATTGCTATCTACTATCTAAATAGATAACGTAATTTCTGTACTTTTATCATAAAACGAAAGCCTATGTATTAACACAGGTACAGTATGTAAAGAGTACATTAAAAGGCATATCATGAGCTAGCACAAAGATACAGAGAAATGTACACCAAGCTGTTAAAGCTGCTTGTATTAAGAAAGGCAAGGAAGGAGAAGAGATGAGGGCAAGAAAAAGGAAAATAGTTATAACAAAATGGAAAAATATTTATGGCATAATTATCCAGAAGAATGTTTCAAGCATACTATAAGCACATATATATTCAACCTAAGGATATTACCTTGTTTTTGCCAATGAAGGCATCAATTTCAGTTACTTTGTGGCATTCTTTCATACATGTATGATTCTGACAATCTAAGGTTCGTCCACAGACTCTCTTACAAGAGTAGGGTCCTACAGTATGGCATGGTAGTGGACTCACCTTAAAAAAAAGGAAAAGAAAAGAAAAGAAAACATTAGCAACACACACACAAAACCTTCTGACCCATATGTCTGAAATGACTCTGTTATCATTTAAGAACAAGTTTCATAAAGGTCTAATACGTTTTCATTAATAATAGTTATTATCAAAATCAAAGTAACCTGTCAAAAAATCCAAAAAAACGAATGCTAATAAGCAAAACATTCTATTCCTAAAAAGGGAAATTCAATATAATGATGCTATGGTGACCACATAGACATAGGCTAATTCTCAAAACCACTGTATATTTTAAAAATCAGCAAATAAACTCTTATACTTTTTAGAGCACTAAAAAAAACCATAAAAAACAATACTTTGACTTTGTCATTTCTAACAATCCCTATACAGTAGCATAGATTATAAGCTTTACTTAAAACTTGTACCTATAACTCACCTCATGCTTCCCAAGACATTCTCTGCAAGAAAAGAAATAAAATGAAAACATTATAAATTCTTCAAAAAGATTACCTAAAGCAAAGGTGCTAACGCCACTAGTTTTACTACATAAATAAGCACATATGGAATAAGTGATTATAAAAAGATTGCAGGATACAAAATTAACATACAAAAGCCAACTGCTCCCCCATATACCAGAAATAAACAATTCGAATTTGAAATTAAAAACACACCACCATTTATATTAGCACAAAAAAATGAAATAGATACAAATCTAACAAAATATATACGTGATCTATATGAGCAAAACTACAAAATGCTAACGAAAGAAATCAAAGACAATATAAAGATATTTCATGTTCATTGATAGAAGGGCACAATATTGTTAAAATGTTGATTCTTTCCCAACTTGATCTAGATTCAATATAATTCCCATCAAAATCCCAGCAAGTTATTAATAGTGGACACCAACAAACTGATTTTAAGGTCTATATAGAAAAACAAAAAAACCCAGGATAGTCAACACAGTATTGAAGAACAACACAGTGCTAACACTACCCAACTTAAAGACATCCTATAAAGCTACCGTGATCAAGACAGTATGGTACTGGTAACAGTAAACAGACAAATAGATCAGTGGAACAGAATACTGAGCCCAGAAACAGACCTACACAAATATATACTCAATTGGTTTCTGATGAAGGAAAAATGCAACTGAATAGAGAAGGGATAGTCTTTTCAACAAATGGTTGGTACTGGAATAAAGACATCTACATGAGGAAAAAAAAAAAAAAAAATCCAAACAGGCATTATACCTTTCACAACAGACAACTCAAAAAGGATCACAGACCTAAATGTGAAATGTGAAATTATCAACATAGGAGAAAATCTAGGTGACCTTGTGTGTGGGGATGACTTTTTAGGTACGACACCAAAGGCGTGATCTCCGAGAGAAAAATGGTTAAGCTATACTTTATTAAACTAAAACATCTGCCCTGTGAAAAACACTTAAAAGAAAAGCCACAGACTTTGGGAAAAAACGTATCTGGTAAAGGGTTTGTATCCAAACTGTAAGACAAATTCTTAAAACTTAATAATAATAAAGCAAACAATCCAATTAAGAAAAATGATCAAGATGTGAACAGAGAACAGACACCTCACCCTCTAAAGAAAACATACAGGTGGCAAACAAACCTATGAAAAGATGCTGAACATCATGTCATTACAAAACTGCCAATTAAAATGAGATGCCACTGCATACCTGTTAGAATGACTAAAACCCAAAACACTGACAAGCAGATGCTGGCAAGAATACAGGGCACCAGGAACTCTCGTTGCTGATAAGAATGCAAAATTGGTACAGTCACTTTGTCAGAGAGTTCAGCAGTGCCTTACAAAGCTAAGCTAGACTTACCATATGATCCAGCAAAACCTACACGTGAATATTTAAGCAGCTTTCTTCATAACTGCCAAAATTTGGAAGCAACCAAAATGTCCTTCAATAGGTGAATGGATAAACAAACTGTGGTACATTCATACAAGGGAATATTATTCAGCAATAAAAAGAAATGAACTACCAAGACATAAAAAGACATAGAGAAAACTTAAATGCATAGAGAAGACTGTAAACCATCTAATTCCAACTATATAACATTCTGATAGGCAAAATGATAGAGACATTAAAAAGATCAGTGGTCACCAGGGACTTGAGGAAGAAGGTGAGGGATAAACAAGAATAGTACACGATGTTTTTAGGGCAGTGGCTATAGTATATGATATTGTAATTAGCGGATACACGAGATCAGGCATTTATCAAAACTCATAAAACCATCCAACACAAAATATAAATCCTAGTATAAACTATGAACTTTAGTTTATAATATTATCATTATTCAATATCAGTTCCTCAAATGTAAAAATATATATATATGCGCCACACTAAATGTTAACAAAAGAAACTGTGTCGCAGGACCATATGGGAATTCTTTACTTTCTGTGTAATTTTTCTGTAAACCTGAAAATCATCTAAAAAAAAGATAAAGTCTATTAAAAAAAAAAACTAAAAAATAAACATTTCATTTCCCTTTCCAGGGACAGTTTCTAAACTGTCTTGTGATCCTACTCTGGCCAAAGCAATGTGAAAGGAGTTTTGCTATGGGGCTTCTGGAAAAGGCTTCTCACTCTTTAAAAATAGAGGATGTTGGGACGCCTGGGTGGCCCAGTCGGTTAAGCGGCCGACTTCGGCTCAGGTCATGATCTCGCGGTCCGTGAGTTCGAGACCCGCGTCGGGCTCTGTGCTGACAGCTCGGAGCCTGGAGCCTGTTTCAGATTCTGTGTCTCCCTCTCTCTCTCTCTGACCCTCCCCCATTCATGCTCCGTCTCTCTCTGTCTCAAAAATAAATAAACGTTAAAAAAAAATTTTTTTTAATAGAGGATGATGGTAGAAGACATAAACAGTTTGTTTCTCTCTTTGGAAAGCTTCCTGTCTGGATGGGAAATTTAACAGAAAGCCAAGTAGCCTGAGAGCAAAGATGCCACACTGAGGATAAAACAGAAAGACAGAATCTGGACCCCTGATGATGCAGAACTACATTAATCAGCTTAACCAACCACAGAGCTGCTCTACCTCCAGTCTAACTGCACAAGGCAAAACCGTTGTTATTATGTCACTTTTTATGTAGGTTCTTTGTAACTTGAAGCCAAAGGCACCATAATGATACAGCACATATTTTATGTTCAGAATTCTTTTACCACACAGCCAAATTATTAAAAGTCAGGTTATGTTTAAAAATGGTAGGCAAGGGACAAGAAGACATGAACATTCTACTCTAAGAAAAAATTATACTACCTCGGCGTTCATGTGACAAGTAATATTTTTAACATATACTTTATACTAATTTTATTACACCTGCCACTGAAAAATCATTATATCAGAATTACAAAGACCTTTACATGTTTGTCTCCTCTTTAAAACTGAGATAAGATTTATACTTTTAAAAAAGTACAATTAAGGGGCTCCTGGGTGGCTCAGTCGGTTAAGCCTCTGACTTGGGCTCAGGTCATGATCTCACAGCTCGTGGAATCAAGTCCCGCATCTGGCTCTGTGTTGACAGCTCAGAGCCTGGGGCCTGCTTCATATTCTGCGTCTCTGTCTCTCTCTCTGCCCTTCCCCCGCTCATGCTCTCTCTCAAAAATAAACATTAAAAAAATTTTTTTAAAGCACAATTCAGTGGTTTTTAGTATATTCACGAGGTTGTGTAACCATCACCAGTATCAAGCATATTTTCACTACCAACAGAGAAACCCTGTAACTCTAAGAAATCACTCCACAGCCCCTGGCAACCACTAATCTACTTTCTGGTGCTATGCATATGCCTATTCTGGACATTTCACATAAATGGAATCAAACATTATGTGGCCTTTTATGTCTGGCCTCTTCCACTTAGCATACTGTTTTCAAGGTTCGTCCATGTTACAGCACGTATCAGTTAATTCATGTATTTTTATAGCTGAATGATATTCCATTGCATAGTTATACCACATTTTATCCACTCATCAGTTGACAGACGTTTGAGTTGTTTCCACTTTTTGGCTATTAATAATAATGCTATTATTGTCACACTCATGTACAAGTTTTTTATGAACACATATTTTCAATTCTCTTAGGTATATACCTAAAATTGGTAACTCCAAGTTTAGTTTCCTGAGAAACTACCAAACTGCTTTGCAAAGTAGTGGCACCACTTTACATCCCCATCAGCAATGTAAGAGGATTCCAACTATTCCATAGTTTCACCAACACTTATGTCTTCTTTATTTTAGTCATTCTAGTGGGTATAAATTGACATCTTAATGTGGTTTTGACTTGAATTTCCCTAATAATTACTTGAGCATCTTTTCACATTTACTGGCCATGTGTAGATCTTCTCTAGAGAAATGTCTGTTCAAAGATTTTGCCCATTTTTAAAAACAGACTGCCTTTTTGCTTCTCAGTTTAAGAATTCTTTACATATTCTGGGACACCTAGGTGGCTCAGTGGCTTAAGCATCTGACTCTTGGTTTCAGCTCAGGTCATGATCTCATGGTTCGTGAGTTCAAGCGCTGCTTGAAGGTTCTGCACAGAGCCTGCTTGGGATTCTTTCTCTCTGCCCCCTCCCCTGCTTGTGCTCTCTTTCTCAGAATAAGTAAATAAACTTGAAAAAAAAAAAAAAGAAATCTTTATATATTCTGGATAATACTCTTATAGAATATATGATCTATGAACATCTTCCCCCATTCTGTGGGTGACGTTTTCAATTCTTTTATTGTGTCCTTGAAGCACAATTTCTTAATAATGTCCTGACTTTATTTTTTCTTTTGTTGCTTATGCTTTAGGTGGCAGCAATATGTAACAAGCCACTGCCTAACCCAAGGACACAAGGAGTTACACCTGTTTTCTTCTAAGAGTTTAAAACCTCACTTTTAGACCTTTGACCCATTTTAAGATTTATATATGTTGTGCAGTAGAGTTCCAATTTCATTTTTTTTCCGTGTGAATATCTAGTTCTCTCGGCACCCACTATATTTTTTTGACACTCTTGTGAAAAATCAACTGACCATAAACATATGGGTTTCTTTCTGAACTCTCAATTCTATTCCATTGATCAATATGTCCGTCGTTACAATACCACAGATTCTTGATTGTTGAAGTTTTGTAATTTATTTTTTTTTAATTTTTTTTAACGTTTATTCATTTTTGAGACAGAGAGAGACAGAGCATGAATGGGGGAAGGTCATAGAGAGAGGGAGACACAGAATCTGAAACAGGCTGCAGGCTCTGAGCTATCAGCACATAGCCCGAAGCGGGGCTCAAACTCACGGACCGCGAGATCATGACCTGAGCCGAAGTCGGACGCCCAACCGACTGAACCACCCAGGCGCCCCTAAAGTTTTGTAATTTAAAATAAGGAAGTATGAGTTCTCTAAATCTGTTCTTCACTTTCAAGACTGTTCTGGCTATTCTGTGTCCTTACATTTCCATATGAATTTTGGGAAAAAGCCAGCTGTGATTTTGACAAGGAGTATGTTAAATTTGTAGATTACTTTGGGTAGTAGTGTCTTTAACAATATTGTCTTCCCACCCATAAAAGTGGGATATCTTGCCACTTACTAAATAATTATCTTAGTACCCTTGTCAAAAACTGGCCATTAAGTGTATGAATTTATTTCTAGACTCTCAATTCTATTCCCTTGATCTATATGTATGTATGCCAGTACCAGAGCCTTTGGTCTTTAATTTCTTTCAACAATGTTTTGCAGTTTTCAGTGCATAAAACCTTAGATTTCTTTCATTAAATTTGTTGAATAAACAAGTTGGTTTTCTAACTTTTTAGAGAGTGGGGGAGAGGGGCAGAGGGAGAGAGGCAGATAATCTTAAACAGGCTCCACACTCAGCATGAAGTCTGATGTGAGGCTCAATCCCACGGCCCTGGGATCATGACCTGAACTGAAATCAAGAGTCGGACATTCAACCGACTGAACCGCCCAAGTTGCTTTTTTAGGGCTACTGGAGGTAGAAATGTTTTCTTAATTTCATTTCAGATGGTTCATTGCTAGTATATAGAATCGACTTTTGTATATCAATATTGCTTATATGGCGTTACTAAACTCATTCAATATCTCTAATAACTTATGTAAAGATTCCTTAGGATTTTTCATATACAAGATCACATCATCTAACAATACAAATAGTATGAATGCATCTTTTATTTCTTTTTCTAGTCTAATAGGTCTGGCTAGCACCTCTAATACAATGTAAACATAAATAGGAGCAAGAGCAGACATCCTAGTCTTGTTCCTGTTCTTAACAGGAAAGCTTTCAGTCTTTCACTACTAAGTATGATTAAGGGCTTTTCATACATGCCCTTTATCAGGTTGAGGGAGGTTGTTTATTCCAAGTTTGTTGAGTTTTTTTTATCAAGAAAGTGTGTAGAATTTTGTCAAATGTTTTTCTGAATCTATCAATTATCCTTTATTCTAGTGATAAAATATTACTTTGATATTTTGATTTTCATATGTTGAATCAACCTCATATTTCTGGGATACATCCACTTGGTCATATGCATAATCCTTTTTACATGTTGCTAGATTCAGTTTGTTAGTATTTTGTTGAGAATTTTTGTTACCTATATACAAAAGGGATATTGGTCTATAGTTTTCTTATGAGGTCCTTCTCTGCTTTTAGTATTAGGGAAATACCAGCTTCATTGAATGAATCAGGAGATGTCTCCCCACAGTGAAATATTGGTGTTAATTCTTTAAATGTTTGGTAGAATTTACCAGTAAAGTCACCCATCCTCAGCTTCTCCTTATGGTAAGCTTTTGGTTACTACTTTAATCTCTTTACTAGGTATAGTTTTATTCAGATTTTCTACTTCTGAGTCAGCTTCAGTTGTTTTTGTGTTTCTAAGAATCTGTCTATCCCTCCATGTAAACTGTAACCAAAGGAGGGTATAAGTAGCTATACTAATATCAGAAAAAATAGACTTTAGAAAAAAATTGTTATTAGACACAATGAATAGATTTTGATAAGGACCTCCAAAAATTTTCTCTTCCACACTGACATTTTTGTAGATATCTTGAATTTCCTTATTTTACAAACAGAGAAGGGATATGACTTACTCATAGTAGTAGTTAGCGGGAAGCACAACACTGGGCTCAAAAGTTCTTACTCTAAAACACAATTTTAATACACATATCCAAAAAAACTTCCAGCAGCACATTCAAGTGCAAAGGAAAGACTTTTAAATTAATTTCTTAAACCTCTAGTAAACATGACTTAGTAATTCCAGGCAGTTTTTCTATTGTCATAAAATATTTAATCCAACCTAAGATTTCAAGCAAATTAATTGAATGAATGAAGATAGGCATATCTGTTAAATAATCCTCCTGTAAGATAAACTAAGGAATTCAAAGATAACTGACTACAATTATACAATTTTAGTGTTTATGAATCTTTCACTAATATCCAGACTAAAATCACTCTGTAGATATAGCTCCCAGCAACACTTTGCCTCCGAACCTGACTCCATAACCAATATACAAAAATATACATGCTACTTAAACAGAAAAGAAAGATGTGGAGGGACAAAATGAGAGTGAGAGCTTTTAAAAATAAACCAGAAGGCCCTCTGGGAAAGGTTGATATATAAGACGTACCAATATTCAATTTGGAACCCTAATGGTGATTTTCTGTTGCTTCCCAGAATTCTATGCTTCCTCTTCTTCTACATTCCATAACCTCTACTGAAAGTATGAACCATCCCAAGATTCTATTATTACCTTAGGTTTGGCTCCTTACAACTCAGTCCAGGTCATTTTCTGGTCCCTCCAGAAAACTACCTACTTTCATTTTCAATGTTTCCTTCAATTACGCCTTACCTAAAACCTAGCTTTCCTCCATCCTAAAGGAACTCAAAGACTAGCATGGGAATCAGTCAGAAAAACTAACAGAGGATGATCTCTTGGATGAATTATTGTAATGATAAGAAGAGTTGCTATGGAAACTAATAAGGATATTAAACTCCAGCTGGGGGAAAAGCTGAAAAAATATATACATAGGAGAGGTTTTCAAGCAGTATGTAAAATATATTTAGAAAGGAATAAGGCTGAAAAAGAGAGACTGGTTTATGGACTAGGCCTGAAAGAATGATAAACTCAACAAAGAAAAAGGGGAGTAGGTGGCCTAAGACACACTTCAAATTAAAGTGTCAAAAGATTTTTTTTATTTAAAAAAATTTTTTCTTTATGTTTGTTTATTTTTGAGAGACTATGAGCAGAAGAAGAGCAGAGAGAGAGGGAGACACAGAATCCGAAGCAGGCTCCAAGCTCTGAGCTGTCAGTGCAGAGCCCGACACAGGGTTCGAACTCACGGACCATGAGATCATAACCTGAGCCGAAGTCGGATGCTTGACCAATTGAGCCACCCAGGTGCCCCAGAAAGATTTTTTTTTTTAAGTTAAAATTCTAAAATATTGGAGTGCCTGGGTGGCTCAGTCAGTTAAGTGTCTGACTCATGTCTTGATCTCATGTCACGATCTCATGGTCAGTGGGTTCGAGCCCTGCGTGAGATGCTATGCTAACAGCTCAGAGCCTGAAGCCTGCTTTGGATTCTGTGTCTCCCTCTCTCTCTGCCTCTCCCCTCCATGTTCTCGCTCTCTCTCTCAAAAATAAATAAATAAACATTTTAAAATTGTAAAATACTTACGTAGGAATAGGAACTTGACATGGAGGACAAGGTAATGCAGTCTGAATAAATGCTGGTTCAGAAGGCTGTTCCCAAGGGCCTGTAGGCTGGTGCTACAAGTAAAATACATTAATAATTTTAAGGCAGAGGAATTAAATCATAGGGCCATTGTAAGACTCGAATAGTTCCACATATCCTCTGCTCAAGCAGATTGAAATTTTTTCAAGTCATCAACAAATTGTGCTTAGTGAAATATTTTATTCCATCAGATTGTCATTATCAGATTGTTCCCCTCTACACACATTTGACAATAAAAATTGAGGCAGACCCCAGTTTTTAAATGGCAGAACAAAGGCAACGTAGCCTCCTTCACTTCTCATTAGCCAAAAGAAGAATGACAAACAGAACTGTAAAATCCAACTTCCACCAGTAGAATGTAATCTCCATTATTTTGTTCACTGTTGTCTCCCCAGCACCTCGAAGAATGCTTATCACACAGTACGGACTTAACAAATATTCACTGAGTAAGTGAATGAATCTTTGAGGAAACCAAAAGATATCTTTAACCCTGAACCACAATATATGAAGGAAGACTGCCAAACTCTTGTGTATCACGATTACAACATGACTATCACACAGTATTAGCGAACATTTGTTTACTGGTTTCTCGCTTTTTCTATACTGTGAGCTTAAGACAAAAGATCAAGTCTTATTTACCTTGTACCCCAACTCCTATCACAGTGCTTAACACCCAGTAGGTACTTAATCATTGCTTGTTGAATGACTAAGTAAAATTAAGAAAATATGACCCACAGCAATGCACTACCTCTTAATAATATATTCCCTTACCCTGCCAGTTTGCTTTATTAATGCTTGATCATGACATGGAGCAGGACACAAGTGACCACATTTCTCCAAAACTTTTTGGCAAGGTTGATGACATGGAGGACAAGAGCCAAAGTGACAGCGATGTTTTTCTTGACTTGTATGATGGCAAGTTGGTGGTCGACTAAATCATAAAGTACAATTTTTTAAATTACTTTTGATCATTAAACAATTACATCTAAAGTGCAATTATCTATTTATCTTCTGACTCCGTACAGAACAAGAATATTGTGAATATCAGTATTTTAGAACATTAAAGAAAAATTAAAGATACTAACAATATTAAAAGTCAGTATGAATTTAAATTCGTAAGAAAGCAGATGTAAGTTTGTGCAGAACTTCATACTAACCTGCACTGCTCTTTGCACTTGGGTGGTCTTGTGGTACGTTCCCGGCCACAGGGCACTGTCACCTTTGTACTACCACAATTGCACTTCACATCTACAGTTTCCGGGCAGGGATAACAACTACCTGAAAAAAAAGTCTGAAACTTAAAAAGGACTAGGACTACTCAAATGTCCCTCAACAGTAGAATCAATGAGGTTAGCATTCACACAACTGGATGTTCTACAATGAGAATAAAGGAACTACATGAATGAACCTCACACACATAACATTGAGCAAAAGAGTCAGACACAAAGAGTATGTAGTATATGATTCCATTTACACAAAACAAACACAAAAAACTAATCTATACCGTTTGCAATCAGGATGATGGTTACAAAGGATACAAGGAGGGTTTTGGAAATATTGGTAATGTTCTGTTTAATCATCTTGAGTTCTGGTTACCTGGTTATGATCAGTTTGTAAAGGTTCATCAAGCTATACACTTAAGATTTGTATACTTTTTATATCTACACTGGTAATTCCATTAAAAAGTTTTAGGATTTTCTTTAAAAATTCCTAAAAACTAATTTAATTGCCGCTGCACAAGCAAAATGGATCTAAGTCTTGGAAAATCTAGTTGCCAATAGTCTTTCTGGCTTATTTTCACACATACTGCTTATTCAAGTGTATTATTTTTAGATAAATTCCCCAGCAAGAGATAAATTTAGATAAACTTACTTAAATTTATTCAAGTATATTATTTTTAGATAAATTCCCCAATAAGAATAACATCTCTCTTCAGGTTATTAACAAGAATAGTCAACTTTCTATTACTCGTGCTTTGTGAAGGACTCATTCTCAACCCTTATTTTAGGTTATACCCTTATAACCCTTCTAATTCCAAATATTTCTTTTCTAAACATTTCAAAAAGAACGGTTATTTGGGTTTCAGCTTTCTACCTTCTTTTGTTGTATGTTGGTAAGGATACATAAAAACAAAATCAAAGAAACTCTTTTAAACAGGCTATAACATTCCCCCCACGGTTCCAACATCATCTTCTTCCCACTCGAGTGTTCTCAGTAACTAAGGCTCCTCACTAGAACTGAAATAGCAAGAAGGGAATAAGAGTCTTCAACTAAGGAGTGAGGATCATAAGAGACTGCCGCCTTTGTGTCAAGACCAAGCAAAATACTGAATAGCAGTTAACCTGGTAACAGATAAATGATGAAAAGCATCCTGGATAAAGCCTCTTAAAACAGCTCTTAGAAGGAACAGAAGTTAAGAATTCTGGTTGAAATAATGAACACAGAATAAGGAAATGAGAGCAAAAAGTACAATAGGGAAAAATATAAATATATATGGATTTTACAAATTACCAAATTTATATTTCAGTGTTTTGATAAGTGTAATCCATGAAGTATTTCCCTGATGGTAACACAAGCCAAGTTATCCTGATCCACATGATCAATTTTAATCCTTCCAAAAGAATGACTAGATGTCAAATGTTCTAAATGTTAATAATGACCTTTAACTCTTCTCATGCAGCATATTATATCATTTTCTCCCTAACAATGATAATTTTCAATCACTTTCAGCAATTCAAAGAGAAAACTTATCAAACATAACACCTTTTTTGCCACGCTAACCTACAGCACCACTTTTCCTTTTATGAAAATTAAATCTTGAGAAAAATAAGCAATAATTTCTGTGAACGGTCTTCCTACTGATCAACAGAATTTGTTACAGATACCTGTACAACATGACAAATTAAAATAGCTTCAGAGAGATTTTTAAAATGAAAAAGCAGCATACAGGAGGTAACTACAGTGACCAGTGGGTCAACGGCCAAAATGGGTACTCATGCAGAATGTTCTGGAACCATAAACACAGATAACCTTGAACTTAAAGAAGTGTAAGTCGAATTTTCCTATGTTCACAGTGCAAACATCCAGTTAGCATCCTCTTCCTAAGAGTCACAGTATAACCTTGATTATGAAGGTATCTAGAATGATGAAAAAGGGTATGGAATAATGGTTCTATATGTCTTCTATAACTGTAGATGGTGAAAGTTACACAATAGTATCTTCCACATACTTTCCATTAAAGTAATTTTTGTTAGGGTCTAATAAGCTTCTTTTTTAAATAAAAATAAATGCTCTGCCCAAAAAAAAAAAAAAAAAAGAAGAAGAAGAACCTGGATCTGATCAAACCTCTACATCCCACTCATAATGTAATAATTTATAGGAAATACAGAAGAAAATGTCAATACCACAGAGATGCAATCTGTAATATGTAGACTTTGTGACTAAATAAAGCAACCTAGTTTCTTAAATAAGTGACAAGGGCTAAAAAAAAAAAAAAAAAAAAAGGAGATGGAGGAGGGAAAGTATAGATTCATAGACTTTAGAGACATCAACCAATTGCAATATGTCAATCTTATCAAATTGTTGATTCTTACAAACTAAAGTAAAAAATGAAGACATTTATGAGACAAGATATCTAAACAGCTGATATTTGCTGATGTTACATATATTAACTATTTTCAGGTTAAGAATCCACATTTTAGAAATGAATACTGAAGGATTTATGGGATTTGCGTCAAAATAAACACGAGTGGGATATGTTTTCAACACTCCTCTACTAAATATGATGCTTGCTCTACATTTTTTTTTTTTTTTTTTTTTTTTACAGATACTCTGTATCAGGCTAAGGATGTTCCCTTCTATTTCCAGTTAAGTTTCCATCAAATATGGATACTGAATTTCATCAACTGTTTTTTAGACATTTACTTAGTTCCATTTTTCCTTTAAACTACTAATGTGGTAAATCACATTATTAGATTTACTAAAGTTTAACCAATCATATACATTATTGGAATAAACCCAACTTGGTTATGAAAGATTAAGGTTTTAGACAGCTAATACTTAATACTGGATAGCTGGATTTGACTAGCTGAAACTTTAATATTTTACAAATATTTACGAGTTACAGAGTTTATGAGTTAGATTGGCTGATCATTTTCTCTTAGTTTCCTTGTCAGATGATATAATCGGACATCTTCCTTTTTTACATATACTCTCGAACAGTTTATAAAGAGATTGAATATATGTATCTTAAATTTTGTTAATGTGCAAAAATCAACAAAGCCTGGTGTTTTCTTGGCAATTCTAAACTACTGATCCAATTCCTTTAATGGTAATTTAACTAGATAGGTTTTCTAATTGTAGTAAAGGCCAGCATTTTAGTAACGGTCAACAAGGTCCTATACATATTCTTTATCCAGAACCCTTCATCCCACCATCTCTTTGACCTCATCTCCTACCCTTTGTCCCTTGAGCACTTACTACAGTCCTCTTTGCAATTCCTTCAAATGCTCCTGTCTCAAGGCCTTTGCAACTACTGCTTTCTTGCCCAAAACACTATTCCACCCTCTTTTTCACATGGCTTGTATCCCTTACTTCTTTTAGGATTCCTCTCAAATGTCACTTTTCTAGAGTCCTCCCCGATCACACTATATTTTCTTTCTATACTTGTCACTACCTGATATTCTTTCTTTCTTTCTTTCTTTCTTTCTTTCTTTCTTTCTTTCTTTCTTTCTTTCTTTCTTTCTTTATATTCTAACTGAGGGGAAGTAAAAAAAAAAAAAAAAAAAAATATGTTCCATAAGAGCAGAAGGCACTTTGTCAATATCGTTCAATTATATATTCCCAGTGCCTGGTACTTAGTAGACACTCAAAAACACTTTTTTAATTGAATTAATGAGTAACATTAGAAAAGTTAATGAAATCTGGGGCACCTGAGTGGCTCAGTTGGTTAAGCATCCAACTTCATTCAGCTCAAGTCATGATCTTGCAGTCCATGAGTTTGAGCCCCATGTCAAGCTCTAACCTAACAGCTCAGAACATGGAACCCGCTTTGTATTCTGTGTCTCCCTCTCTCTCTGCCCCTCCCCTGCTCATGCTCTGTCTCTCTCTCAAAATAATAAACATTAAAAAATTTTTTCTTAAAGTTAATGAAATCTAATGTATCAATGAGGTCATATGACTATATAAAAATAAAATTGTTTCAGTAATGGTGAAAACTGAAAAACTAGTCCTAAACTTCACAATTTGAAGACACTAACACTATGAGTAGTCCCATGAGAGAACACTCATAGGAAAATGTCTATGAGATTAATAGAATCTGCCACTTTTCCTAACAGGGAGCCAATGTGATATAATGTAAAGATCATTAAAGTTTGAGTTCCCATCTGACCTGCCTGCAACTAGTTCTATGACCTTGGGCCAATAGTTTTTTTGCCTATTTCCTTACTGTACAAAATAACAGCAGCGCAACATATTTTTTGAGGTTTTTGAGGACTAAGAGATTAAGGAAGGTATCAAGCATCCACCTAATCCCACAGTATAGTTTGTCCCAGGTCATAACATTACTAAGTGGCAAAGTCCAGACTTGAACCAGGACCTCTTACCCTAAAGTCCATCCCTTCCTACTACCCTATACAATCAGTGTTTCTTTTTTATATCATCCTACTCCAAATGGGTAAAGTTAAGTCGGTTTTTCTTTTTTAAGTTTATTTATTTGAGAGAGACAAAGACAGCATGAGTGGGGGAGGGGCAGAGAAAGGGAAAGAGAATCCCAAGCAAGCTCTGCCCTGCCAGCACAGAGCCCGACTTGGGGCTCGAACTCACAAAACCGTGAGATCCTGACCAGAACTGAAACCAAGAGTCAGATGCTTAACTGACTGAGCCACCCAGGCAGTTTTCATTGTCTAATAACTTCAGCAACCCTAAGACCTGTTCAGGAGGTCTGCAAGGTCCCACGTGCTTAGAGTAGTTTTCCAGGTGCTATGGGTCAAGCGGTATAACAGACTGAATGCAGAAGCACACATGTGAATGTAGCCTATCTTCTATCAAGCTGAACAGTAAAGACATTTACAGAAATGTAAAATACCATTCTTCTCACTACATTTGCTTCAGAAAACAGTCATTTTTCACCAAAAAAATGTTACTGTATTAAGATGTGATGGGTTTATTACCGCTATTTTTAAATAAAATAATAAATATTATTACATTGTATTTTAACTTCAAATACAATAAATATCAATAGATGAAACTAACATTAACAAAAGGTCTTTGGGTACAAAAAGAATGTAAAAGGATCTTGGGACCAAAAAGGCTGAGAACACTGGCTTAGGATACATCCAATCCCTTACTAGATGTCTATTCCATATAAATGTCTAATATTCAAAATAATGCTGAAAAACCTAAGAACATAATAACTAATTTAAAAACTGTGGGGGAGATACTGGGAAGAAGTAAGGAAACAACATGGTATTATGGAAAGAACTTTTATATGTAGGAAGCCTGTGTTCAAATCTTAGCCATACTTCTTTACTAGGTATTTCCCTGAGTAAGTCATTGAAGTATCTTTGGCTTCAATCTCCTTGTCCATAAAATAGGGATACTGGTGCTGCCCTACATTCTCAAGGTTGTTAAGAGTAAGATAATGAATATAAAACTCTATCAACTATAAAGTACTGTATAAATACAAACAAAAAATTACAGCTATTATTAAATTTTACCTCTATGGCAGACAGATGGACATTTATGGTTCCTACATCCTAAAGTCCGTCCACAGTTTTGATCACAAGGTGGACAGTTTCCAGGACAACACTGAAGGGAAAGCAATATACAGAGAACAGGTCACTTGAAAACCACACATAATATGAATGTCATTATTCTCATAACTTATGAAAAGCAAAAGAACTTTTCACCATAAGAATAAAAGTATTCAAGAGTATCCACATTCTTTTAAGTAGACAGACTGTATTAAGAACTTATAAATGTAAATAGACAATGACCTAATTTAATGAAATTAAGCTAAGGTTTCTTGCCCTTCAGTTAATTATTCTGTGACTAACAACAGTCCCATTAGATAATTTCATTTCTACTTATCTATGCAGAGATTGCCAACATTAACCAAAGGAACGGATCTGGTCAACTCCTATAGTCAATTTAGGCAATTAGTCTATTTTTTAAATTTAATGAAAATAAATCAATGTATAGTTTAATATATAGATTAGTTTGGCAGTTATTTTCTTAAAGTTTATTTATTTATCTTTAGAGAGAGAGAGAGAGAGAGAGAGAGAGAGAGAGTGAGTAGGGGAAGGGCAGAGAGAGAGAGAGAGAGAATCCCAAGCAGGCTGCTCACCGGCAGCAGAGCCTGATGTGGGGCTCAAACTGACGAACCATAAGACCATGACCTGAGTTGGACGCTTAACCAACTGAACCACCCAGGCACCCCAGCAGTTATTTTCAAATCATGGAATCAAAGACTAAAGGAGAGAAAAAGAGAAAGGCTAATTGTTTCGAACTTTGTTTTGTCACCTCTCTGTTTTCCAATCCATTCGTGCAAACTTCTCCCAATTTTCATTCATGAACACAAAGCAACTAACTACTTAAAGCCCATCTTGCCATGCTAACTCCTTCCTTGGCCTCTCATATATCCAAACTTTGGAGAAAAAAATACTACAACTGTCTTAAAGAAACTTAGGGTTGTAACCTACTTAAGAGCAAGTTTCAGTATATAAAAATAACTCAGAACACGCAGTATTGAAAAACAATTAAAAGTCAAAATAGTTCATTCAATTAGACAAATATTTACCAAGTAAAACTATGTGCCCATCATTCTGCCAGTTAACAGTGGGAGAAAAGAAAGTTATGTGGTCCGTGACTTAATAAGACTTTTGGCATTTGTGTTTTTGACCATGGAGGAATAACAATCAGATTTACTCTCTTAAACAACTAGAGTATCATACAAAATATATGAAACAACAGACTATGGACATTAGACAATTAGACAGCATAAGACAGCAACCCTAAAAGAAGAGAAACAAACAATGTGAGTCTTATGATAGCACTTGCTCAGACCTGGAGGCTACAGGACAAGGAAGAAGATCACAAGCAGAGTCTGGTGGTCTCACCAAGCTGAGAAGACAAAATTCATAGTTCAGAGAGGTCAGTGTGGCTTGAATTTGTGGAGAAGTGGTAGCAGTACAGAGAAAGCTCTGTCGAACTTACAAAAGGACCTCTCAAGTCTTTGGCTAAGTACTGGTCTTTACATGTGTGAAGCAGAAACTATTCAAAATCTGAGAAAGAACCAGTGGAAGAAGGTACAACAGTTTCCAGAGATTATTCAAGACTAGAAATAGGTTGTGCTCCCTATGGCCAGAATGGAAGAACTTCCTAACACACAGGCATCACCTAGAGTACTTACAAGAATTATTGCCTCAGTAGCAACACCAAATTAGTCCTAACTAAAAGGGTGGCCTCAAAACACCTAATAAAATTAAATCTCAAAAGAACCAAATGATTTCTAAATAACTTAACTTCAAAACAGAAAAAAGCTTAAAAATATTTAAAGACATACAAAACAAACCCCCAGCATCCAAAAATGTAAAGTTCACAGTGTCTGAAAACTAATCAAAAATTACCAATCAGAAAAATATAATGCAAAAGAAGAAAAGTCAATCAATAGAAATAGGCCCAAACATGATAGATGACAGAATTAGAAGGCAAAGACATTAAAATGGGCATTGTAAGTATAGCCCATCTATATATTCAAGAAGATAGAGGAAAGTATGAGCATGGTAAGGAAAGACATGGGAGATATAAAAAAGACCCAACTCCAACTCTCAGAGATGAAAAAATACTATATCTGAGATGAAAAAACACAGGCAGATATAAACATCAAATTAGATAATGTAGAAGAAAATAAGTGAACTTGAAGACAAAGTTACATAAACTAAAATAAAACACATAAATTACAAGGACTAAATAATAAATGGAGCATCAGTGAGCTGTAGGACTTCAAGCTGCATAACATACATGTCTTTGGAGTCTCAGAAGGCAGTGCACGTGGGAAAAATATTTGAAGAAACAAAGACTGAAAATTTCACAATTTGATAAAAACTATAAACAGATCCAAAGAAGCTCAACAAACACTAAGCTAAAGAAACACAAAGAAAGCCATATGAAGGAACACCGCAAATAAACTGCTGAAAACCAACAGTATAAAGAAAAATATCTAAAAATACCCAAAGGAAAGAAGAGGCATTACATGCAGAGGAAGAAAGATAACAATCACAGCACACTCTTTGTCGGGGGGAAAAAAAAGGCAAGCTAAATGATAATGGAGCAACATCTTTAAAGTATGGGAGAAAAGTTATCAAACTAGAATTTTACCATAGAACTATGTTTCACAAAGGCTAAAGGTAGTTTATAAAAGTTGAAAGACGTCATGACCAACATTACAAAAAACGTTAGAAGAAGTTCGCTGACAGAAAAAAAATGAAAACAGAAACCCCAATCTATGTAAAAGGATGAAAAGCACCAGAAGTAGAGTTTGATGATAAATATAAAAGACTACTTTTCTTATTTTTTCAAACTCTTTAAAAGATATCTATTTAAAGCAAAGGTAAAATTAATGTATTTGGAGTTTATAAAATACATGTATATAAAATGTGTGAGAATCCAATAAAAGAGTTAAAATGTAATCATGGAAAAACAATACTCACTCAAACAGAAAACAAAAAGATGGTAAAAGAAAAAACAACAGATGGACAAATAGAAAATAAATAGCAAATGACAGATTTAAATACTACCATAGTAAAGATCACATTAAAAGTGTATTTTGGGCAGGGGGAGGGGCATCTGGGTGGCTCAGTCGGATGAGCATCCGACTTCACCTCAGGTCATAATCTTGCAGTTCATGAGTTCGAGACCCACATTGGGCTTGCTGCTGTCAGCAAAAATAAATAAACTTAAAAAAACTTTTTTTGAAGTTTGTTTTTGAGAGTGAGGAAGAGACAGAGTGTGAGCATGAGTGACAGAGGGACAGAAAGAGAGGGAGAGAATCCCAAGCAGGCTCTGCGCTGTCAGCTCGGGGGTGGGGCTCAATCTCATGAACCGTGAGATCATGATGTGAGCTGAAATCAAGAGTCAGGCACTTAACCAACTGACCTACCCACGTGCCCCAAAGATCATATTAAATGTCAATGATTTACAGCCAAATTAAATGACAAAGACTGTCAATGTTTAAAGTCGAAGGTATTATAAAATAAAATCTATATGTGATCTATAAGAAATCCACTTTATTTTGAGAGAGAGAGAGTACATGTGCATGTGAGCAGGGGAGGGGGGAGAGAAAGAGGGGGAGTGAGAGAATCTTAAGCAGGCTCCACACACAGTGCAGAGCCCTATTCCCCTATTCGGGGCTTGATCTCATGACTCTGAGATCCTGACCTGAGGTGAAATCAAGAGTTGGTTGCTTAAATGACTGAGCCACCCAGGCACCCCAGGAAATCTACTTTAAAGATAAAATATGAATAAGTTAAAAGTAAAAGAATGGGAAAAGATACTCATGTTAACGTTAAACAAAACAAAGTTGGTATCACTGTATCTAAATGGATTTAGGCACAAGAAAACCTTACCAGAAGGGTAAGGGATAATTCACAATGATAAACAGGACTCAAAAAAAACCACAAATCTACAGACTCAATAAAATACTCCGGTCAACCTTACATAGAACCAAGTGTTTATAAATAAGATTTGAACACTAAAAGTTAAGCCTCTACCACCAAATGAACTATCACGCTAACACTGCTATGATGATTTAAAATCCAGGGAACAGGGGCGCCTGGGTGGCTCAGTCGGTTAAGCGTCCGACTTTGGCTCAGGTCATGATCTCGCGGTTTGTGAGTTCGAGCCCCGCGTCGGGCTCTGTGCTGACAGCTCAGAGCCTGGAGCCTGTTTTGGATTCTGTGTCTCCCTCTCTCTCACAGACCCTCCCCCATTCATGCTCTGTCTCTGTCTCAAAAATAAATAAACGTTAAAAAAAAAAAAAAAGACTTAAAATCCAGGGAACAGAAACAGCCCAGGAACCAAGTTGAAAGGCTTATGTCCAGGACCAAAAAGACCCATCATTTAAACAACTTGATAAGATTTCCCACTGATATAAACAATTAAGATTAATCTAAGACAGAGCCGCCTGAGTGGCTCAGTTGGCTGAGCATCCAACTCCTGATTTTGGCTCAGGTCATAATCCCAGGGTTGTGGGATCAAGCCCTGCAGTCAGGCTCCACAGTGAGCGTGGAGTGGGCTTAAGATTCTTTCTCTCTCCCCCTCTGCCTCTCTCCCCCCTGCTCGCTCGCTCTCTCTCTCTCTCTCTCAAATAAGAAAAATTAATCTAGAACATTTATTAGTATTTCATATGGAAAGCAAAGAATATGCTTGAACATCTGAAGAACAAATCATGGTAACACTTATCACAGGCACAAAAAGGACAAATTCAAGACGGTTTTTCAAACAGTTTCCCAAGCTTCCTACACATACCTTTCTCCTACACTGATGCTTCTGACAGTCCCGCATCTTAACACACTTAGTTTCACACAGATAAGGTTTATGACATGGCATTCGTTTTGTATGCTTTCCACAGCGACACTGCTTTTCCACTTCCTGGAAATATCGAATAAACGCTATTAAAACCAACTTTTGTTGACTTTTTTTCCACATTGCAATCTCTATAATCAGTAAAAAATGAAGAAAAGTTTTATAAAAATTTCATACAAAGGCTTTACCAAAAATAAAGCTAAATTTCCTTAAAATATTGTTTGTATCTTACTTTGCTCCAACAAAGACTTCATAGAATTTCATTATAGTAAAAATTGGATATTAAATAGTAAAACAATACCACACATTAAAATCACATCTAGTTACACCATACCATCTGCACATCTTGTCTCAGTATAATAAAAGAAATTAGATTATCTAGTAATATGGTCAAAACCAAAATGACATATATAACTTTAACATCTCACTTCTAGGCATTTGTTTCTTTCATTATCATTAGATCAACTTTATCAGTGCCTTGAGTGTCTTCTGAAAACAACCAACCCCGAGCTGGATTATGAAAATAACAACATACAAACTTTTACCAAACACAATCAAACAAAAGGTAATTTTTAGATTTGATTGTTGGCATACTCTCTTGCTTCTCCATCATAAGTATTAGGTCACTAAACTCATACAGATCATGACATAGATATTTATATAAATAATGGAAAACAATTACAGAATAATCTCACTTGACATATTATGCTAGGTGGTTCTTAAAATTAATTACTACAGGAGATGACTAACTTGTCTACATGTTTCACAAGGACCTCGGTGACAACGCTGTGAACATCTATGGATTCCACATTCAAGTACTTTGTCACAACTGTCTCCACAAGTTGGCACATCTTCTGTACAAGGCAAAGAAAACTCTAAGAGCAGACAAAAAGTCAAAGTTAATAAGATACATTACTATAAAGCACTAATAACATGCCATATTCTTTTGACTTCCTAAAGAATGGCAACCCTTTTAGACTATGAATTTGTGTACGTACATAATTTTTAGAAACAGTTAAAAAAATTTTTTATTTCTTTTTTGAGAGAGAAAGAGAGACAGAGAGAGTGAGCAGAGGAGGGGAAGAGAGAGAGGGAGACACAGACTCTGAAGCAGGCCCCAGGCTCCAAGCTGTCAGCACAGAGCCCGACAATGGGGCTCGAACCAACAGACCGTGAGATCATGACCTGAGCCAAAGCTGGAGGCTTAACCAACTGAGCCACACAGGTGCCCAGCAACAGTTACATTTAATAAAAATAATCCCTAGTAAAAAAGTTTGTTTTTTAAAAAGAATGTGACACATGACAAGTTACCATCCTCAAAAAGCATGTGTTTATATGAGCTAACTATTTCAGAAATACTTATCTCAATAAAAGAGTAAGACCATGTACACCTCTATGAAGAACTAGACAATCTATAGAATTATAAAAGGAAAATTTGCTCTTAACCTCACAGGATTAGAAAAAAAAGGAAAGATGTAGACTTGAAAACATTATGAAACTAATCTTTAACATAAACATAGTAAGACAAATATTGCCAATAATCTTATAAACACGTGTGCTGGTACAGCTGGTACAGAGTCAAAGACTCAAACTACAACCTTCTGTGCCTTATCTCAAAGCAGCCAAAAGTTAAATTCACCTGTAACCTAATACATAATAATGACAAGTCTCTGATCATGAGGTTTCCTTTATTGCCAGGCACTACATCAAATACTTTATGTGCATTTTATCATTTCATTCTCTTTATTTTATAAGGAAGGTACTATTACTGTCCCCATTTAACTTTAGAAAACTATTATTTCATGAACGTGGGTTTTGAACCAGGACATGCCTGACTCCAAAGTCTGAGTTCTTAACCCACCAAATTATATTGTCCTTTCACCAAACGTAAAGAAATCTAGTATCATATTTGTATTATTACCAAAACTACATTATGAACTCCCAGAGAAGTCTAATTTAATTAGGAAAGTACTCTAATGAACATGATAATCATATTCCGTTAAAGGTTTAAAAAAAAGCCTTACTTGACTTCTGACATGGACAGAACCTTTTCCCAGATCGAGGACATTGTCCACAAGCACCAACATGGCAAACTTGCTCACATGTATGATGACCACATGGCAGTGTTTTTCCACATACCTAAAATAAAATGCAACAAGCAATAGTGAAGGACTTAAAAGTTACAAAGCCTTTGTGCACATAACTCATTTTTTGATCATTAGCAATTTATGTTCTTCCTATTATGCTTTGTATCTTACACGTGTCATATACATGTAAACATATACACATACATACATAAACACACACACATACATACACACACGTTTCCTATGTACCAAAGGGTATATTCTAAAAATAAAAGGAAAAAAGTACATATAGCTTCACATGGCCATCTACCAAAGAATTCCAAATGGTACGAAAACCATGTCAATTCTTGGACAATCTATAAAATCAATCCTACTTTCTCAACTGGATGAAGTTAAGAAGAGAGTGGTGTCAGTTCAAGAGAAGGGAAAGACAAGGAAGGTGGGAGAGACAGCAAGAAGCAGAGCACGTATGTACTAAGTCCAAAATTCAACAAATAGCTATTAATTTGAAAAAGAAAATTTCTCCCAGTAATTAAAATTGTATTAAATTGGAAAACAGTTTCCTGAAACATGAAAGTAATTCATTTGAGTCACCATTCTTCTCCTTTTATCCAACTAAACCTAATTAGCACCTCTAACTGCTTATGCTCTCTGCAGTCTTTACTTCTCAGCCCTCCAAATGCACATGCACTTACTTGATCACAGTGCCACAGTGGACTGGCGCAGCTTCTTTCAGCGGCTTGTTTCCCACAGACACACTTTTGTCTACTGACTCGTGGACAGGGAGGACAATTTCCTAAAGTCACAATGACAAATTAGCATAGAAACGTTATAAAAACAATAAACACTGCTTTGATTTAAAAAAATTTTTTAATGTTTATTTATTTTTGAAAGAGAGAGAGACAGAGAGCACAAGCAGGGGAGGGGCAGAGAGAGAGGGAGACACAGAATCTGAAGCAGACTCCAGGCTCTGAGCTGTGAGCACGGCACCTGATGCAGGGCTCGACTCACAGACCGCGAGCTCATGGCCTGAGCCGAAGTCGGACACGTTAATCAACTGAGCCACCCAGGTGCCCCAACGCTGCTTTGATTTTTACCTAAAAAGTCAAAACACCTTAGAGGTATGACCTTTTACCTGCATGACAAGGACTTTCACATTTATGTTGTCCACAAAGCAACTTGCGCCCACACGGAAGCTGACAGGACCATTCTTTGGCACTGCACCTACGAGGGATCGGTTTTGCCTTCTTACAGTAACAAGTAGTTGTGACCATCTTTGGACAAGGAGGGCAGGGACCTAGAATCCAATGAAAGGAAAAACAAAATCGTAAGTCAAAATTTAAAACTTTCAATTCCTACACCTACCAGTAATTTGTAAAGCTGTCTTTAGTGATACCTTAAAAACCACTCCCTTCTGATACCCTGATACCTTCTTACGTACACATAAGCTCGGAATTAAACCTTCACAATTTTTTTTTTTTTTTTGCCTCAACATAGGAAATAACCACCCACGAATAATCAGAAATGTAATATATAGCTCACCTGGATGACAGAGGAGCAAACACTTATGGCCACAAGGAGGTTTAAATTCTCTCTCACATATGTGGCCACATGAATGAGGCACAAGCCATGGATCCAAAGGTGGATCTTCTACTTTTCCACAGTAGCAGTAGTACCTACTAGGTGTGTCAGATCGCTTGTATTCAAATCTACATTTTGGACTACAAAAAAATAACAATAATAAAATTATGAAATGAATTTCATTTTTTAAAAGTGACACGAGGGAAAGGAATATAAATACACTGAGTACAATATACTCAATTTTATGTTAAGGTACCACCCACTCCATCTTTATGTTAGTATGAAATAAGATTTTACAAAAGCCGTTTTCAACAATCTAGAACAGCTCTGTCCAATATGATTTCTTGAGATGATGGAACTGTTCTACTACCTGCCATGTCCAGGACAGTAGACATTAGCCACATACGACCAATGAGCACTTAAAATGTGGCTGATACATACAATTAAGGAAGAAACAGAAATTTTCATAATTTTTCAAAATTTAAATAACCACATGTGACTAGTTGGTGGTATATGAAACATAGTTAGAATGAAGCTACAAAAAGAAAGGCACATGAGCTTTCTACTAAGCAGATGAACTTTATTCCTGAGGTATTCACTCTAATTTTTATAAAGTTCAATGTTTTAAAAGTTGGGTTGGGTGATGTGCAAATAAGTAAAATATACTGGCAACTGTGAACAGAAGAGAGAAACCAGATTATAGGCAGGCAATGCAGCAGCAAGAAACCTGCCTAAAATCCACAATTAAAGGGGAAAATCCTTTAAAGAAAGAATGTTTCTACATCTAATACAAAGTAGATATATTCCAAATGTGCTTCAAAGAAAGTTCAAATATTGTCTCATATCCTCTGTTAAAGCAGATTCTTACCTAGTAAGATTTTTAAAAAGTACTGTTAACCTTAAGCTCTATCAAATTCACTTGTAGATCATAGATCACTTCATTCAAAAAAGATGCTCTAACCCTTACTATCCTGCAGACAAATGAGTACAGTTAGTACACTATACTGGAAAAAGTCATGTCATCACTTTCTCTTGTATCATATATATTCTCGTTGTCCTGAGAACATGTTCTGTTTCCAAAATAATATTTTTTCACAAAAATATTCAGAATGACAGATATTTGTTCTTGTAATCAAAAGTCAAAAACAAAATACCATGTCTCATCTAAACATTCATTTAGACGCTCCTCTAGAATTTTGCTGGAAGAGTTATAATTTTCCTTTACTAAAGGACAAATGGCTACATTCCTCTAAGCTAGTGTGGAGGGGGATGTGTACTTTAAATAAGGCTAGATATGGATGACTAAAACGCAACTCACAAAACCCTAATACTGCCTGCCCAACAGTGAGGCTGAATTGCTCCAAGAGACTGGGAGAGATAAGGACATTATGTGCAAATGCATGTGTTATTTAAAATAATGGCATGCAATAATGAAATGTAATTAGGCCATATCTTATTTATAAACAAGCAATATCTTAGTAGAAACATATATTTTAAATGTTTGAATTCCACAAAAACAACCAATTTAAAACCATTAATATTTTTATCAAGTTCTAGCTCCATCTTGATAAGGATTAAACAAAATCCAGACTAGTCATTGATTTTCCTTCTTAAGAAAGGTGAAGTACAGAATGCAAGATTACTACTACACGGTTGATTCAATTTTTTGTTCCTTTTAGATTTAAGTGAAGAGTAGCAGTTCATTCATCTCTTAACTGGTTACTTCCTAGCACTGTGGCAAAATGACCTCTTAAAAAAGAAGTGAGAAGAGCAAGGGTGATAAAAGGTATACACAAAATTTAGATCTCTAAAACTAAGCCAGAGTATCTAGTTCAATTCTGTACCTATTGAACACTGAAATTCTCCCACAAATAAATAAGATGGAGTAGCAAAACAAATATAGACCGAAATTTTAAAATGTTTCAGAGAAGCTAATATTCATTGAAGAGAAAACAAATAATATCTCTAAAAGTAGTACTACAAGCGAGAACTCAGTAGAATAGAGAAAGCACTGAATTTAGAAGTCAGAAATCCTAGGTTTCAAATGCTGGCTTCACCATTTAAGAGTAAGAGAAGGCTGAACATATCAATTTGCTTTATCAACTTCAATATCCCCATTATTAACATGGGAATATAAACCCTCACAGAATGCTGAGAATTATTTTTAAAGTAACTAGCGTGTCTAAATGTTTTTTAAAAACTACACTACCACAATTTTACAAATGTATCAGTATTTGTAGTAAAAAAGGGAGGTCCAATATGGATCCAGATTTTCTGAGGTCTGAATCTTACACAATTTGGGTGCCTCTGTTAAGAAAAAGAACATAAAATTACAAATATAAGTTACAAAAGTGAATATTTATATGAACACAGAATCTCTAAAGTTTATGCTTCATTACCCTGACAGTAAATCTACCCTCTGAGCTGCCAGTATGGATTAATTTCTTATTATCTTTATTAAGCAGAGATATAAATTCTCCACACCCCAATTCTTTCTGGAAATGTAACAGAAGTTCACAAATACTCATCAACAATAAGCATACTAATAAATAAATGTGGAGGAACTGGTAAGGCTGGATAACATACACCTGCAGTTTGAGAGATTTCAGAGATAAACCCGGGAAGGCTATGATCAAAATACATTAGATGATAGTCTTCTACAAGGTGATACTAATTAATGTATACTAACAGTAACTCCAGAAAAGAAGTACCAGAATTATGAAGGATTCTAGTCCTATAGAATTTTAAAGAAATGAAAGTTCTTTAAAAAGGATAATTAAGGAGTCGTCTTGTAGAAGAAAAAGTCTGAACGCTTTATTAGTTTTTGAAAGGAACAAGTAGTTACACAAATTAAAAAAAAAAAAAAAAGAAAGAAAGAAAAAGCCATTACCAAAGTTCCTTAACTTCACAAACCAAATGACTAATTGAAAACCCAACATGGATCCTGAAACTGCCAATAAAGCAACTTTTGAGCTACAATTTTCATTTATTTTACAACTTACTGTTCCAACTAAATTAGCAAAAAGTTACCATGGCCAAGGATAATCTCTTTTTCCAAAATCGTCATCTGTCAAAGGAGAAGATACTAGAAACTGGCTATCTTTAGCCCACTTCTGGATACAGGGCATGTGAAATATACAGAAACATCCTGAACAGCTCCAAACCTAAGAAAAAGGTATCAGAAATTAACACGCATGCCATGATTTTCTTTGATAATTCTGCAATACTTTAAAATGAGCATCCCATTAAATTATTTTGAAGGGTTACCGAAGTATAAAGGAAAAAAATTTTTCCTTCCATTCTAATAGAAGAAATGTTCTTCATAACTATTTATTTAAGCGTAAAACACTTTGAATAAAAAGTGTTTTTACCCCGATTCATTACCCCGATTCATTTAGCTAGAAATAACTACTACTAACATTCTGAATGATCTCCAATGTTTTTGGTATATATTACAAACTTTTCTAAAAATAAGGTTATGCTGTACTGATATGTATAAGCATTTACTGTTATTAAATATGTTCATACATGATATTTACAGCTATACAGTGTATCATGTAGATTTATATATTGCCATTTATTTAACCGATTTCTTTTTAGACATTTAGGTATTTCCAATCATAAATAATGCCACCAAGGAATCCTGAAATATAATATGTACATATATTCTCTACATAGCCCCTTTGTTATGTAAAATCTCGTAACCTAGCATTTAATGTTAAATTCCAAAAATTAAAAAAGTGTATATATATATATATATACACACACACACATACTAAAACTTGAAGAATAATAGTAAAGTAGTTTAATTTTTAAAACCTGCCAACATTTCAATGACAAAAATCAATTCTGCTTTCATTTTAACATTTGGCAACTATTCAATACAATCAGACAAGTAGCATAATGCATAAACTGCAATAGAATTAAAAAAATAAGGCAATTTCTTAGTTTCAGTTAGCCCTAAAGCAGTGACTGAATAAAGAACTGGTATGCAGCAATGAGGGGACAAGGTGGGGAAGAGGAAATGTTAATAAATAGTAAATTGTTGAGCTGATTAGCACTAAGGGCCAAAGTTCAGTCCTGTTAGGGACCCTGTGGAGAACCATGTAAAACACATCTCAATTAATTACCCAGGCCCCAACCCCTAGCAGAGAGGATGTTGGGACATTCATCCACCAATTAATTCCATGTGGAAGAATGTTGCCCCAAGGGGCATTAACTCCCCTGTGCTTGTGCACAATGCCTGTGTACTACCTGAGTCAGTTCCCAAGAAGAAAGGACTAAGGTTAAAAAAAAAAAAAAAAATCGACATACACAGCAAGTGTTTAAGGTGGGACTATAACCATATGCGGAAAAACTATTCACCCACCGCACCTGAGATCAGAGTAAGTCATCAGATGTGACACCAAAGGCACATGCCATCTATATCTATCCTATCCAATGCATGTTAAATTTCTGATTCACTCTACACAACCAACTCAATTGATCTGGCCTGATTTTCTGTGTCTAGGCAATGCTGCTGTAACAGCAGATTAATCTGAATCTAAACACTGAGTCTACCATATTCAGTCATTACTTCCCCTTAACTGCTTCTTTAATGCCCTTTTAATTTATGCCCTTATTTATTTACGGATAACTTCATCATTAGACCATAGCAGCACCTCTAAGTCCATGAGTTTTATCTGAATCCATCTCTCCCCAGTGACCCTAGCCATTTTCTACAGTGTCTTCAACACAAAAGAAGCTCACTCCAGGCTCTACTTCCTTGAAGGCAGGGACCATATCTACATTTTTTTTTTTTTTAACCCTGCTGAAAGTAGTGAAACACAGTGCATTTTAACATTTTAGTATTTGTGGGAATCTCTAAAGTACAGATGCTATGCTTTATCAAACTGAGATGTACATTAAAACTGAAGATACTTGCTTCACTTATTAAGAGTGCTAAAAATACTGGATGCTCATTTAGAGGTAATTTTTTCAAATTTAGATTCACAAAGTGAAAATCAATTCATAAACAAAAATCACAAATGAAGCATTTTTTAACAAAAATAAGCAAAAGAATAATAATAAATAAAATAAAATAATAAATAACTATAAATGCAAAATAAGATATTTTGGGAAGATACATTAATATAGGTAAAGAGAAAAACTTACTGCTTGGTTTCTCTTCACTGAAGCAATACAAATTAAGCAAGTCATGGCCCCTGCTTGGAAAGCTTCATGTACATACTGTTTGGTTCTCTCTAATTCACGCATATCTCCATCTTGAAATTTAAAAATTGAAAATTTCATGTTAAGCAACATCTGAAAATAACACAAACTCACTAATGCATCACACTGAGGACTGAAGCCATATCAATTGCTTGAAATACAGTTGAAAAATGAGAAGTTAAAAAAAAAAAGCAACCAATGAGCTGCCAAAAGGTCACAAAGTACATGCATTAAATCTTATGTACTTGATTTAAAAACAGTACATCTGCCCTCTCAGAACATACTTGCTTTTACTATTACCATCCTTAGCAAATTTGGTGGGGGCAGAGCCATAGGCAAGAGCTCCAAGATGTCCAGTAACTAAGGAAAAGCACACCTAAAAGCAAAGTGAAAGAAGCTGGAAAGTCAAAGCTCAGCAGAGCCATTTAGCCTAAATATAAGTATGTGTGCTGAGACACAATATATTCTTAATAAAACGTGTTAAATGAAGTGATCCCAAGGTCATTACACTATGATAACCTTGTTTCATTAAATTATGTTCACAACTTTACTTAAAAGGGGAATGTGAACTTCTTAGAAAATACTACCAAACTGTATTTTCTGTAAGCAATTATTGAGCATTTATTTGATAGGCACTATACTATTTGTATTTTAGTGGGATTAAATAAGCTATTTTTATCTTCATTTTACAGATGAGAAAACTGATGTGAGAACAATTAAGTAACTTCAGTCTGACTAAATGTGAGCCTTACTTGACCACTATGCTATGCTGCCTCTAAATGTTACTACAAGAGATCCAAGAAGTAACAGGCTGAAAAACTACCTCAAAGCATACGATCTCTAATAATCTGAGTCACTTTAGTGTAAGAGAAATAAAACTACATGCCCTTGGTACAATAAAGATTCCTCAATAGAGGTTAACTGAATCTCGAAGAAAAGTAGACAAATGGCATAAACTATCACGGCAATACAATGGTTTAAACCAAAACTTAAGTCACCAAAGAGAAAAGTCAAATAAAAAGGACACGTGGCTAATTCTTTACTTTCTGAAATCACCCAAGTAAACACAGCACTTTACAAAAACTTGCTCTACCTTGCTAACTTGCTCTATAAACAAATATAATTTAGAATATTAAACAAAATATACATAAATTCACTCCCATAACTATAAATTATAAAATTGTTAAAGACAATTGCTTTATTTTAAATAAACATTGAAGTTTAAAGAGTATCCTTAAAGGCAGACTTAATGATCATATTCTGTGAGCTTCAATTGCTTTTCAACATAGTTGGCTTTAACAAATGGACAGCTGACCCCTGAACAACCATGCAGTCAAAAATCTGGGTATATAGCTTGTGACTCCCTAGAACTTAACTACTAGTAGCCAACTGCTGACCAGAAGCCTTACTGATAACATAATCAATTAACACATATTTCATATGTTGTGTATGTATTACATGCTATATTCTCAAGTTAGAAAATAGGAAATGTTATTAACAAAATCACAAGGAAGAGAAAATGCATTTACAATACTGTACATAAAATTTTAAAAAAAACCACATATAAGTGGACCCACAGCTCAAGCCCATGTTGTTCAAGGGTCAACTGTAAAACATTTTATTATTTTTTTTAATGTTTGTTTATTTTTGAGAGAGCGAGCGAGCACGCGCGCACAAGTGAAGAGGGGCAGAGAGAGAGGGAGACACAGAATCCAAAGCAGACTTCAGGCTCTGAGCTATCAGCGCAGAGCCCGATGCGGGGCTTGAACCCACAAACCGCGAGATCATGACCTGAGCTGAAGTCAGACGCTCAACCGACTGAGCCACCCAGGCGCCCCAACTGTAAAACATTCTAAATTTCACCTAATTTAACAGCTCACATGTAAAACAGAATTTGAGAACATGATGGAACAGGTTTTAACAAAATAAAGTCCAATCTTATATTTATAAAATTTATTTAAGATTTCTTTGAAAAGTGTATTGAAATTTGGCTGTGGGATTAGGTATACTGTCCAAGATGTCATAGTGGATAGCCTGGCATTTGAAGTCATGCATTTTAAAAAGATCACTCTGGCAACAGAAGAAAGAGGAGTCTAAGGAGGCCAAGACCAGAAGCCTCAAGTACCACTTAAGAGGCAGTTGCAGCAGATAAAGCAAAAAATGACTTTCAACAACTTACCTGTTTCTGTCTGTTTTCTCATCTTTAAAACAGTAATGATAGCAATAGTAGTATCTATCTCATAGAGTTATACAGATTTAATCCACATATTAAACAGCTGTAGGGGACTGAATTAGGCAATTACGGCATGTGGGGAGAAAAAGGGTGGAGTTGAGAAATATAGGAAGTAAAACTCAGCAGGGCTTGGTGACAATTAGATTGTGCTGCTTTTAAAGGCCAACATTCAAAGGAAAGGGTGCTGTGTTTGATGAGATGTCTGACATGGGCAGAGGGGAGGAATGGTACTGGATGAGACACACTCATGTTATGTCTATGCCATCACTGTGCCCAGATTTCTGGCTTGGGTGAAAAAATTCTGGTGCTGAAGTAAACAAAACAAGAGAAGAAATAAGTTATCTTTCAACAGATGTTCAGTATGTCCATGGGTCAACAAGATAGAGACATCCATCGGGAAGGTGACCATGCAACTCTGAAATTTGAGAGAAGCGTCATGAAAATACAAAGGCAGGACTCAGACAAAAAGAATGAACTTCTTTGGCAAAGTTCTGCCATTTAATTCACTAAAGTGAGATGGGAAACACCTCATTACTCTAACATTTATTGTTCTTAAATCAAGTAGTAAGATTTCCCTCCTTTGATATAGGTAGAGAACACAAAGGAACAAGAATCAAAATATTTATGGATTTGACAAAAAACAATGTAAGAAAAATTGCCTTAACACTTTAAGACGAAAGCCAGACCAAAAATTAGTAACTTATACATAAAAAATGTTTTTTCAACACTACAAAGAAATACTGAGTTAAAGTACTGAATTTTCTATTTAAAATAAAACTTCTCTCTATCTAGACTATTTTAAGTAAGGTCTTCTTAAGGCAGGAAACTTCTTAAGGTTGCTTCCTATAATGTCCTCCAGAAGAAAGAAACTTACTAAACTCAAATTACCTCTTCATCAACTAACCTGGCTGAGCCAGTTGATAAAGGTCACACTTTATCAACCTACAGTGGCTGAGCCAGACTTTAAAGAAGCTTCCTGATCTCAATTCTTTAGCAGATAGGGTAAAATCTACCTGACAATATGTGCCCTCATGATGCCATCAGAACACTCAGGCGACTAACTAATGTTGACAACACATGCAAGCATCTTTCCAATAATGTCTTTAAGTATAAAATGTTAAAACACTTAAATTTAAAATAATCTGTTTTTATGCTTAGTACTAAATCCTTCACAGCAGCACACACAGCACACACAGGCCCTCTTCTCTCATAAACAAATGTGGTATTAAGAGTAACCCAGGAGGTGCCTGGGCAGTTCAGTTGGTTAAACTTCTGACTCTTTTTTTTTTTTTAATGTTTTTATTTATTTTTGAGAGACAGAGAGAGAGAGAGAGAGAGAGAGCGAGCGAGCACGTGAGCAGGGGAGGGGCAGAGAGAGAGGGAAACAGAGGATCGAAACGGGCTCTGTGCTGACAGCAGAGAGCCCGATGCAGGACTTGAACTTAAGCTTCCGAATCTTGATTTTGGCTCAGGTCATCTCACAATTCATGGGACTGAGCCCTGAGACGGGTTCGGCACTGACAGCACAGAGTCTGCTGGGGATTCTCAATCTCTCTCTCTCTCTCTCTCTCTGTCCCTCCTCCATTTGTGGTCCCTCTCAAACTAAACAAACATTTTTTTTTTAAAGAGGGTAAACCAGATACATACAACATTTAATGTGACTGTACACATCAAATATGAGAAGACTTAGCTCTCAAAAAAGTATAAAATCAATTTTTTAAGATATAAAGGAATAAAGTGAAGAAATGAAATTGACTTCGAAACACATTTAACACAATGAAAAACAGAAAAATGAAGAATAGATTTAAGGGAATAAAGTACTCCAGCCCAACCAAATCATAACTGGGGACAACTTGATCCCATGCATTTCAGAGAACTTTGACATCCCCCTCCAGAATCTAATGAACTGCCAATTACACATACAGGAGAACTTCTAAGCCTATAAGGGACACTGCCATTCTATTTGCTCTATGGAAAAATTAGTGTTCTAGAACATGTAACTCAAATAATAAAATGCACAAAACGATACAAAATGCTCATTCTTAAAATGCAACAACTGGGGTGCCTGGGTGGCTCAGTCGGTTGAGCGGCCAACTTCGGCTCAGGTCATGATCGCTCCATCTGTGGGTTCGAGCCCCGCGTCGGGCTCTGTGCTGACAGCTCAGAACCTGGAGCCTGTTTCAGATTCTGTGTCTCCCTCTCTCTGACCCTCCCCTGTTCATGCTCTGTCCCTGTCTCAAAAATAAAGAAAACGTTAAAAAAAAAAAAAAATTTAAAATGCAACAACTATTCCATATAGACTAGTTTTTTGAAAGTCAGAAATATAGAGTGCTTGGATGGCTCAGTGTTGAGCCTCTGACTTCAGCTCAGGTCATATCTCACAGCGCCTGAATTCGAGCCCCGCATAGGGCTCTGTGCTGACAGCTCATAGCCTAGAGCCTGCTTTGGATTCTGCGTCTCCCCCTCTGCCTGCCCCTCCTGAACTCCTATTCTGTGTGTCTCTCTCTAAAATAAAAATTAAAAACATTTTTTTAACGTATAAACATCAGAAATATATATTCATTGATGTCAAAAAAGTCAATTTAGGGTGAACTAAGACAGCGACAGAGTACCCTAGGCTTGTCTCTTCCCTCAAACGTGACTAGATACTATCAAATCTTCTAAATACCCCAGAAATCAACCTGAAGACTGACAAAACAAATTCCATAATTAAAGGGAAAGAAGAAGCCACACTAAAGAATAGGCAGTGCGGAGACATGGTTTAGGGGAGAAACGGATCACAAGTACTGAGGAGGGGAGGGAGCCCTGGTCCCAGAGAAAGTCAAGGGAGAGGAGCACATAGCAGAATGCACTAGAACTGTCCCCAAAACCACTGGCTGGGAAAACGAGAAGGGCTGATCTTCATGAGTTCTTGTAACCAGTAGGGATTAAACACTAGAGTTTTAAAGGGCATAGGGCTTGGCTGGCACAGAGCCCTGACAGCACTGCATGCACTGTTCTCGGAGAGAAGGCAGGCAAACGGCTTGGGGTCAGGCAGCATGGAAACAGTGATCTGAAAAACACCTGGGGCACACAACGAGGAGATTATTCACTCCTCCTGGAGTGTATTCCTGAGAGGCAGTGTTCAGAGATGTCTCCCTAGGGACAAAGGAGCCAGCTTGTGCCATTTCCCTCCCCCACCCCCCCGTATAAACACAGAGCCACCTGTGGTAAAGCAGCACAGCACCAACACTGACTGCCTAACCTGCTTATACAAAGTCCCACACCCTTGTGCTCTGGCAGGACTGCCACTCTCAGGCAAGCTTGCTTCAGTCCTAGCACAGCAGGCTCCTTCCCCAGAAGACCAGAAGACCAGAAGATGTGGTCACATACCACATCTCCTAACCAGAGTTCTCAGAGCTTCAGTCTAGTGGAAGTAGTATCAGATCTCACTTAACAAGCAGACCAGAGCACACCTAGTTAAAACTTGCCACATTCTGGCTAAGGTCCAAACACTGTCCACTGCAGGCAAGGACAGCCTCTGTAGATGACTGGCCTGAAGAATAGAGCAACCAAAACACAATAGCAGGGTGCAGGCAGCACACACCAGAGACACTCCCTGAGGTACCAGGCCCTGGACACTTACATGACCTCTTCTTCATAAAGCCATTACTCTCAGAAGCAGGAAACACACAGCCTTTTCTAACACAAAGAAGAAGGCAGAGACTTAGAATGCCAAGATGTTGGAATTCATCCCAAATGAAAGAACAAGATAAAGTCACAGCCAGAGATCTAAGCGAAACAGATATGTGTAACACGCCTGATGGAGAATTTAACGCAACAATCGTAAGGATCATCACTGGGCTTGAGAAAAGAATGGGAGACATCAGGGAGACCCTTACTGCAGGGATGAAAGAGTTAAAAAAAGAATCAGTCAGAAGTTAAAAATATAATAACTGAGATTGGTAACAGGCTTAATACAATGAACACAAGGCTGGAAGAAGCAGAGCAATGAATAAATGACATAGAAGACAATATAATGGAAATAATGAAGCTGAACAAAGAGAAAAAGAAGAATTATGGATCACGAGATAAGACTGAGGGAACTCAGTGACTCCATCAGATGTAATAACATTCATATTAAAGGAGTCCCAGAAGAAGAAGAGAGAGAACAGGGGGCAGAAAATTTATTTGAGGAAATCATAGCTGAAACCTTTCCTAATCTGGAGAAAAAAACACCCATCCAGATCCCGGAGGCAGAAAGAACTCCCATCAAAATCATCAAAAGCAGGCCAAATTTGCAAAATACAGTGATAAAGAAAGAAATCTTAAAAGCAGGAAAAGAAGTCCTTAACTTACAAGGGAAGACCTATACGGCTAGCTGCAGATTTCTCAACTGAAAGTTGGCAAGCCAGAAGGGAGTCGCATGATATACTCAAAGTGCTGAATGGCAAAAATCTGCAGCCATGAATACTCTATCCAGCAAGGCTATCAGAATAGAAGGAAAAGATAAAGAGTTTCCCAGACAAACAAAAACTAAAGGAGTTCTTGACCATAAAACCAGCCCTGCAAGAAATATTAAAGAGGACTCTGAGTGAAAAGGAAAGACCAAAAGTGACAAAGACAAGAAAGGATCAGAGAAAATCTCCAGAAACAATGACAAAACAAATAATAAAATGGGACTAAATACATATCAATAATTACTCTGAATATAAATGGACTAAATGTGCCAATCAAAAGATACAGAGTATCAAAATGGATTAAAAAAACAAGACCCATCTATATGCTGCCTACAAGAAACTCATTTTAGACCTAAAGACACCTGCAGATTGAAAGCGAGGGGTGGAGAAACATCTATCATGCAAATAGAAATCAAAAGAAAGTCACAGTAGCAATACTTACATTGGAAAAACTACACTTTAAACCAAAGACATGAAAATGGCACTGTTTCATAATAAAAAGGACAATTCAACAAGATCTACCAATTGTAAATATTTATGCACCCAACATGTGGAAGCACCCAAATATATAAAATGGTAGCAAATATAAAGGAACCCATTGATAATAATACAGTAATATTAGGGGACTTTAACATCCCACATACATCAATGAACAGATCATCTAACAGAAAATCAACAAGAAAACAATGGCTTTGAATGACACACAGACCAAATGGACTTAACAGATATATTCAGAACATTCTACCCTAAAGCAGCAGAATACACATTCTTTTCAAGTGCGCTTCAGACATTCTCCAGAACAGATCATATACTAGGTCACAAATCAAGCCTTAACAAGCACAAAAAGGCTGAGATCATGCCATGCATATTTTCTGACCACAACGATAAGAAACTTGAAATCAACCGCAAGAAAAAAATCTGGAAAGACCACAGATATATGGAGGTTAAAGAACATCCTACTAAAGAATGAATGAGTCAACAAGGAAATTAAAGAAGAAATAAAGAATATATGTGGAAACAAAGGAAAATGAAAACACATTGGTCCAAAACCTTTGGGATGCAGCAAAAGTAGTGCTAAGAGGGAAGTATATAGCAATACAAGCCCACCATAAGGAAAATCTCAAATAAACAACCTAACTTTACATCTAAAGGAGCTAGAAAAAGAACAAACAAAGCCAAAAGCCAGCAAAAGACAGGAAATAAGAGAGGTTGGAGCAGAAATAAGTGATATAAACTAAAAAAGTAATATAACAGATCAATGAAAGAAGGAGCTGGTTCCTTGAAAAAAAAAATAATAAAATTGATAAACCTCAAGCCAGACATATCAAAAAGAGAAAGGACCCAAATAAATAAAATCATAAATGAGGAGGAGAGATCTCAGCCAAAACCACAGAAATGCAAAAATTATAGCAGAATATTATGAAAAACTATATGCCAACAAATTGGACAATCTGGAAGAAATGGATAAATTCCTAGAGACATATAAACTACCAAAACTGAAACAGGAATAGAAAACTTGGACAGATAACCAGCAAAGAAATTCAACAGTAATAAAAAATCTCCCAACAAACAAAAGTCCAGGGACAGATGGCTTCACAGGCAAATTTTATCAGTATCTAATGAAGAGTTAATACCTATTCTTCTCAAACTATTTCAAAAATAGAAAAGGAAGGAAAACTTCCAAATTCATACTCTGAGGTCAGCATTACTCTGATACCAAAACCAGATAAAGACTCCACTAAAAAAAAGAACTACAGGCCAGTTATCCCTGATAAACATGGATGCAAAAATTCTCAATAAAATACTAGCAAACCAAACCCAACATTACATTAGAATCATTCACCATGACCAAGAAGAATGTATTCCTAGGCTGCAAAGATGGTTCCATATTGCAAATCAATCTATATGATACACCACATTAATAAAAGAAAGGATATGAACCATATGATCCTTTCAATAGATGCAGAAAAAGCATTTGACAAAATACAACACACAACACAAAATACGATAAAAATCCTCAACAAAGTAGGTTTAGAGGGAATATACCTCAGCATAAAGGCCATATATGAAAAACTCACAGCTAAGATCATCCTCCATGGGGAAAAACTGAGAGCTTTTCCTCTATGGTCAGGAACGAAACAATCTCACCACCACCATGTTATTTAACACAGTAATGGAAGTCCTAACCACAGCAATCAGACAACAAAAAGGAATAAAAGGCATCCAAACTGGCAAGGAAGAAGTAAAACTTTCATTCTTCACAGATAAAATGATACTATATATAAAAACCTGAGAGACTCCACCAAAAAACTGCTAGAACTGATACAATGAATTCATTAAAGTAACAGGATACAAAACCAACATACAGAAATCTGCTGCATTTTTATAACCAATAATGAAGCATCAAAAAGAAGTCAAGGAATCAATCTCATTTACAATTGCACCAAAAACCATAATATAACTAGGAATAAACCTAACCAAAGAGGTGAAAGATCTGTACTCTGACAACTATAAAATGCTGAGGAAAGAAGTTGAAGATGACACAAAGAATGGAAAGACATTCCATGCTCATGGATTGGAAGAACAAAAATTGTTAAAATGCCTATATTACCCAAAGCAATCTGTGCATTTAAAGCAATCCCTATCAAAATACCACCAGCATTTTTTGCAGACATTTCTGTTTTCACAAACAATCCTAAAATTTGTACGGAACTCCAATAGCTGAAGCAACCTTGAAAAAGCAAAGCAAAGATGGAGGCATCACAATTCTGGACTTCAAGTTATATTACAAAGCTGTAGTGATCAAAACAGTATGGTCCTGGCACAAAAATAGACACATAGATCAACAGAACAGAATAGAAAATCCAGAAATGAACCCACAACTATATGGTCAATTAATCTTCAACAAAGCAGGAAAGAATATCCAATGGGAAAAAGACAGTCTCTTCACCAAATAGTGTTGGGAAAACTGGACAGCAACACCCAAAAGAATGAAACTGGACCACTTTCTCACACTATACACAAAAATGAATTCAAAATGGATTAAAGACCTAAATGTGAGACAGGAAACCATAAAAATCCTAGAGGATAAAGCAGGCAGTAACTTCTTTGACATCAGCCATAGTAACTTCCTACTAGGTATGTCTCCTGAGGCCAGGGAAACAAAAACAAAAAATGAACTGTTGGGACTCCATCAAAATAAAAAGCTTCAGCACAGCAAAGGAAACAATCAAAAAATCTAAAAGGCAATGTAGAGAATGGGAGAAGATATCTGCAAATGACATATCTGATAAAGGCCTAGTATCTAAAATAAAAAGACCTTATAAAACTCAACACCCAGAAAAAAAAAAAAAATCCAATTAAAAAACAGGCAGAAGGGGCGCCTGGGTGGCTCAGTCAGTTGAGCGGCCGACTTCGGCTCAGGTCATGATCTCGCGGTCCGTGAGTTCGAGCCCCGTGTCGGGCTCTGTGCTGACAGCTCAGAACCTGGAGCCTGTTTCGGATTCTGTGTCTCCCTGTCTCTGACCCTCCCCTGTTCATGCTCTCTCTCTATCTCAAAAATGAATAAACGTTTAAAAAAAAAAATTTTTTTAAAAAAAACAGGCAGAAGACGGGGCGCCTGGGTAGCTCAGTCGGTTGAGCGTCCGACTTCAGCTCAGGTCATGATCTCGCAGTCCGTGAGTTCGAGTCCCACGTTGAACTCTGTACTGACAGCGCAGAGCCTGGAGCCCGCTTCAGATTCTGTGTTTCCTTCTCTCTGCCCCTCCCCTGCTTGCGCTCGCTCTCGTTCTCAAAAATAAACATTAAAAATAAATAAAAATAAATAAATAAAAAACAGGCAGAAGACATGAACAGACATTTCTCCAAAGACATTCAGATGGCCAACAGACACATAAAAAGATGTTCAGCATCACCTACCATCAGAGAAACACAAATCAAAACTACAATGAGATATTACCTCACGCCTGTCAGAATGGCTAAAATCAACAACACAAGAAACAGGTGTTGGCGAGGATGTGGAGAAAGGGAACCCCTCTTACACTGTTGGTGGGGATACAAACTGGTGCAGCCACTCTGGAAAATAGTATGGAGGTTCCACAAAAAGTTAAAAATATAACTACCCTACGATCCAACAACTGCACTACTAGGCATTTTCCCAAAAAACACAAAAATACTAACTCGAAGACATACATCCACCCCAGTATTTGCAGCAGCACTATCTACAATAGCCAAATTACTCAAAGAGCCCAAATGTCCATGACTGATGAATGGATAAAGAAGTTGTGGTTTATATATACAATGGGATATTACTGGGCCATAAAAATGAATGAAACCTTGCCATTTGCAATGACATGAATAGAGCTACAGAGTATTATGCTAAGCGAAGTCAGTCAGAGGAAGACAAATACTGTATGATTTCACTCATATGTGGAATTTTCTAAACAAAACAAATGATCATAGGGGAATAAAAGCGAGAGGCAAACCAAGAAACAGACTCTTAACTACAGAGAACAAGTTGATGGTTACTAGGAGATGGATGGGGGGGACGGGCTAAATAGGTGACGGGAGTGCACGTGCTGTGATGAGTCCCGGGTTTTACATATAAGTGCTGAATCACTGAATTGTACACATAAAACTAGTATTACACTGTATGTTAACTGGAATTTCAATAAAAACTATAAAAAATCAAATTTAAAACACCATACAGCACCTGTCTGAGTAGTGTAAGTTGTAAATGTATTAGCAACTATTTTTCCCTGTTTTCCTTCAAAATCTTCATCTCCTTCTTCTTCAGAGGAAGAGCTAAAGTGTTCTTCAACAAGTTTTTTGGCTGCAGCTTGATTGGCCTTCTTGATTTCCTCAAATTTCCTTTGAGACATTAGCTCTATTTAAAAGAAAAAAAAATTAGTTTCATTTCTTCAAAACAATCTCTAAAAGCACAGATTTAAAAGTCACCCTTGGAACATTCTGTTTTGCTTTATGCACAAAAGAAGTATTTTCAAGTTTCTTGTCATATAACTAAAGAGAATACCACCATTGGGGCATTTGGGTGGCTGAGTCAGTTGAGCAAGCCACTCTTGATTTCAGCCTAGGTCATGATCCCAGAGTCATGGGATCTAGCCCTGCATCAGGCTCCTCGCTGAGCATGGACCCTGCTTAAGATTCTCTCTCCCTCTGCCCCTCTCCCTCCAATTCACACTCATGCACTCTCTCTCAAATAAAAAATAAAATATTAAAAAAAAAGAGAATACTACAATGAAAACTTTCACTTTTGTTAAATATCCTAAATGCAGCAAATTGTTCTAGAAACAGAGTGACTAACAAATCGATTAAAAAATTATAAAGATATAATAAAAGCATCAAAAAACTGTAATCAATCCCAAAATAAGGACACTAAAAAATTAAAAATGGGATGTTTAAAAACAAATCATACACAGTGATTTTTAAGAGGTGGGAATCATGCCAACTGGGAACACATCAGAATCAGTTAAAATGGATGCTTTCTCAAACAATCCTCTTCCACACTACAGCCCAGCCTTACCTAGCCCACCGAAGATTTTGCACAAACAATATTCACTGCATACCTGTTATTTTATCATCTGTTCTTAGAAAGCTCAAGGACATTTTGCCCTTATTAAAATGTGGTCACAAAATATATATATTTAACATTAATCCACCCGAATGTTGCCAATACAGAAAATGTGGTTCTTACAACAGCTTCATTCCAAAAAGAAATGTTAAATAAATTGATCAGTTCTTCCACTATTCTATCACTGACTATACTTCTCATTTTGTTACTTGGTTAAATAATAACACAAAAAGAATTAGATTACTTCATAGTGTATTCCCAACTACTTAAGGGCAAGGACCAGGGGAAATTTCTTTAAGCACTAAGTAACTATTAATAAAGTCTTATGGACAACAACCACAGTTTTAGGACATAAGTCCCAAACATACCGAATTGATATGAACTTATTAATGCCCATATTGAGAGGATTTTAATTTTACTTATTTAAAATTATAAATCACTAATTTAAAATTAAACTTTATGCTTGAAACTGATGAGCCCCTACCAGGACAAACTTTCTTAATCTGGGTTGTATATGTGTACTTAATGGTATTTTATCTTTTGTTCCCTTGTGAAATCAAAATCTACATTTTAAAGCCAGTTTAGGTGGGGATTATTTCAGTATTTCAAATAAAACTGAAAGAAATGTATACAGTGCCTTTATAAGAATCTTTGTGTATTAGGAAAAAAGTAATGGCTATGAGCTATATGACCCAAAACTTGATGTGCGATAAGAGAGATGATAAATGTCATTAATTGTGGGAAAAGACCACTTAAGGATCCTTTTTTTATTTATTTTTTTAATAAGTTTATTTATTTATTTTGAGAGAGCACACATAGGGAAGGGGCAGAGAGAGGGAGGGAGAGAGAAAATCCCAAGCAGACTGCCTGTTCGGAGCCCAGTGCGGGGCTCGAGCTCATGAAACCACAAGATCATGACCTGAGCTGAAACCAAGAGTCAGTCGCTTAACCGACTGAGCCACCCAGGCACCCCAAGGATACATTTTTTAAGGCTGAATTAGAAGATATAATAAAAACGTCCATAACCCGATCAGGGTATCCCCATAAGATCCTCTCAAGGAAAGGTGACAAAACAAACTTCCTATATATATTATTTCTTACAGTCAAATCTCATATATACAGGTGAAGAATGCTTGCTTTTCTACTATCCACAAAGTCCAAGAAACATTACCAAAACTGTTCTTGGTCTCCAACTTACACATTTCACCACCACCACTATCATAAACTCCTAAGGACTACCAGAGGGGAGGGGATAGGGGAATGGGTGAAAGAGATAACAGGGATTAAGGAGGGCACTTGTGATGAGCACCGGGTGTTGTATGGAACTGAATCACTATATTGTACACCTGAAACTAACATAACATTGTATGTTAACTATTAACTATACTGGAATTAAAATAAACTCAGTAACTGCAAGCTATGAGAATAAAAGTAGCTCAGGAAAGGGGCACCTGGGTGGCTCAGTCAGTTAAGCAACTGACTTCAGCTCAGGTCATGATCTCACCGTTCACAAGTTCGAGCCAGGCGTCAGGGTCTGTGCAGACAGCTCAGAGCCTGGAGCCTGCATGGGATTCTGTGTCTCCCTCTCTCTCTGCCCCTCCCCTGCTCGCGCGTGCGTGCATGCTCTCTCTCTCTCTCAAAAATAAATATATTTTTTTAATTTTTTTAAAAAGTAGCTTAGGAAAAAAAAGCACTCAAGCTTAACTTGCTCCTCCCGTCAAAAAATATATTCTGAAAAATAAATTCCAAACATAAAAGTGAAATGATTTAGGGGATTATTTCTTTAGCTTCATGCAATCCTCCATTAGCATGGACAATTCAGTTGCCTGTGTGTTCTCAGGCTCCACTCAAACAGCCTTGGATGAAGGATACTGACATTCCAGGTGCGGCCACATCAGACATCCGGAAAAGGACATGAAATTTGTGAATAGCAACCAAAGTTGAGGAAAACACCTCAAGCTCAAGTGCTTACGGGGCATAGACCATTTAAGTTACTAAACTAAGGCAATCTTGCAAAGGTGGAAAATGACAACTGCCCCCAAGGTAGGAGAGACCACGTGAAATGGAGTGCCTAAACGGAATTTCTGCAAGTTGACTGTTACCATGAACAAAGGTAATGAAGCCACACGACCCTATTTTACAAGAAAAGTTATTAACCAGATTTTTATGAGATTTTTAAAAAGAAAAACAAAAAAACCTGCTGGCAACCAATTCAGATTTAAAGGACTGTGTTAACCAAACCAAACTATAGGCTAAATCAGAACCCCGGACCACAGTTTGCAACTTTTGGTCTAGGGATTCAGTAGGCAAAAACGAATAAAGAAAAGAACACCGGACAAAGAGGAGACGCTGATTAATGTCAATTAAAATTAAAGGTATGCTGGGAATCTGCCTAGAATGCCGAAATGAGTAGCTTCCTTGCAGAGTTTGAGATGTAGGGGCAATAATAAACTCGAAGGAGAAGAAAATCAGTGAACGAGAGCAAGGGCAGGGAGGCAGTTCTGGGCAGTAAGTGCCTTAATAGGTATCCAGGTGAAACCGAGGACGGAGTCTTTCTCACCACAGGCTACGGAGGTCTGCAGTGCCTCAGATCCCGCGGGGCTGCGCCCGGCCGAACTACCTGCAGCCGCAGGGGTCGCGGCTCCTCTGGGGCTGGGGCCAGGACCCACAGCGCCCACTGACCCTTTCTCTCGCCCCCCTCCGGCGCCGCGAAGATGGAGTCCATTTCCCGAAGAGGGGGCCGCAGTGGCCCGTCCTCGGGCTCGGCCTCGGCCACCGGCCACCTGGCGCCAGGAAGCTTCCATCCCTGCAGAGGAAGGGGGAAAAAATAAGTGGAAGGAGAGTGAGCGCAGCGGGTGCCGAGGCGGGGAAAGGGGCAGTGGGGGAAGCCAGTGCGAGGAGCAGAATGAGGAGGGTCCCCGCGGGGCGAGGACCTGGTGTGAGAAGGTCGCGGCCCTGTCACTAGGAGGGCCAGTCCCCGCTAAGCCCAGGTTCAGGAGATGGACCAGGGAGAGAGAGGACTAGACAGAGAAATGGACCTCAGGGCAAGGAGCATCCAGTACCGCAGAGGGAGAGCCCGGGAGAAGGGAAGCGCCTCCTCAGCCTCAGAGGGACCGTAGTGCGGATAAAAGTACAGACTGACCCCTCGGCTCCCGCGGGAGACCAACCGTAGTAGCGGACCCCAAGGAAAGCTACGTCTCCTTACCGACGGCGCCCGCCCCGGGCGACTACAACTCCCAGAAGCCCAGATCGACTGCCCGCAGAACGCGTGGCATCACTGGCCACTTCCTTATCCGGGAGCGTTTCTGGGAGGGAGAGTTGCTCAAAGCGCGTGCGCTGACTTGCACCGAGCCTTCGGAAACTACAATTCCCGGCGTGCTCTGGGGTTTGGGTGGGATCGTCGCCCAGAGAGGGCGGAAGATTGGGAGCTGGGCGGGCCCTAAATGCTCTCAACTCCAGAGGATACTAAGGCTTCCCCAACGGTACCTTAAACCCAGTTGGGTATCAGGGTTCTGTCAGAGTGGCTGTAATTGACTATTCTCCAGCCTTAGCCTTGACTCCGCGCTTTCAGGTGGCAGGAGAATTCTCACTGACGGAAATAAACAATGAAAACACTTGGGCGTAGAGGAAGGAAAGAAAGCTGGGAGTATTGAGAGAAAGTGGATGGAATACAGACAAGCGCCCTTCTGAATTGCTATAGCGATATAAAGGATAAGTCTCATAGTTTTTTATAGTTTATAGTTTACAGTAAGGTCCTGAAGGAGGCTGATTTTTACCTTCATGACAGCTCCCTAAAGTAGATTTTATTAAGGAAAGTAATTGAAAGCCATGACATGACTTTGCTGACTTTTCCAGTAAGATATACTGCGCTGAGCGCTGAACAGGGAGCCTGCTTGGGATTCTCTTTTTCCCTCTTTCTCTGCGCGTCTCCCCACTCTCAAAATAAATAAACATCAAAAAAAGATAAATGTCAAAAAATTGGGGGTCTGACTGGGACTGAGGAATATGTTGATTGCTGTTTGGAACTACTGTCTTTATACAACTCTTCAACCTCAATTCTCTACATTAATAATAAATACCTAACGTTTAAATGGCATTTGTTAAGTGCCAGACACTATTCAAAGTGTCTTAATATATATGTATTAATGAATTCTTCACAATAACCCTATTTATTCCCAGTTTACAGCTGAGAACACCGAGGCACAGAGAGGTTAAGTAATCTGCCTTTGCTGATAGAACTAGGTATTGTTATCATGGATACCATTTTTTAAATTAGGAAACAAACACAAAATTTTCTTATTCAAAATCCTAGCAGAATCAAAATCGCAACAGAGTAGCGTGATTCCTGACCTATATTCTTAAACACCATGCCATATGATTACTGTATAAATGTATTTAATGTTTACATAGAAATTCCAGTTACTTTTAGAGGGCCTAATCAAGTGAAAAAATCCTCACATAACGAGAATTTTTCCCCTGCCATATGACAAAATAAAAATTTATAATCATAATTATTTTGGAATCGGAATCATATGTGTTATCTGTGTTAGGAAACTATTACAGAATGATAGTAAAGTTTTGCAGTGAAGAATTGTATACCATGTGGAAGCATATGTCAGTTGAGAACCTGTTTACAAAGTGACCATTGCTGTTATTTTTACTTTGGAATTTCAGATAATATTTGGGAGAAACAAGATTTTTTTGTGTGTTTATGGGAAATATAATTAAAAATTATAAATATAATTAAAATTATATTATTTAGTATATATCCTATGTATTAAATTAATAATTTATTATCATATTATGTTATTATATAGTATATATTAAATTATTATATAATAGGGGCGCCTGGGTGGCTCAGTCGGTTGAGCGTCCGACTTCGGCTCAGGTCATGATCTCACAGTTTGTGAGTTCGAGCCCCGCGTGGGGCTCTCTGCTAACAGCTCAGAGCCTGGAGCCTGCTTCGGATTCTGTGCCTCCCTCTCTCTCTGCCCCTTCCCTGCTCATACTCTGTCTCTCAAAAATGAATAAACGTTAAAAATTTTTTTAAATTATTATATAATAAATATAAGTAAATATAAGTAAACACAATTAAAATTATAAAATATAATTAAAATTATAAAGATCGATAACTATAATTGTGCAGGTCCAATTAATTTTAATTATTGGAAATAGTACCCAGAAGAATAGCTAAAAAGAGGCTGACAATACAAAGTGTTGGCAACAATGTGGAGTAACTGGAACTCTAATACTTACTGGCGGAAGTGGAAATTGGTTGAAACCCTTTCAAAAAATGTTTGGCAATATCTACTAAAATATGACTTAGTACTATAACACCATAACCAAACAATTCCACTTCTGTATATACCCCTAAAAGATATGAGTGCATATGTCCAGAAAACTCACATTTAGAGCAGCTTTATTCATAGCAACCAAAAGCTAGAAACAATCCTAATGTCCAGAATAGAAAAATAAATGTGGTGTAGTCATATAATGGACACACACACAAATGTGTGTGTGTGTATGTGTGTGTATATACATATATACACATACATACACATACATGAATATAACATGAATATATATGAATATATATACACACACATATATATATGAATATAACATGAATATATATGAATACACACACACACATATATGAATATAACATGATGGGTGATCTCAAAGATATCATATTAAGCAAAAGAAGCCAGACAAAGGAGAGTACTTACGTGTGGTTCCAATTTCATAAAGTTTCTGAACTAGAAATAGAAGCCAAATTAGTGATAACCTCTGATGGGGGTAGAAGGATTTTAACTGAGAAGAGGAGTGAGGTAGCCACCTAAGTGGTGGAAAACTTCTATCTTGATCTGGGTGGTAGTTTCATGTGTGTGTATACATATAAAAACAAAAAATATATACATGTATGATTTGTGCAATTTACGATATGTGTGATACCCCTCAATTCTGAAAAGAATTATAAAATATAGAAAAAATAAGATATCTGAATACGTCTATTGTCCAGCCCCTTGAAAAATGTGATTTAATTATATTTATTTGTCCATTACTGGTACATTATCCTGATGTGGATTTTTTTTGCCAGAGTACCCATACAGAGCCCCCAAATACATTTATCCTTGACAGATACATATATATTTATGTAAACACTATGCCAGTTATCAATTTATTGCCTCTCAACTCCAATTCACCCTTCAATATATGCTCTATAATAATGGACAGCACTCTTTTAAGCACCTCGTCTTAGAGCACCACCTTAAGTTTTCTCAGAAGAGGGCGCTGGAGAGACATAGTGGGAAAGAACTTTTCCGGTGTTTCCTGCTACCGCACGTAGGGTCAGCAACCTTGCAGTCTCTGCCTGGCCTGCAGTTAACCTTCAAAACAGACTCAACATGGAAACTGGCCCAGGGCCCCCTGCTCACTCTCTCTTAAATTAAAAAAAAAAAATTTTTTAAGGAAATTAAGAATACGACATAAAGTGCAAAAATATACCAGCCAAAATAAGTAAAAAAGATTTTCTGCCATACATAGGGCAGAGGAAAACTAGAATATTAATAATCAGGTTGTTTCCATAGTCACATTAAAATAACTTTCAAAATATAACTTTAGGGGACTTATTCTTTTTTTCCTTTAGTTAGTAATATTCAGAATTGAATGATAAAAATAGCACTGTATAATGTAAATTTTATGAAAATGAAACTAAAATTTTTTTTGACTTTATCATTTTACTTTGTCGAGGAAAACCACAAGAGAAACAAAAATCAAACAAACATTTATTCATATTTAATGTAAACTGTTTTCAAATATTCAGCTTAATAATCCATCCATCAATCAATAATGGAGTCTAGCAGATATCTAATATTATCAGGCACTGGACATAATGTACTCAGAGATGAGAGAGATTCATGATAGGTAAAGTACCAGGATTAGGATGAAGAGACTCATGAAGACGCCAGGGGCAGGGTTAGATTTGGATAGAATGGAAAGATGCAATCTGAGTGGTAAGCCAAGGTTTAGAAGAGAAAATAAATATGGCACATGTTTGAACCAGAAAAGGGAAAATTCTATTGAATCCCAAGGCAAAGGTCATAAAGAAAGTTGGAGAGCATCTTGAAAACAGAAGTAGAAAAATTCGTTCTCAACGATGGCACTAAGTAATCGCTACGAGGTTCAAGAAAGGGGAAACAATATCATAAAAGGAAGCCTTAGGTTTTTTTTTTTTTATCTGATTTTGCTTCTGAAAGATCACAGTGGCAACTCCGTGGAAATGGACTGTTGAGGTAAGAGGAATAAAAGTGGAATTAGATGCTGGGTAACAGGCTACTGTAGGAATCTAGGTGAAAGACGGTAGTTTAGATGAGCAATGGATGTGACAGATTACCCTCACACTCGGGGTATATCTTGAAGGTTGAGGTCACAACATTCACTGACAGCTTAGATAACAGGTATGAGATTAAGAGTCAAGAAAATAAGACTCAAACTTTTTCACCAGAGGAACTGGGTCAATGGTAGTGTCATTTTCTGACATAGGAAGGACAGGGAAAGAAACAGGCTTGAGAAAAAAAGTCATGAGTTCTGCCTAGGACACATCAAATTCTCACTATAAACAAACAAACAAACAAGATCACCAGCTTGCACAACAATGCTTCTGGCACTAGATGTATAGCTTCTTCCAAACAAAACAATTCAATTTGCAGAATTGACATTTAACTCAGTTCTGACACTTAACTCAGTTCTGACACTAACTGCCTGGAGAGTACAGACCCCATAGGTTAAGGGCTCAGTCCCCCGAAACTGCCCTCACACACATTTCATATGTCCAGTCACAAGTCTCATGTTGTCACATGTGCTACTAGCCAACTAGTTATAAATCATGTCCTCCTCCTATTGTTCTATAATTTTCTAGAATGGCTCACAGGAGCCAGAAACAGAGTTTACTTTTTCTTACTGATTTATCATAAATGATACAACTCAGGACCAGGCACATGGAAGATATTCATAGGACAAGGAATGTGGGAAGGGGTAAGGAGCTTCCATAACTCTGAGGGCACTACCCTCCCAGTACCTCAATGTGTTTAGCAAGCCAGAAGCCCTCCAAACCCCTTGGGTTAAGGATTTTTTATTGGAGCCTCATTACATAAGCCTAATGGATTAGATCATTGGGTGTTAGTGATTGACTCAACCAGTAGTCCCTCTCCCCTTCCCAAGGTCAGGGAGTAGGGCTGAAAGTTCCAATTATCTAATCCCATGGTTTATTCCCCTGGCAACCAGCCCCCATCCTTAGGGGCTTTCTAAAAGTTACCTCATCAACAGAAACTCAGATGTGGTTGAAAGAGGCATGTTATGAAAAACAAAAAAATGCTTTTTAAAAAATTTTTCACTCTGGAGCTGGCTTCAGGAGTCAGTGACAAAAACCAAATCTTAAAAAAGATATTCCTATAGCTCTTATCACTTAGGGAACTACAACGGTTTTAGGAGCTTGGGCCAGGAAACAGAAACAAAGACCAAAATTTATATTTCTTATTAAAGTACATTTAGCAAAGAAAATACCATGTGCCCAGTTCGATATACAAGTCTGGAGTTCGGAGGAGAGGCTGCAGATACAAATTTGGGAGTTTACAGCACATAGATCTTGTAAAATGCTACGGGATATATGAGCTCACTTAGGGAGTGATTATGGTGGCCACGGGACACTTTGGCCTTTAAAGATTCAATGAGGAGGGGAACCAAGGGAGATGGAAATCCAGTCAGAGAAGTGACTGGAAGCCAAGTATCTCGAAAGGCAAGTGAAGAAAAGCATTTCCAGAAAGGAAGTGATCATTTCTACCTAACACCACTGAGAGATCTGGTGAGTTTTGGACTCAGGACTGACCACGAGATTTGGCAAAGCAGGGGTCATTGATATTGGTCACCTTGACAAGAGATTGCAGTGGAGTGATAGCAGCAAAACTTCATCGTGTCAGGTTCAAGGAAGAACAGAGAGAGAGGAACTCTCTCCGTTGGCAAAGACAAATTCTACAGAAGTTTTACAGTCAAAGAGAGCAGAATGCTGTGTTGGCTGGAAGCAGATACAGGGCCAAGCAGCAGGTAGATGTTCTTTTAAGATTTGAGCCATTGCACATTGAAGGGGACAATCCATAGGGGGTGAGAAGATGGTAAAGCATAATGGGGGGAGGGGCAAGGCAAGGGGGAGATGATTGTAACAACAAAGTCCTTGAGTACAAGAGAGGGTCTAGAAACCTGTGCACAAGTAGAAGATACAGTTTCTCAGACAGGAACTTAGGGTGCTTGTCCATTGTAAGAGACTTGTCTCAGACATTCTTCAGGCTTGCTCCCATGCCCGATGCTGTGGTGGCAAGACCCTAACGTGTGCGTTCTCAGTGCACTACTTGGGGCATGAGACTCTTTTAGAGGCTAGGGACTCCAGGTCTAGGATCCAGCCTTCCCCATGTTCAACTTGGTTGTTTCCTTTGAGGGCCTACTATAGCCTTGGGGAGCACCCAAGGAACCAACAGGTTTTTTTTTTTCCTTCCCCCAGCTCAGAGTTAAAGTCTAGCAGAAATCCTACTTCTGAGTTAACGCAACACACTTTGTAAAATGTTCATGCCGTTCATCTGTGATCTAGTAAAAGATTCACTATTTCTCTGAATATGTTGAAAGGAAATTCTCTAAAACTAGAAGAGAAAGCCCTGGAAGTAGGGTTGACATTCAGATATCACCTTAAAAAAAAAAAAAAAAAAAAAGATAGGCTGGGAGCAGGATAACTCATGAGTACATAATGGTCTCAAGAAACAACAGATTTATTTGGGCAGATATTCCAAATATGAGATATACATAGATTCAGGGGTTCCATTGCTAAAAGAAGAAGACAGGTATTTCTGCTAGACTTTAATATTATATATAATGTATATTATACACTATCATATGTTATTTATATTTATATTATTATGTATTGTATATGATATGTTATATTATTATTTTATATATATTTTTTACGGAACATATCATGTATGTAATATTATATATTAATATAAAGACTATGCCGTGTCGGCCTCTCTTGCTTTTAGGTGTAACCGCACAACTAAGTTTTTGCCAGTGAGATGTGAGTGGAAACGGAAAGTGTCCTAAAGGAAAGAAATGCCCTCCCCCTTTCTCATTCCAGATGCCTAATGTGTAAATAGGATGGCGGAAGCTGAATTAGCCATCTCAGACCATGAGGCGATCTTGGGAGAGGAGACCTACGGGATGAAAGGCAGATCTGTTGAAACATCCAGATAGGAGCTAGTATCCCGGAGAACTTCTCTGAGAAATGTCATGGCAGGCCTGTCCTGCTTCTCTCTGGACTTCAGCACGAGAAGTAAATATAGATCAATCATGTTTAAACAACAGTTCCTGAATTCTTCTAAGCCGTTACTATCCTCTGCTTGCATCTGAACCCACAATACACAAATAATCCAGTTTTGTGAGGGAAAGCTGATAATTCGATTTCAATAAATTTTCTACAGACCTTTAATCAAAAGCCATTACAAGAATTTGAAAAACATTCCAACAGAAGTGAGATGGCTGTCAGAGAATACAATCATCAGCTTAAAAGAGGTGATAAATTTTTAATTCCTTGAGGCTTTTGAAAGTGCTCAGATATTGTTCCGTTAGATATTACTCAGATGAACTCAGCAATAGTTAACTTGACATCTGAAGATCCTTTCCAGGCTTGTTACTGGACTATTCTGTTGTGTTTATTTTTCCAGGGTTGGCATCAAGACTATGATACTAGAGGGGCACCTCAGTGGCGCAGTCAGTGAAGCGTCCGACTTCGACTCAGGTCACGATCTCACCACTCATGAGTTCGAGCCCCGTGTCGGGCTCTGTGCTGACAGCTCGGAGCCTGGAGCCCGTTTCAGATTCTGTGTCTCTGTCCCTCCCCTGCTCTCATCTGTCTGTCTCTCTAAAATAAATAAAACATAAAAAAAAAAAAACTATGATACTAGAAACATGTTACTTCCTAATATGGCGTGACAGTGTGCCAAACAGTGCGTAATGCTTCTAAAGTTAGTAGGAGCCTTCATTTCCACAATTACTGCCTTCTCTTGAAGAGAAAAATAAAATCTGAGAAACCCTAGTTCTGAGGAGATTCAAGGCACCTTACAAAACATTACAAACATTCTTGCCACTTCTAGGTGATCTAGAAAAAGACTCACTATTTCTCTGAATGTGCTGAAAGAAAATCTTCTAAACACTAGAAGCAACTCTTGCAAATGAGGTTGACATTCATATATCACTTTTTAAAAATGATGGAACCATCTGGCAACAAGGTGATTCATTATCACAGTTTGCTCTCAAGAAATAACAGGCAACCACTCCAAATAAGCTATTTTTCATTCCTAGTGACAGCACTGTGAGGAGTTATACTCTTAATGTTTTGTATGAAGAGACTTCCAGAACCTCCACCATTACACATTTTTCCCTCCCCTTCCCCATTACGTGATTTTCCTCATCTCTGCCTAGTTTAAAGTGAGTTCGTTCCTCTTCCAAGCAATCCTACTTATTCTCTGAAAGAGAGCTTATTTTTTTTCCAAATTGCCAGTGGTGGTCCATTAATTAATCACGATATCAATTTAGTAATTTGCAACAAGCATTTTTTCAAAAGAACTAAAATAGAATAGATAAAAGAGAAAGTCCTTGAGTACATTGCACGTTATAAGGGGAAGTATTCTTTTCTGAAAGGTTTGTTACAGCTATGTGTTTTCTAGATCGCAATTAAAATGCATGTTATATGGGTCATTTATTATGGGTCATAATCAAGGAAGTTTGAACAGACTGCCCTGGAAACAGTTGCCCTCATTATCGCACCTGACCTTTCTCAGCTCAGAAATATTTTTTCTTTGCCTCAACATTCTGCTTAAATTACACTTCTAAGAATCATTTGTTCCCCAATGAGAATAGCCTTCCTTTGGTACCATGCTGTCATGTGTCTTACAAGTGCAGCACTCAGGGAAGTCCAATCAGTGAAGCAAAATCCGAAGCTGCTGGATCTCTCTGTTTTTCTTACATTTGGCTTTAGGAGTAGATGATGAGCTTTGAGGCCTCTTTCCACAGTAAGACTAGATATTCCGTTTCTCTTAGTCCTCAGAGACAAGTATGGGAATAACCAGCTTCTGAAGGAAATTTATAGATGAAATAGTCAATGTTAAGTCTTTCCATTCTCTTAATAATCATCTAGGTATCTTTACTGTTGCTGTTGCTGTTTTTTTAAGTGCATTTTCCCAGCCTTTGTCTTTCTGTACTGGAGTCCTGTGTTCTCTCCCGCACCACCATTAATCCATGTGTCACCTTTCCACTCATTCTCCAGACCCCACCCAGCTCTAATAAAATATATTCAGGGTTCATTAAACAGAAGAGCACACGATTTCCTAAGTTTGGATGCTCATGATTTTCTACAAAGGCAGGAAAATTTCTTCTTAAAACTTCCTAACGAAACCCAAACTTTTCGTGATTTTTTTTTTGTAAGTACTCCCTGGAACATTACAGGCTACAAAACTCCTTATCTAGGCCTTTACTGTATTCTTTACTGTATTTGATTGCTTAAAGCCAATTACTTAAAAATTATAATTTGAATTATTTTACTTGGGGTACTCCAGTGGAACTTATCTATACTGAAGCTCATCCATTGATTTTAAGATCATATTTAATTAAACATGTTAGGTGTAACTGGTCCCATCAGGATCAGTAAGCCAAGAATCTATTTAACCTTACCACTTGTATGATCTTACTCTAAATGTCATATGTAATTGAAACAATAGTAAGCATCCCTATGATAAATTTTTGGAAGTTCAAATAAGTGATATTTACTTATTTCCCTTGTCCACAAACCTATTTACAGCTCAACTAGGTGATTTAGTTATGGCTTCCTGTTCTCAAGGATCATTTAATTTGAAGAGCGTGATCTTAACCAGACTCAGAGAGCAAACTCTCAATCCGCATGGTCAATACCTTTGGCATACTATATTTGATTGCAGATAAGTGTTTGAAATATGGTTAAGCTATATTATGTATTTTTAGATCCTTTGTGATTTATTTTTGACCATCCTTTCTGAGCTGCAAAGAAGCAAAGTCTTTCTGGTTTGGCATGGAGGCCAGAAGGGCAGTCTCTTTCTCCAGGTAAGACATAGAAATGAAACTAGGTCACCGGTGTTAAACCAAGAGGTCTATGTTAAGAGATTTAGTACCAAAATGTGAAAAAAGAATTTCTAAAAAGGGAGGAAATAGCCATTATTGCAGTTCAGTAAAAAACAACTCTCAGTTTTCTGTCACCAAAGAGTCTTGCCTCTCTTTAATCAAAACGTTTCAAATGCCCAATTATTTTAGATATAAAAATAAAAGAAATATAATTGAAGTAAATTTCATATTACGTTATTGTGGTATGCTTCCGTAGTAATTTTATATATTTTGTGCTCTTTGGGCATTTTGAAACTATTTCTAAATGGAACAATGGGAATATCTGTAATATAAATCTATTGATTATCAGTATTTTTGGCAAATGAAGGAACTAGGGACAGTGACTTATTACATTCAAAAATGAATGGAAAAAAATTACATCTGTGTTCTAGAGACTCCTGATAATGGTACGCAAATGTTCATCCCTTGTGCCCTGAGTGGCTGGCTCATTGGTCCCCCTTTCTGCAGAGAGAAAGCAATGAGACCACTGAAGGAAAGCATGGAACATCATGGATTTTGGTGCCATAACGGTACTGTGCTCCTGGGCATCATCAATCTTTGTGACAAACCCAGGAAACAGGCTCCATGATCTCTAAAGAACTAACTCAAGTAGCTTTTTGGACCACATCCAACTGGCTAAAGCTCAACCCAGATAAAACAAAAATGAATCTAACTAAAAAGAGAAATTGGAAATCTGACAAGAAATCCAATATCAACTCTTTTTAAGGGCCAACATTGTCAGGCTGATGAGTAATTTTGTGGTAAATTGCTATTTTCAGAACCCCAAAGGAATGCATTGGTGAAAAATGCATTCTTTCACCTCTAACTCATCAGGAAACCAAGAGCCAGACATGAAATGTAATTCTAGAAGGTATTGTCTCGAATTTACTCAATATGCAGTCTGACTAGCTTAAAGTGGAAACCTACAGGTAACAGACATGTTATCACCAAGTAGAACCCCATAAAGCACTCAACTTGGTCTGTGTAGAGAGCAATCAAGGGCAACCTCACAGTGAAGTAAACACTGAACCAAGGGTCAAAAGTCCAGGCTTTGTCACTAAACTAGCTGTGTGAATTCATACTTACCTCTTCTACTCCTCTTTTCTCTTCCATTTGAAATAGTTCACATATACCAAAAATTATAGACAGAATACATGTATTTGTACCTAGGTTCATCAGATCTTAACATTTGAACTTATGTCTTTCAGATTGTTTTTAAAAATATAAAACATCATGGACTGTTGAAGTCCTCTGAACTTTTCACTGTCCCCCCACCCCCGTCTCATTCTCTCCAGCCCCACAAGTGTGAATGCTGTTCCGATTTCTGCTATCGAATATTCCCATGCCTGTTATTAAACTGTGACATCAGAGGTGCAGATCCATACACACTACTGAGTATTGTGTTGTGTGTTCGTAAATTTTGTATAGGTGATATTTTGTGCACATGAAAGTCGGCTCATGAATGCAAGGGTGAAGAGCAGGAGCCCTGAAGCCTCACTGTCCGGGTTCAAAGAGCAGTTATACCACTTCCTTCCTGTGGGCCTTGGGCAAATTACTTACACTCTCTGTGCCTCCCTTTCCTCATCTTTTAAACAGAACACATAGTGGAACCTAATTTACAAGCTATCGCGAAGATTAAATGCACTGAAATCTAGAAAGTACTTGAACAGTGCCAGCACAAACTAATCACTAGGTTAAGTGTTGGTATCTGTTACTATTCAAGCATGTTGTATGGTATTCCATTATGGGGCTATATTCCAATTCATGTATCTGGCTCCCTTTTGATGGACATTTAGGTTGTTTCCAACCTTTAACTATTATAAGCATTCTTTGACATGTCTTATGGTGCATATGTGGCCAATTTTCTGTAGTGACTATACCTAACGATGAAATTGCTGGCTTTTAGATCAGCCTGACCCTGGCTTTAGCAGATATTAGCACATGGCTCTCCAACATATGGTAAAAATTCCCACTGCTACTCCAAGTTCCTGACACTCTACATCCTCACCAACTGTAGTGTTGCCTCATCATCATTTCTGTACTTGTAAAACGAGGAGGGGTGAATTAGACGATCTCTGGAATCTTTTTGCATTTTCTATGTGCTCCAATTTCCTTTCCGTGAATTTCCTGCTTTCTTCCTTCACCTAGAGATAAACTAGTCCAGGGAATAGCAACCTTTTCTTTTGAGTCTATAGGCCTGTTGTTTGGTATTTTATATTCTGAACGGTCTATAAACAAAGGCATCCAATAATACAATTTCTGTAGTCATAAGGTAGAATATTAACCACATTGACAGTGTTTTAGCCAGGCATACTTCCAACACTGTTAAAACATATCAATAGTTCCCAAACTTTTTAAAGCAATGGATATTTTTTAATAAAAATATAAAGTGAATTTCAATATAGATGCTGCTTGCTCCTTTTTTGTGTGTGCTTACCTCTAATACATAGCTCACAGATTGGTAAAAAGCTTCTTGTAATGTAATTGTCATTATTGCATTGGTGAGCTTTCCGAAATTAAGAAATACTAAAATGCTTCAATTTATCTTGTTGCTGTATCCATTAAATTTGCATATTAAATTTTATTTGATCATGCTTTAATTTTAGACTGGCATATAGTTTGCTATGCTAAAATCTTCTGGAAATATTCATGTTAGGAAAAAAAAATGCCCATTATTGCCAAAGAGCTCTGATTTTACTACCTATAATTTCTGTGAAAAAAAAAGTAGTTTCATTCAGGCTTTGGAGGTTGTGATTGTAGACCAACATTGCCACCTAATGGTAAGAAGTTTAACTATATCATATTTCAAGTTGGAAAAGTTGGGGTTTTTTAAAGATATATGCAAAACTCTGAAGTAATCTATTCCTATGGAAACATTACATTATACTAGAGTGGGGCAGGAAATGCAGAGTAAACACTCATCAGACACACTGGCAAGACTAGCTGATTGGGCTTCTGCTCCCTCCTTGATCTGCCATCTATGAGTTCCAGAATTCTCTCTCATTTGCTCTCAGATTAGTTACTAAACAACTTCAAATTTCAACCACTTCTCCCTTGTCCTTATCTAGACCCTGTCCTAGTCTTAATATGTTAAGACAGGCAAGTGGAGTCTGGAATCAATCTAGAATAAGGGTGGTTTCTTGCATTAGCAAAAGGTGAGTTCCTGCTTTGGCATCTATCTGTACCCAGGTCAGCATCCTTACCATGAGTCTCCCAAAGCCACATATTTCCTGTCTTTTTAAAAGATTTCTGTATGAAGCCAGAATCCAGTTGTGAACCTCTGCATTGCACTCCAGGTGTCTAAAGTGGAACTTTGCCACTACCTGTCAGAGCCTCCACCTGGAAGAGTCATGGAAAAGGAATTGGCTTAGCCCTCCCGACTCAAGTCTTTGTACCAAGAATCTGCCACCTGTCCAATAGAAGCATCAGAAAGACTTACAGAGCTTTGGGTCCGAGGTCATCAAATCAGAATGGCTGTCTCTAGCCCAGATCAGACTCGATGTACCCACCCTCCTGGATGCTGTGACTGGAGCTGCTTCTCCTTGGGAACCAGACCCTGAGCCATATTTTTTTATTTTTATTTTTTTAATCTTTATTTTTGAGAGAGCGAGAGAGAGACAGAGTGCGAGTGGTGGGGGAACAGAGAGAGGGAGACACAGAATCCAAAGCAGGCTCCATGCTCTGAGCTGTCAGCACAGAGCCTGATGCGGGGCTCAAACTCACAAACCGTGAGATCATGACCTGAGCTGAAGTCGGATGCTTAACCGACTGAGCCTCCCAGGCGCCCCGGCCCTGAGCCATCTTATCTTACTAAATCAAGTCTCTTTGCAATGCCTTAGAGGTTTTTATAACAGGCAACAAGGAGCACAAAGAATAAAATGTGTGTGAAGGAGGAGGAGTATTAAAAATAAGGAAAAAGAGAGAGTAAAAAGAGTACTTGTCTCAGTCAGAAACCATATTACATTTTAATTACAACCCACCCACTCCAGAACCAGCCACTTCCTCTGTAGTGAAGAAACACTTGCTGGGTGATATTGAACAAATAACATGTAAAATGGCAACATAAGACTGCAAATACCATGCATAGTTCAATGAATATCCTTTTTGGTAGAACAGAATAAACTCTACCATAGACATACACTGATCAAGGTTCATATAAGTATTTGAAATGTCAAATTAACAAGATGTCATGTCAAGCCGTATTATTATAGGCAGAGATTGAAATTTTATATCAATTCCAGAGATCTGTGTTAAGAAGAACTTTTGAACCACATGGGTTAAGCAATAGAGAGCTGTATGACTGATTAGCAATGTCTTCCACAACCACACACTTCTCATACAGTTCCCTTTTCTGAAATTTCTAAAACAATCCCATTAACTCCTTCCTGGTTGTCTAATTAGGTGCTTCTCAAGCTTTAATGTAGGTATGAATCACCCAAGGGTCTTGCTAAAAAGTAGGTTCTAATCCAGTAGGTCTAGGGTAGGGCCTGAGATTCTGAATTTCTAAGAAGCTGCCATTGAACTTTCAGATCTCCTTTTCTAACATTACAACAATTTCCTTTGTTAATCACCCAGCAATAGAATTATTTTTATCCCTTTTTTTATTGCTGGCCAGTCAGATAAGGAAGATAGTAGTCATTGCTGTCAGGCCTTAAGAATCAGAGAAATTTTGGGGCGCCTGGGTGGCTCAGTTGGTTGAGCGTCCGATTTCGGCTCAGGTCATGATCTCATGGCTCTCAGTTCGAGCCCTGTGTCGGGCTTGGAGCCTGGAGCCTGCTTCGGATTCTGTGTCTCCCTCTCTCTCTGCCCCTCCCCCATTCATGCTCTCTCTCTCTCTCTCTCTCTCAAAAATAAACATTCAAAAAAAATTTTTTAATTAAAAAAAGAATCAGAGAAATTTTAAAAAATTTATTATAAAAGATTCCTACATTTTATGATTTTTAATGTTACATATTTATATATTAGCATATATATGTGAAGTCTAATTTGTCATGTTTTTATCATAAGAAGTTTCTCTTAACCACGCTTCCCAAGTCCAAAAGTACAATGATTACTACCCTTAAAATGACTCAGAAGCTCTGTAAGATCCTAAACTGCCTACTAAATGATCCTTAAAATGACTCTGATGCTCTGTAAGATCCTAAACTCCCTACTAAATGATCAGATAAAGAGTATTCATTTTAGGATTTATTTTACTTTACTGCCTTGTAAGTCTTTTCAAAATGGTACCCTGAACATGATGTACATGGTAATTCCCAGCTGCTCCTCAGTGATCCAAAAATGCCTGAAAGTGAGGGATACTTATTCACTTTTACAAAGCATATTACACAAAAGGAACATACATGAAAAAGATCAGAAGATATAGAGACTGACAATCATTCTATATCTTTGCACACTATCCATTCTGAAAAATCCTAAGTACGATGATTCTTTAATCACAGTACCTCACAAGTGAGTATGTGGGCCTTGTGCCCTGCACCAAAGCACATTTTCCTTATGGAAAAATCCCCCAGCTGAATCTTCCTCTTCTTCCAAATTAGAGCGGCCTAATAACATCACCAAAAGGATCATGAAGCATGTCCTTGTTAACAACCAGCTTTTCAGTCCTGGGTGGAGTCCATGGGCCCACTTTCAACTCCAGATCCTTCAAGAGCTGAAAATTCTGTGTCAATAAGTGGTTTCAGAAATCGCTCGACCTTAGTGAGTCTTTGCTTCAGTTTCTGCTGCATTGACTCATACTCCGCCAGGATCCGAGCAAACCTCGTTTGCAAGAGGTCTACGGACCCCTCCATTCGGGTGACCTTCTCCTCAAGATCTTTAGGATCACTTCCAGCATTTGCGACATTTATATCCAGCAGGCCATCTTTCATCAGGATTTGCCTTCCTTTCTCTTCTAACATAGTTTTGGCATCTGGGTACTCAGTCAGAGCTTCCATGAGGTCATCTTTTGAGAGGCAGAAGAGATCTGAGTAGCCAATGCTTTTAATATTGGCTGTTCTTCGATTGCCGGCTTTGCTACCTTTAATGTTAAGGATGCTGATCTCACCAAAGTAGCTACCATCACTCAATACCACAAACTGAGTGATTCCATCATCTGCCACCACAGCCAGTTTCCCCTCCTTGATGATGTACATCTCTCGCCCGATATCCCCTTTCTTGCAAATGTAATCTCCAGGACTGTAGACTTGGGGCTGTAATTTCAAGACCAACTCCACCAATAGACCAGCTTCACAGTCCGCAAAAATACGCACTTTTTTTAATGTGTCTAAGTGAACGTTGATGGCGATCTCTGCTCTCAGCTTATCAGGTAGATACTTCAAGACTTCTCTCTCATCAACCGTTTTTTGGTTGGTCCACAGATAGTCGAACCATTTAATAACTCTCTTTTCCATATCTTTGCTTACATTTCGAAAATGCATATATTGCTTGATTGCATCAATTCTTGCTTGAAATTCTGCTCTGGCAGCATTCATGTTGGAAATCATAGAACCTATGTTACCAACGATGGTAGCAAAAATTAACACTCCGATTAAGAAATCAACCACCACAAAGACAAACTCAGAATCCCTCACAGGAGGTGGTGTTTCACCAATTGTGGTCAAAGTCAGTGTAGACCAGTAAAGGCTGTACACATATTTTCTAGCCAAACGGCCAAATTCAGGATCATTAACATCAGGATACACCCATGTGTCATTTCCGAATCCAATAGCTTTGGAAATAGAGAAGTACACACATGCATTCCAGTGGATAATGATGACAATATACATAACAAGATTAGAAATCCTGAAGATGTTTGGGTAGTTTGTTCTCGTTTCTGTTCTCTGGAAGAATTCAAACATCCGAGAGATCCTTAACAGTCTGTTCAATCTAATTTCTGGATAGTTCCACCCTAGCTTAAAATACAGCAGATCAGTTGGTATCAGTGATATAAAATCAAGTTTAAATTGCAAGTTTGATTTATATTTCTCTATGAGTTTAACCTCTTCCTTTACCAGCAGTCCTTGTTCCAAGTAACCTAAAATAGAAAAAAAAATTTTTTTAATGCTTTTCACTTTTATGCCATTAGGAATTTTTTCTAAAATAACCCTCAGTGAACTTCACTGAGTGCAAAACAAGACTTCATTTCCAGTAAAAATGCTTTTAGCAATGCAATCAGATATGAGTACCAATCAACATATGGCTACGGAAAATATTATTTTGCAGAAATAAAAAATTAAACTTTGTAAGTGCAAAGTGAGAGATTCCATACAATGTATATCTGCAATTCTCTCTAGATCCAGCCTGTCTATGCACGTAAAGCCAAGAACAGCGTTCTTGGGAAGTTTTCTAAAACACCCCAGCTCTTGTGCCTAAAGCCATACACCACTCTCTTCCCAGAATCCTAGCCCCACCCTTGAAATTTGGGTACCTGCCTTACTGTGTATTATGTGTATTCTTGCTTGTCCCACCAATGTGAAGAATAAATGTCTTTCAAAGATTCATTTTCTCTAGCCCTCTTATCCCTCAGGCTTCCTTAGACATCTGGGATCTTCCCTTCTCCGATGTTAACACAGTAGGCCATGACTTTTAGCATTCTGATACATTTTATCAAGGAAAGAATTTGTTCCCCTTTCTATACTGGCCACCAGAGCTGTGACTAGGACAGAATAACAGGAACATTGCTCCAGCACACTGGGATTTACAACACGTCCCTATTTTACATAATGATTCTTAAATGCTATTCTCTGTACAGTGGTTACCTTTGAATGTAGACAGCAGTGTAGAAACAGTAAGCTTATACCTACTTAAAAAGCATATTTAAGTGGGAAGCTATCAGATCCTGCTCCCTGGTCAGTAATGCCTCACCATGACCACAAAGTTGAGTTAAGGATGTGTGTACTGTTAGAAAGAGAAATCAAGAAACTGATCCCATTCAGAATTGCACCAAGAACCATAAAATACCTAGGAATAAACCTAACCAAAGATGTAAAAGATCTGTATGCTGAAAACTATAGAAAGCTTATGAAGGGAATTGAAGAAGACACAAAGAAATGGGAAAGCATTCCATGCTCATGTATTAAAAGACAAAGATGAGCCTTCCAAGGAACCAGATGCTAGCCATGTTTGTAAGAATTCTGTCTCTGTAGGAGCACAAAAGAGTCTTTGGGTTGCTAGAATTTCACTGCTGCTTACCTTCATTGCTTCGGGAGAAGCAAAACTCAACAAATTCACTTAAAACCCCAAATCAAGAATAACTCCCCTACACAAACTTTCAGTAAAGAGTTCATCAAGACAAAACTCATCTCCTGCAATAATGAAAATTAGAAAATAAACCAGTACAAGGAATTCTTCTACAAAGATCCTCTAAGGAAAAAAAAAGTGAAAGAAGGCACCCAACTCTGTGCTGTGTTGTTAAAATGTCAATACTACCCAAAACTACACATTCAATGCAATCCCAATCAAAATTGCACAAGCATTCTTCTCGAAGCTAGAACAAGCAATACTAAAATTTGTATGGAACCACAAAAGACCCCAAATAGCCAAAGTAATGTTGAAAAAGAAAACCAAAGTGGGAGGCATCACAATCCCAGACTTTAGCCTCTACTACAAAGCTGTAATCATCAAGATAGTACAGTATTGGCACAAAAACAGACCAATGGAATAGAATAGAGAACCCGGAGTTGGACCCACAAACATATGGCCAAATAAGCTTTGACAAAGAGGAAAGAGTATCCAATGGAAAAAAAGACAGTCTCTTTAGCAAATGGTGCTGTGAGAACTGGACAGCAACATGCAGAAGAATGAAACTAGACCACTTTCTTACACCACACACACAAATAAACTCAAAATGGATGAAAGACCTAAATGTGAGACAGGAAACCATCAAAACCCTAGATGAGAAAGCAGGAAAAAACCTCTTTGACCTCAGCCGCAGCAATTTCTTGCTCGACACATCTCCAAAGGCAAGGGAATTAAAAGCAAAAATGAACTATTGGGACCTCATCAAGATAAAAGCTTCTGCACTGCACAGGAAACAATCAACAAAACTAAAAGGCAACCAATGGAATGGGAAAAGATATTTGCAAATGACATATCAGATAAAGGGTTAGTATCCAAAATCAATAAAGAACTTACCAAACTCAACACCTGAAAAACAAATAATCCAGTGAAGAAACGGGCAAAAGACATGAATAGACACTTTTCCAAAGAAGACATCCAGATGGCCAAGAGACACATGAAAAGATGCTCAACATCACTCATCATCAGGGAAATACAAATCAAAACCACACTGATACCACCTCACCACAGAGTGGCTTACATGAACAAATCAGGAAACTATAGATGCTGGTGAGAATGTGGAGAAATGGGAACCCTCTTGCATTGCTGGTGGGAATGCAAACTGGTGCAGCCACTCTGGAAAACAGTGCGGAGTTTCCTCAAAAAATTAAAAATAGAACTACCCAATGACCCAGAAATAGCACTACTAGGAATTTACCCAATGGGAATTTACCCATACAGGAGTGCTGATGCATAAGGGCACTTGTACCCCAATGTTTATAGCAGCACTTTCAACAATAGCCAAATTATGGATAAAACCTAAATGTCCATCAACTGATGAAAGGATAAAGAAGATGTGGTTTATATATACAACGGAATACTACTTGGCAATGAGAAAGAATGAAATCATGCCATTTGTAGCAACGTGGATGGAATTGGAAGGTGTTATGCTGAGTGAAATAAGTCACTCAGACAAAGACAGATATCATATGTTTTCACTCCTATGTGGATCTTGAGAAACTTAACAGAAGACCATGGGGGAAGGGGAGGGGGAAAAATTAGTTACAAACAGAGAGGGAGGGAAGCAAAGCATAAGACACTATTAAATACAGAGAACAAACTGAGGGTTGATGGGGGGGAGAGGGGAAAATGGGTAATGAGGAGGTCACTTGTTGGGGTGACCGGTGGGTATTGTATATAAGCAATGAACCACGGGGCTCTATCCCAAAAACCAAGAGCACATTTTGCACACTGCATGTTAGCCAATTTGACAATAAATTATATTTTTTAAAAAAAGGATGGGGGGAAAGATGGCAGCGTAGGAGGACGCTGGGCTCACCACGTCCTGCTGATCACTCAGATTCCACCTACACCTGCCTAAATAACCCAGAAAACCACCAGAAGACTAGCAGAACGGAGTCTCCAGAGCCAAGCGCAGACGAGAGGCCCACAGAAGAGGGTAGGAAGGGCGGAGAGGCGGTGCGCGCTACAAGGACTGGCGGGAGGGAGCCGGGGCAGAGGGGCGGAGGGGCGGCCCGCTGGCCAAGCAGAGGCCCCGAGTCTAGCTTGCAAAAGCAGAGGGGCCGGACAGAGTGTGTTCGGACAGCAAGCAGGACTTAACAGCTGGAAGGTTATAAGTTAACAGCTTTGCTCGGAGAGCGGGAGGGCTGGAAGACAACGGGAGGGAGAGTTGTTGAGCCCCTGACGACAGAACGCAGCTTGGCGGGGAACAAAGGCGCTCACCAGTGCCATCTCCCTCGCCTATCCCCCAGCCAAAATCCCAAAGGGAACTGGTTCCTGCCAGGGAACTTGCTTGCACCGCGCAAACACCCAACGCAGTGCTTCTGCGGATCCATCCCTCCAGCGGGTCTGACTCCCTCTCGGTGCCACAGGGCCCCTCCCAAAGCGGATCTCCAAAGGAAAAGTGAGCTAAGGCTGCCCCTCCTGCCCCCATGCACCTTGCCTACCCACCCCAGCCAATACGCCAGATCCCCAGCACCATAAGCCTGGCAGTGTACAAGTAGCCCAGACAGGCCACGCCACCCCACAGTGAATCCTGCCCCTAGGACAGGGGAAGAGAAGGCACACACCAGTCTCACTGCGGCCCCGCCCACCAACACAAGTTATCCAAGACAACACAGGGGAAGTGCCCCACAGTCCCGCACCACTCCAGGGAGGATCCAAAATGATGAAATGGAAGAATTCCCCTCAAAAAAACCTCCAGGAAATAACGACAGCTAACGAACTGATCAAAAACGATTTAAACTATATAACAGAAACTGAATTTAGAATAATAGTCATAAAATTAATCGCTGGGCTTGAAAACAGTATAAAGGACAGCAGAGAATCTCTTGCTACAGAGATCAAGGGTCTAAGGAACAGCCAGGAGGAGCTAAAAAATGCTATTAATGAACTACAAAATAAAATGGAGATGACCACAGCTCGGATTGAAGAGGCAGAGGAGAGAATAGGTGAACTAGAAGATAAAATTATAGAAAAAGAAGAAGCTGAGAAAAAGAGAGATAAAAAAAAATCCAGGAGTATAAGGGGAAAATTAGAGAACTAAGTCATGCACTAAAGAGAAATAATCTACGCATAATTGGTATTCCAGAGGAGGAAGAGAGAGGGAGAGGTGCTGAAGAGGTACTTGAAGAAATAAGAGCTGAGAACTTCCCTGAACTGGAGAAGGAAAAAGGCACTGAAATCCAAGAGGCACAGAGAACTCCCTTCAGACGTAACTTGAACCGATCTTCTGCACAACATATCATAGTGAAACTGGCAAAATTCAAGGATAAAGAGAAAATTCTGAAAGCAGCTAGAGATAAACGTGCTCTAACATCTAAAGGGAGACCTATAAGACTCGTGACTGATCTCTCTACTGAAACCTGGCAGCCAGAAAGGAATGGCAGGAAATCTTCGATGTGAGGAACAGAAAAAATATGCAGCCGAGAATCCTTTATCCAGCAAGTCTGTCATTTAGAATAGAAGGAGAGATAAAGGTCTTCCCAAACAAACAAAAACTGAAGGAATTCGTCACCACTAAAACAGCCCTACAAGAGATCCTAAGGGGGATCCTGTGAGACAAAATATCAGAGACATCACTACAAGCATGAAACCTACGGACATCACAATGACTCTAAACCCCATATCTTTCTATAATAATACTGAATGCAAATGGACTAAATGCACCAACCAAAAGACACAGGGTATCAGAATGGATAAAAAAACAAGACCCATCTATTTGCTGTCTACAAGAGACTCATTTTAGACCTGAGGACACCTTTAGATTGAGAGTGAGGAGAACTATTTATCATGCCACTGGAAGTCAGAAGAAAGCTGGAATAGCCATACTTATATCAGACAAACTAGACTTTAAATTAAAGGCTGTAACAAGAGATGAAGGGCATTATATAATAATTACAGGGTCTATCCATCAGGAAGAGCTAACAATTATAAATGTCTATGTGCTGAATACAGGAGCCCCCAAATATATAAAACAATTACTCACAAACATAAGCAACCTTATTGATAAGAATGTGGTAATTGCAAGGGACTTTAACACTCCACTTACAGAAATGGATAGATCATCTAGACACACGGTCAATAAAGAAACAAGGGCCCTGAATGAGACATTGGATCAGATGGACTTGACAGATATATTTAGAACTCTGCATCCCAAAGCAACAGAATATACTTTCTTCTCGAGTGCACATGGAACATTCTCCAAGATAGATCACACACTGGGTCACAAGACAGCCCTTCATAAGTCTACAAGAATTGAAATCATACCATGCATACTTTCAGACCACAATGCTATGAAGCTTGAAATCAGCCACAGGAAAAAGTCTGGAAAACCTCCAAAAGCATGAAGGTTAAAGAACACCCTACTAAAGAATGAGTGGGTCAACCAGGCAATTAGAAAAGAAATTAAAAAATATATGGAAACAAATGAAGATGAAAATACAATAATCCAAACGCTTTGGGATGCAGTGAAGGCAGTCCTGAGAGGAAAATACATTGCAATCCAGGCCTATCTCAAGAAACAAGAAAAATCCCAAATACAAAATCTAACAGCACACCTAAAGGAAATAGAAGCAGAACAGCAAAGACAGCCTAAACCCAGCAGAAGAAGAGAAATAATAAAGATCAGAGCAGAAATAAACAATATAGAATCTAAAAAACTGTAGAGCAGATCAACGAAACCAAGAGTTGGTGTTTTGAAAAATAAACAAAATTGGTATACCTCTAGCCAGGCTTCTCAAAAAGAAAAGGGAGATGACCCAAATAGATAAAATCATGAATGAAAATGGACTTATTAAAACCAATCCCTCAGAAATACAAGCAATTATCAGGGAATACTATGAAAAATTATATGCCAACAAACTGGACAACCTGGAAGAAATGGACAAATTCCTAAACACCCACACACTTCCAAAGCTCAATCAGGAGGAAAGAGAAAGCTTGAACAGACCCATAACCAGTGAAGAAATTGAATCAGTCATCAAAAATCTCCCAACAAATCAGAGTCCAGGACCAGATGGCTTCCCAGGGGAGTTCTACCAGACGTTTAAAGCAGAGATAATACCTATCCTTCTTAAGCTATTCCAAGAAATAGAAAGGGAAGGAAAACTTCCAGACTCATTCTATGATGCCAGTATTACTTTGATTCCTAAACCAGACAGAGACCCAGTAGAAAAAGAGAACTACAGGCCAATATCCCTGATGAATATGGATGCAAAAATTCTCAATAAGATACTAGCAAATCAAATTCAACAGCATATAAAAAGAATTATTCACCATGATCAAGTGGGATTCATTCCTGGGATGTAAGTCTGGTTCAACATTCACAAATCAATCAACGTGATACATCACATTAATAAAAGAAAAGATAAAAACCATATGATCCTGTCAATCGATGCAGAAAAGGCATGTGACAAAATTCAGCAACCTTTCTTAGTAAAAACCCTCGAGAAAGTCGGGATAGAAGGAACATACTTAAAGTTCATAAAAGCCATTTATGAAAAGCCCACAGCTAACATCATCCTCAATGGGGAAAAACTGAGAGCTTTTTCCTTGAGATCAGGAACACAACAGGGATGTCCACTCTCACCGCTGTTGTTTAACATAGTGTTGGAAGTTCTAGCATCAGCAATCAGACAACAAAAGGAAATGAAAGGCATCAAAATTGGCAAAGATGAAGTTAAGCTTTCACTTTTTGCAGATGACATGATATTATACGTGGAAAACCTGATAGACTCCACCAAAAGTCTGCTAGAACTGGTACATGAATTTAGCAAAGTTGCAGGATACAAAATCAATGTACAGAAATCAGTTGCATTCTTATACTCTAATAATGAAGCAACAGAAAGATAAATAAAGAAACTGATCCCATTCACAATTGCACCAAGAACCATAAAATACCTAGGAATGAATCTAACCAAAGATGTAAAAGATCTGTATGCTGAAAACTATAAAAAGCTTATGAAGGAAATTGAAGAAGATATAAAGAAATGGAAAAACATTCCATGCTCATGGATTGGAAGAATAAATATTGTTAAAATGTCAATACTACCCAAAGCTATCTACACATTCAGTGCAATCCCAATCAAAATTGCACCAGCATTCTTCTCAAAACTAGAACAAGCCATCCTAAAATTCAGATGGAACCACAAAAGGCCCCGAATAGCCAAAGTAACTTTGAAGAAGACCAAAGCAGGAGACATCACAATCCCAGACTTTAGCCTCTACTACAAAGCTGTCATCATCAAGACAGCATGGTATTGGCACAAAAACAGATACACAGACCAATGGAATAGAATAGAAACCCCAGAACTAGACCCACAAATGTATGGCCAACCAATCTTTGACAAAGCAGGAAAGAACATCCAATGGAAAAAAGACAGTCTCTTTAACAAATGGTGCTGGGAGAACTGGACAGCTACATGCAGAAGGTTGAAACTAGACCACTTTCTCACACCATTCACAAAAAATAAACTCAAAATGGATAAAGGACCTGAATGTGAGACAGGAAACCATCAAAACCCTAGAGGAGAAAGCAGGAAAAGACCTCTCTGACCTCAGCTGCAGCAATTTCTTACTCGACACATCCCCAAAGGCAAGGGGATTAAAAGCAAAAATGAACTACTGGGACCTCATCAAGATAAAAAGCTTCTGCACAGCAAAGGAAACAACCAACAAAACTAAAAGGCAACCAACGGAATGGGAAAAGATATTTGCAAATGACATATCGGACAAAGGGCTAGTATCCAAAATCTATAAAGAGCTCACCAAACTCCATACCCGAAAAACAAATAACCCAGTGAAGAAATGGGCAGAAAAGATGAATAGACACTTCTCTAAAGAAGACATCCGGATGGCCAACAGGCACATGAAAAGATGCTCAACGTCGCTCCTCATCAGGGAAATACAAATCAAAACCACACTCAGATATCACCTCACGCCAGTCAGAGTGGCCAAAATGAACAAATCAGGAGACTATAGATGCTGGAGAGGATGTGGAGAAACGGGAACCCTCTTGCACTGTTGGTGGGAATGCAAACTGGTGCAGCCACTCTGGAAAACAGTGTGGAGGTTCCTCAAAAAATTGAAAATAGACCTACCCTATGACCCAGCAGTAGCACTGCTAGGAATTTACCCAAGGGATACAGGAGTGCTGATGCATAGGGGCACTTGTACCCCAATGTTTATAGCAGCACTTTCAACAATAGCCAAATTATGGAAAGAGCCTAAATGTCCATCAACTGATGAATGGATAAAGAAATTGTGGTTTATATACACAATGGAGTACTACATGGCAATGAGAAAGAATGAAATATAGCCCTTTGTAGCAACGTGGATGGAACTGGAGAGTGTGATGCTAAGTGAAATAAGTCATACAGAGAAAGACAGATACCATATGTTTTCACTCTTAGGTGGATCCTGAGAAACTTAACAGAAACCCATGGGGGAGGGGAAGAAAAAAAAAGGAGGTTAGAGTGGGAGAGAGCCAAAGCATAAGAGACTCTTAAAAACTGAGAACAAACTGAGGGTTGATGGGGGGTGGGAGGGAGGGGAGGGTGGGTGAGGGGTACTGAGGAGGGCACCTTTTGCGATGAGCACTGGGTGTTGTATGGAAACCAATCTGACAATAAATTTCATATATTGAAAAAAAATAAAAATAAAATAAAATAAAATAAGGATGTGTGTACTGTTATAAAATGTCTAGTACAGCTATGCCAGATACACTGATTTCTCCCCATGCCTCTTCATGGAATCTCTCTGTGAGGTAGCAACTACCTTTTCACCATAGAGCTGGCACAATATTTCTGTTCTCTCTATTCCTCCCACTGGCATAAAACCAATGAACAAGATAATGGAGGAAAGCCACCAATCCACATTCAAAATGTTGCCAAGTAACCTGAATCCGTTGGAGTAGCCTAAGCTTGTGGGTGAATATATGGTATTCTTGTTTCCAACAGTGCTTTTTCTTCTAAAGTAGATCTGTGAGCTTATTTTGAAGAAGACTTGAATTAAAAAATTTCAAATTATACTCTAGAGATAAAAGCACAACATTGCAAAATATCCAAAGCTGAACGTATTTACCTGTCCTTGTTCGTACAAACATATCAAGAAGATAGACTATGTCTGATAGGTAATCAAAAATGAGCCAATATTCTAAGTAATCAGACTGAAGTTCATCAAAACATGCTCTGTAAAAGAAAAACATGTAAATAAAATGAACTGGGAGCCAGTTTAAGTAAAAGTCTTCTCTGTATACTTTTTATCATGGTAAGAGGTATAATGCACTAAGGCTGAGAGGGTCCTTAGAGTCCATTTAATCAACCACAGCTTTTCCGAATCTGAATGGTTTGATTTATTTTTCTCATGCGTCTGAATTCCAGCATTCTTTCGATTACACTAGTTCGTTTTGTGGAAACATCAAACAAGAATAAATGGCCTCAAGCTAATGTCAAAATATATTGGCTTATACACATTGATAACCAGGTTCTTATTGACTATCTGTACCCAAAATGCTTCCAGGAATTGTGCTTGGTCCTGGGTTGCTGAGATGTTTACTATCTAAAAGACAGAGAACCGTAGACATACCTGAGAAACATATCTTGCTCTAAAACAACCTAAATTTTTTATCTTTTTCCACTCCTGGCAATGTTTTTTTCTTAGGCCACAAAAATAAAGTTTCTCCCAAAATTCTAATAAAACGACTCAGCAATCAAAAGTTTAAAACTATCCCCCCACACTTCATTCCAGTACTGGATTTCCAAGTATACTGGGAACCAATACATGTTCTCCTGATGTCAGGAAAGAGAATATGAGAATATGAGAATAACATAACCTCTCTTTACAACCTGAGGTGGAGAAAGGATGTATGTCCTGAAGAGCTATGGACCAAACCATTAAGTCAGTTAACTCAGAAACTAGAAGCAAATTGAGAGCCACAAAAATATATAGATACCTTGCAATAATCATAGTCCAGTTGTACATGACAGGTAAGGTGATGCAAAACAGCCAGTTGTAGTATGTGTTTCCTGAGGGATCAATAACTGTGACTTCTTTCTTCTCCCTAGCAGCAATTTGAAATGAAGTAGAAGGTTACCAAGAAACAAGAACATTTTTATTTCACATATTAAATAGGGTTATGTCCATTATCCACAATTAATGAAACAGAACTAAGCTGGAGAAGCTCACCCTCCAGGGAGAAGATTAGCTTGGCATGAGTGTATTAGATATCAGCAATTACCTAGTGAGGGCTGGATAGATGGTTAAATTATTAGTCTTACATTAAACCTTACATTAGACTTTTATTAAAGCCCTGTTTTACTGCGATGCTGCAGATACTTCTATCAATTCAGCCACTGAAAAGGAATAATGGCACAGATCATGCCAGATTCTGAATATTCCATAGACTTCTTTGGTAGGTTGTAGGTGGTGAGAGAATGGTGGTGTTACCACTTTTCCTACCAGGTAACAAAATAATCAGGAACTGCACTGTGAGAGGGAGCTCTCATCTGTGTGGAAAGAAGACTGTAACACAATCTAATAAAAGGCACTTGTTCATAAGCATCTATGAAGGATGAAGAGGCAATAGGAGGTGGAGGAAGGAAGGAAGGAAGGAAGGAAGGAAGGAAGGAAGGAAGGAAGGAAGGGAGGGAGGAAGGAAGGAAGAAAGGAAATATATCGTCAAATGGAAAATTTTTTTTAATTGCCTAGTATCAAGCCTCTATTGGGTTTGGGGAGAGGGGTTGGGTTTTTTTTGTTTTTAAAGATATTATTTTTAAATAATCTCTACACCCAAGTTCAAGCTCCAGTGTGGAGCTTGAACTTAACAACCCGAGAGGAAGAGTCGCCCCTCTGCTGACTGAGCCAGCCAGGCACCCCAAACCTATATTGCAAAGGACTTTTTCCTTTGTAAGAACTTCAATGGCTTTCTAGCAGGCACAAATAAGTGAATATTATCTGGTAAAGAAAAAGAGTTTTCTTTAAGCTTAGAAAAGAATTTCCCCTTTAATAAAAAGTAAAAAGATAGTTTTGAAAATATCATTCAGCCTCACCCTTATGAAATTCTAACCCTCAAATGTTTGCTTACAAAAGATCTTGCAAATGGTTGGAGTTTTAATAAGCATTTATACTGAGCTCAGAATTTTTTTTAATGTTTCCTTATTTTTGAGAGAGAGAGAGAGAGAGAGACAGAGAGAGAAAGAAACACAGAATCAGAAGCAGGGTCCAGGCTCCGAGCTGTCAGCACAGAACCCAATGCGGGGCTGGAACTCAAAGTCTGTGAGATCATGACCCAAGTGCAAGTCAGACCCTTAACTGAGCCACCCAGGCGCCCTGTCCTGCTCTCAGAATTAAGCATGGCTTTTGCAAGGAGACTAGCTTACTTTGGAGTATTTGCCATACAGTATTTATTACTCAAAAATGTTAGTAAAATTATTAAATTTTTATTTCAATTTAAAAAAATTAATGGTAAGACCCTAAAAACCTAATTCTCTTGAAATCCAAATATCTCCAAATGGTAAATTTATCTTCACCAGGTCTTGAGGAAGTCAGTTAACCATAACATTGAAAAGTCTTGATGAGAAAAGTAAGAATAAAACTACCATTGGTCACTTTAAGGAAATAAGAAAAAAAAATTAATTCCCATTAGATAACAATCTATTTAGTCTTTTACACAAGGTTTCATAATTATGAACTTTTAGGAAATTATCCTTGCATCCAAAATCCATTACAAATTAATTCCTAATTTCAATGCCAGTAAAAACACTTACTCTTCTTTCTTATCTTTGCCTTTCTCCTCTTTCTTTTTCTTCTCTTTTTCCTTTTCTTTCTTCTTTTTCTTCTCTGAGTCCTTTTTATTTACATTTTTATCATCTGACTTGCTGAAAAGTGAGAGATGTGGTCAGTAATAAAATATGAAAATGTTATGGGCCAAAAAATCTGGGATCATTCATGCCAAAGCCTAACTTACCTCTTCTTTTCTTTCTTCTTTTTCTTTTTTTCTTTTGGTTCTCTAAAGAAGAAATAATATCTAAGTCACACAATCAAATTACATCCTGACTTCCATTCTTATTTACTTCCCTCTCTATTGAGCAAGAAATCTGAACCTTGTCTTCAGAGACCTGCCCGCGTGCTAAGAACTAGAAATCTGGTCTTCTAATGGAGAGTTATACAAAAATAGACCTACACCTAGATAATAAAACAAACAAACAAACAAACAAACATTCCTGGGTTAGTACACATGGAAAATTGAAGACAAGGGAGGTGGATAAAGGCATAAACCCAACAAGGGAAATTTAGAAAACAACAACTCCCAAGAGTGCACTTTCAAAAAGTCTCCATGTGTACAAAAAAAAAATTTTTTATTTAAAATGTAAGCTTCTTGATATCACTTATATTTATTATTGAGTAAGAACTTGGAGAATTTCAAGAAAATGCCATCAATTTTCTTTAGAAGGGTAATCCTGACTGAAGCAATTTTTTATGAGTAGTCAAAAAACTCCACACAGTGGAATCCCAATTCTTAGAATCATTCACTGAATTTGAGATCACCTTTTCTCTATATACAATTTCTTCTGCAGTGGAGATTATGCGATTTGAGGCTCCTTCCTACAGTTGGTTCTATTAGCTGAAGAATGGATTCTGGAGCCAGGCAGACCTATGGTCAAAACAGGCTGCCATTGTTGGCTCAGATGTCTTGGGAAAGTTTATTATTCAGACATGAATGAACAGGCATTGCACTACCACTAGGGTAGTCAGAGAGGATGTTAAAGGGAGATAGGGCTAGGCCTCAAAGCATGGGTAAGAGTTGGAGTGGTTGAGAAGAGTGAGGACACTAAAAGGAAGAAAATTTTCAGGTGCAAATGTACAAGTGAATTTAGTCTGCATATCAATAGCCCAGGAAAAGTAGAATGCTGCTATTGAGGAGAAATATGAAATAAATTAGATAAAGACGTGGGGCTTGGCACCTAAGACTGTCACGTACAAAGGGGACCAGAACATAAAACTGGACAAGGGAGAATTTACTGCCATGACAGCATATTCTTGTGTTATAGGCTTCAACACCCTAGCCCAGATCCATGGAAATGGTGCCAACACACTGCTGGGATGGCTCTCAGAAGCTCAGGAAAAATGATGATTTGTGCTAAGTGTAATAGAAATTACAAAGTGCCATGACAGATGGTGGAGGAAGGTATCAGGGAGACTAGAGAAGTGATGTGCTGAAGTGGACATACCAAGTAAGGAAGAGTACCCACCAACTGACTATGGTCCCTAAGAGGGCTCAGAGGACACAAAAATGATAAGGCATATGCTGGTGAGAGGCGCACCAGCATCATTAAGAAACTCAGTGGTATTGTCCTCTATAAGCCAGAGCTGGTAGTGGGAGATGCTGAACTGTGTGCAAAACTGGGTTCCCTGAGAGCAATTGAGATGACAGAACCTGGGAATAAGAGATCGGTGGCAGTGCTTACACATCAGAGGAGAGATGGGTCCAATAACTATAATTACCATGAAGGTGAGCATGGTAGCCAGAGGGCTTAACTCATAGACAGCTATAGAAGAAGTTAATTGTATACGGTATTCCTAGATAGATGGGCATCCTTTTGGTTTGTTGGGGTACTGTTTAATGTATACAATGAAAACATATCAGGTATGGATGATTAAGAGGTTGAAGGCAACTTAACCGGATAAAAAGTCACAACCTTATGAGTAGTTTCTAAACCTGAGCCAGTTCTCAGAAATGAAACCACTGACTGAAGAGGGAGCCAAGCCCCCATAAAGAAAGACTCTGCAAACACCATGACCAGTATACTCAGTAATGATTTCCCCAGTCTTTCCCCAGAGAAAACCCATGGTCACTTACATAGGTGACTATACGCTGGGAGAAGAGGGAGTACCTAGATACATTAAAGACTGTTTGGCAAAAGACCCAAGCTGTTATTGAGACCCAGGGATTGAAGCGTCATCATGCCTCCCATTAAAGTGGGGGGCAGCAGATGGTGACTTACTAATAACAGAATCCTGTATGATTTACAACTTAGGGGGTTTCCACTGGATCTAAGGACCCCTATTGTGGTCATTTCTCCAGTTCCTCAATGTTAACTGGAATGTAAGTGGATGCATACATTTGGTCATTGGCAGAACCCTTATCCCTACTAGTTCCTTAACTTGTAGAGTAAGAGCTATCATAAGGGGGAGGGCCAAGTGGAAGCTCTCAAGCTGCCTCCTACCTGCTGGCCGAAAACAATATTGCATCCTAAACAGGAGGGAAAGAAAATGAGACCCTTAAAGACCTAATGCATGCAGGGGTGGTAGTCCCCCCACATTTAATTCAATGTCTTGTCCCTACAAAATTCACATGGATACTCATGAATGGCAGTAGACTACTGAAAATCAAGCACATGGCAGCCCCAATTGTGGCTCCTGTGGCAAATGTGAAAAACAATGCATTTGTGCTATCTAAACCATATACCTAAAGTTCTGGGCCAGTCACAGTGACTGTGTTATTTTTTTTTTTTTTATCACTATCAGGGAAGAGGATCTGAAATAGTTACGGGATGGAAAATGGCACATTTATAGTCTCTTCCAGGGCTATGTTATCTGTCCTGCTTAATGTCATGACACAGCCTAGAGGGACCTGGACTATCTGGACATTCCTTGGAGCATCACATTGGTCCACTATATCAATGGCATCATGTTAATAGGACCTTGAAAGAGGACTGACTAACCATGGAACAGAAGATGACTGTTGACCATGAGTTGGATTCTGTCAGAACTAACAAGTCATGAGGTTGTACAGCAATCTATCACATGATGAAGTGGTATATCTGGGATTGAGCAGGTGCTCACTACCCTTCCGTCATGTCATCTACCACCGTTGCATCAGCTCCTACTCTTCAACTCTCCACCAGGGCCATATATGTGGGTCTTACAGGACAGGTCATCATCAATGATCTGGTCAATGAATGGGTCAGCTTGATCAGGATACAAGCCAAAATGGGCTATGTCTATACCATAGCCCTCCTTAGAAGTGACCTTGAAAGACAATGGTAAAGTTAATCTTTCTAATGTCACAGCTCCAAGCAGTGCCCAGTCATCCCTTTTGTGTAGAAAAGGAAATGGCCATGCATGGGTCTGGGAACCAAGGAGTTGAAGTAGGAGTGATTCACATAGGAAATGTGTGCTTCTCATCCTCACAACTTTCTGCTCTGTGGATCTAAAGGCTTCCAGATAGGTCACGTGTCTTCCAGGGAACACGGTAGGTGTCCCATTAAACATTAAGCTATGACTGCTCCCCAGTCACTTTAGGCCCCTCATGCAAGGCATGAGGCAAGTTCTTTAATCAGAACTAGATAGTGTTGCTGTGTTAGAGTGGGTGAGGGGGATGTATTTGGCACATAGATGATCCACTCTGGTGCCTTTGGTGTTCTCCAGCCCAGTTTTAGTGGTAAATGGACAAATAACGGCAGCTATAACTCAAGAAAGGCCCAGTGACAAGGGGCTGAAATCCATCAGGAATAAGGGTGACTATGACTACAGTGTGCATGAGGGTAAAGGCCCGGTCCTACTGCCTAACTATGACACAACTCTGAAGGGCCATCCCTGCTCTAGAGTTTCCCATGGGATCGTATGGCATATCAACTCTATTCTCTGAAGTTCAACTTCTCCCTCTGCCCCGTTCTGCTCCCCTAACTCCCTTCTCAGAGATCGTCTCCTGAGGAATTGACCTAAGGCACACTGGCTCAGAATGGAAAGGATTACTGATATTTCATTTATTTTTGTCCACCAGGTGGGGCAACTGCATTTACACAGGAGACATGGTTTTCTATATGTATTTAAACACACATACATACCTAAATACATGCTGCTTTTAATATGGGTAGCCACATTTTTCAGAAGTAAATAACCACATGACAAAATAATGGAATACCATTGCCATTGCATTAAATAGAGTTTTCCTAATAAAGTTCTCCTCTATAGCAGATTCAGATATATTCCTACATTTTACTGGTGTTCTTCAAGAGCAAAGCTTTGGTTTTCTATTATAAATGTACTTACTGCTCCTTATTGCTGCTGTTGTTAACGTTGAAAAGTGCAATGGTACCAGGCAGGTAGTGCTCCCTGGAAAATGAAAAAGTACAGTAAAATCATAACAGTTACCATCTGCATAATGCCATTAAAGAACAGTATTTTTTAAAAAATTGTTTTTTTAATGTTTATTTATTTTAAGAGAGAGAGAGAGCATGAGCAGGGGAGGGACAGAGATAGAGGGAGAGAGAGAGAATCCCATGCAGGCTCCATGCCTTCAGTGCAGAGCCTGACGTAGGGCTTGAACTCACAAACCATGAGATCATGACCTGAGCCAAAATCAAGAGTCAGATGCTTAACTGACTGAGCCACCCAGGTGCCCCAAGAAGTCTTAAAGAACAAATTATCAGGGCATCTGGGTGGCTCAGTCAGTGTAGCAGCCGACTTTGGCTCAGGTCATGATCTCTCTGTTCACGATCTTGCAGTTCATGACCTTGCGGTTGGTGGATTCGAGCCCTGTGTTGGGCTCTGTGCACACAGCCCAGAGCCTGGAGCCTGCTTGGGATTCTGCATCTCCCTCTCTCTATGCCCCTCCCCCATTCGTGCTCTGTCTCTCTCTCAAAAATAAATAAATAAACATTACAAAAATTTTTTTCAAGAACAAATTATCTTCAGTTACTCTTGTCTAGACAAATTTTGAAAATATAGAGCCTCCATGAAGCTTGAATTGCTAAATATCAATGCGATGAACCAAAGTGATTAGTAAACACCTATCTATCAATGCTAGCACCAAAAATTAGCATCCTCCATGGCCTCAAGTGAGGCAACTTGGATGCCAGCAAGACATCTAAGACTTAGATTGTCAGAGAAGATTGGAAAAGAAGAAAAGACAAATAAAAAACACTGGGGAAACTGAAGGTTGTTGGTGGAAGCAGAAATAAGAGAGAGGAAAAAAGGAGGGAGAAAACGCAAAGAAAAAGTGAATATGTCCCACAATATGGGAACTCCTGATCCACACCAAAATCACATTCGTGCCCACACCCTTAGAGGCACGTGTGTGAAGTTCTCATGAGTGCTTCATTTCCTACTAAGGATTTTTAGCTTTTCTGTTCTAGCTACTCACTCCTATGCTCAACTTCCCTGAAAGTAGGGGCAAATGGGATTCAGCATTTCAGAGGATGACAGCCAACCCTTCTCACATACCATTGCCTCAGGGCCCTGAAAGAAGGATCAGAAAGGCGGAGGAAGTCAGAGAGGACTGAGGCATCAGGTTCTAAAGGGGCAGAGACCAGTCTCAGGGGAAATGATCAGCAAGAGTGTTTGTGACTCAAAGCCCCGTGGGCATCTATAATCATCAGCCTGTGCTTTCCACGAGAGGAAAAGAATAAGTAGCAAGTTACTCCTGAGATCCTGCACAGTGGCTAGGTAGCAGGAGCATTGCCAAGCCCACTAAATGGAGGAGTAGAATACCTTTCTTTCCTCTAAATAATAGTTTAGAAAGAGATACGGAGGGATAGATTATACTGCTCACCTCTGTGTTGGTCCCCTTCTGCGTGAGTTATTTCCAAAGGAATCCCCTGCATGGGGGGTTTCATTCTCTGACTCTTCAAACATGGAGGCACTGTCGTCATCATCATCGTCATCAGAAAAGGAGCTACGGTCCAATAGGAGGCAGAGGTGAATGAGATCAATGTTTTAAATTATTATGAAGGAATAATGTTTCTCATTAGGAGGACCACTGCCTCATCTTTTCTCCTTCCCTCTCAAACTAACATATGACGCTTTTTCTTTTTTTTAAGTGGGCCTCACACCCAGCACAGAGCCCAATGTGGGGCTGTATCCCATGACCCTGAAATCAAGACCTGAGCCAAAATCAAGAGTCAGATGCTCAACCAAATGAGTCACCCGAGTGCCCCTACCCCCATTTTAATTAGAGGGAAATGAGAACTTCTAGAATACATGGAATTAGATAAAATATATGCATAATTCAGTGCATACTACTGAATTGTAGTTCAGAAACCACTTCCTAGGTCTTCCATATTTCTATTACTTGACGCATTGATTAACGTTAATATTTATCAAATAGAAAGTATGATATCTATGTTTTTAGGTCACATTATACATTTGTATGGACTAACCTGTAATAACATCTCTTTCCACGAAAAATAAATGCAATATATGTGTATAAATGTCTATGCATTCATGGGGTAGCCACTTTAAATTATACTTCTAAAACATTCAGCATATCACACAATTATTTTCACATTCATCTATGGCAATGCCACCGCTTTAGATTTGAAATGTCCCATGAGAAAAGGCCTGGCCTAAGTGCTTCTAAATAATCACCACAATAATATCTCTGTTCACTTGTGAGACAAGTTATGCTGTTCCAAAGTATAAACACATTCACAAAATTAAATAAATTACAAAGGGTAAAGTCACAAATTAAAAGTTAAACTGAAATCAAGCCTAGTTAAATTTATTAGCGGTGGCTGGTATTAACAATGCATGGATTTACCTGCATGCTCCATTTTCCATCCTCCTTATTTCCTTTTCAATATCTGGAACAATCACATTGGGAACGTTTATAAAAGAGAACCGTGTATTGATAATATTTTTCTTCATGGTTAGTTTAATATCTGGGGAGAAAAAAAGTCTTCTTAGTAGAAAGACTATATATTTACATATACAATCAAAAGTTTCACTCTACCATTCATCTAAGGTTCTCATCATAATTTTATTTCCAGTTATATATAGGACTTATTCTCTAATAGAATATAGATGTGGCCTAAGCCCTTCATTACCACTAGCCAGTTTTTTTGTGTATTTTTTTTAATTCAAGAATATATCAGAGGTGTAAACTTTTTTTTCTTAATTTTGGATTTAGCACAGCTTTTTCTTTTAATGTTTATTTTTATTTTTGAGAGAGAGACAGAGCACAAGCAGGGGAGGGGCAGAGAGAGAGAGAGAGAGACAGAATCCGAAGCAGGCCCCAGGCTCTGAGCTGTCAGCACAGAGCCCCCCACACGTGGCTCGAACTCACCACCTGTGAGATCATGACCTGGCTTAACCCACTGAGCCACCCAGGTGCCCCTGAATTTACCCCAGCTTTAAAATATTCAGGCAATGTCGTCAGAGAACAAAACTATAGGGACCTCACATATAGATCAAACAAGTAATAAAAAGCAGTAAAATAAAATACCAAAATGACTGTAATCAGCTATGAATTTCTACAAGCATTCCAAAACAACAGAGCGGGGGCGGGCGGGGGGGGGGGGGTGGTTCTTGAGCGGTATTTAAACTTCGGAGGAAAAACTGGATGTGACACACGTAGCAAGGCCCCTAAATGATTACATATAGTGCTCGGCTGCTCGTGCAACCATCTCAGGCATCAGGAGAATGCCCAGAACGAAGGGATTCTGAATTCCCCCAGGTACGTTCTACCCCGCGGCAGTTGGCAGTTCGAGACCAACCTCTGGCTCTTGGACAGACGCTGAATGGAGCGCAAGCGCGCTGCGCATCACCTTCCAGGCGAGGCTCTGCAGTCACCCAGAGACCACGCCACTGCCCTTAGCGACCTCTCACGGTCGTCCGCTGGCCTCCGGTGTGCTGCAACCACGTCGCCTGGAACCTCGGAGAAGTTCCTGGTGGGCACGAACGGTGTGCCTGTGGGGAGATACAGCCGCTGCTTTGCGACCATTGACTTGGAAGCTCAGCCGGGCCACAGGGCCCAGCTGGGGCCTCCCCTCCACCCCGCTTGCTTGGCAGTTACCGCGCTGCCCTCTGGGCTTTTCATCCACGATGGTGTTTCCTCCAAATCTGCCTGGAGGAAAATCCCTCGAGATGGGTGCTGGGTGTCCATCCCAGCCTCCCCTCTCCCAGACCCAGTTTCCTCACTCTAAAAGCTCCCAGTGTCGGCAGGAAAAAAAAAAATCAATATCTGGTCACTCCAAAAAAAGTGCCACTGTTGACCGGCTCTTGTATTGAAGGTGTGTGCCATGGTCTGGGGATGAAGACCCAAAAAAGGTCAAGGCGGTGAGAGGAGGACTGTGGGGTGCTAGACAACTTCAATACCTCCCATACCTCTACCTTCCCAAGATGGCGGGTCATCTATCCATCCCCTACACCACAACGCACACCTAGCCTGCACTCCCAAGTTTTTATTGTACGACTTGGGGAGATTTCCTTTGTTATTTTTCTACCACTGAGTTCTAGGTTTGGGCAACAAATTTGCCTTTGTTGTTAATAACATAGAAAAGCAAAAATAAAAAATAAGAGAGAGAGAGAGAGAAGGAATCATTTGATATGGAAAAAACGTATAAAACACTTCATTCTTTATAGTAAAATATGTTAAGGAATGATTTGCTTTTTGGGGCGCCTGGGTGGCTCAGCTGGTGAAGCATCGGACTTGATTTCGACCCAGGTCATGATCGTATGGTTCATGAATTCAAGCCCCACATTAGGGGCTTATTTATTTTGAGAGACACAGAAACAGCATGAGGGGCAAAGGGCAGAGAGACGGGGGGGAGAGAGAGAGGTGCAGAGCTGGACATGGGACTCAAACTCACCAAACTATGAGATCATAACCTGAGCCAAAACCAAGAGACAGCTGCTTAACTGACTGAGCCACCCAGGTGGCTAATTATCTTGACTAAAAAGTTCCAGAACATAATACGTATCTTGATATCAACATTGTCTTAACAGATACCTAAGTGTGGTTTGGGCTTTATACAAATATTTTTAGCATTGGGGCGCCTGGGTGGCTCAGTGGGTTGAGCGACCGACTTCGGCTCAGGTCATGATCTCACGGTTTGTGGGTTTGAGCTCTGCATTGGGCTCTGTGCTGACAGCTCAGAGCCTGGAGCCTGCTTCTGATTCTGTGTCTCCCTCTCTCTCTGCCCCTCCCCCACTCATGCTCTGTCTCTCTCTGTCTCAGAAATAAATAAACATTAAAAAAAATTTAAAAAAAACACAAATATTTTCATCATTTTACCCTCCAGCATGGTGACAACCCTTGGTTTGAGAGAAATGTTTGATTCGTGTTAAGGAAGTCTCCATTTATTCTTATTTTATCAATTTTTTTAAAATTAGAAACAGGAATGAATATTGATTTTTATTGAAGAATCTCTTACTTTTATAGAAATAGTATTTTTCCTTTTAATTTTTTTCTATTAACATGAACTGTATTAATGAATTATTTTAATAGTTATGAAATAAACTCTTCTTGATTATGGTAAATTCCTCTTTTCGTATGCTATTGGAACCTAGCTGCTAATACTGTATTTTATTTTGCATTTTTACATTAAAATGTTTTGCATTGTATTAAAGCACAAAATTAGTCTGTTGCTTGGGAAAGGGTTTTTGACAGTAAATGTTGACGTTTTTCATACACTTTTCAACTCTTTTTGGTATCATAGGATTGTTAAGAAGGCATCTGAAAAGAACGAAAAGATTCTTCTTTTAGACAATTCATTGCTTTGCTGGTTTTCCTGAATATGAATCTTAAATCAAAATTTGTGAATCAAAGAGAAACAGCTGCTTTTAAAAATAAGTTTCAGGGGTGTCTGGGTGGCTCAGTTGGTTGAGCATCCGACTTCAACTCAGGTCCTGATCTCACAATTCCTGAACCCGAGCCCTGTGTCGGGCTCTGTGCTTTGGATTCTGTGTTTTCTTGTCTCTCTTCCCCTCCCCGAGCCGTACTCTGTCTTTCTCCCTTTCAAAAATAAATAAACTTTTTTTTTTAACTTTTCAAAAAATAAAGTAAGGTTCAGTTTTCATGTTTAACTGAATCACAAACATTTCTCACTTAAATGAGGATGTAAAAACCCGAACAAAGATAAAGCAAAGCAAATGACAGGGAAAATCTTATGGAGAGTTCAGGAAAAATTAATTTGGAATATAAACTATGAATCCCCAGGAAGTCGTCTATTCTATTGATTGACATCAGGCTCTAACTTGGGTTCAAAGCCTGACTCCCTCACTAGCTGAATGAACTCAAGTGAGTTTTTTTTAACCTTACTGAACCTCAATTTTATCATCTATAAAATCAGAAGAATAAAATCTCTTTTATATCCAATAAAGATGTTGTGAACCCCCAATCTCAAATCCACACATCCAAACATAATTTAGTATGCAGCAGTAATTCTCTAAATTTAGTAGGAAGGATACCTGTGAAACTTGTTTAAAATGCAGATATCACGGCCCTGCTCTCAGGGTACGAATGAAGTATGAATTCGTGTAGACACGAATCTACAATTTCATCAAGCACCATAAGTAATTCTGTTTCAAGGGGTTCCTGAGTCACACTTAAAGGAACATTACTCTATGCTATTGATCTTGGCGCACTACCCCAGTCGTATCTGTATTTCTGATTATAGTAGCGAGAGACATGAATTAACTATCAGGAAAGGCTTCAACATCGCTGTTACTTCTCTGACATTTCAGATCTACAAATCTGAAAACTTTAGAATCAATTCCTGAAGACAAATTTCACAAACAACTATTGTAACAAGAAGTCAATTTCATAACAGAATGTAAAAAATATAGACTTTGATTTGAAAAATGGTCTGTAAAATTCACCATGTTAATAGAAGAAAGATGAGAAAAGTCATATGATAATTTCAACAGATGAAGAAAAGGCATTGACAAAATTCAACACCTATTCATAATACAAAATCTCAGCAAGTTCAGAATAGAAAGGAACTTCCTCAACCCAATAAAGAACATGTACAAAAAACCTATAATTAATAACATACTTAATGATAAAAGACTGAACACGTTCTCCCTAAAGTCAAGAACAAGGCAAGGATATTTTAGAGGTGTTCAACATTGTGCTGTCTCTTGCAACAAGCCCCCCAAAATATTTAAATATAAAAAAAGATATCCATACAGTGAAGAAATTAAACTATCTTTATTTGCAGATGACATAATAGTGTATTAGACAACCCTAAAGAATCTACGAAAAAGGAAATTGAACAAATTAGTAAACTTGGCAAGGTCTCAAGATAAAAATCAATGTAAAAGTTTCATTTTCTTTCTGTATGCTAGCAATGAATAAGTAGAAAATGAAATGAAATTGAATATATACATAACAAGCAAGTAATGTCTACATCCAATTCAATAAATAAGTACTGTATACAAAGTTCTCTGCCAGATGCTGTAAAAAAGAAGCCCAAAGAGGGGCACCTGGGTGGCTCAGTCGGTTAAGCGCCCAACTTCAGCTCAGGTCATGATCTCGCTGCTCGTGTGTTCGAGCCCCATATCAGGCTGTGTGCTGACAGTTCAGAGCCTGGAGCCTGCTTCAGATTCTGTGTCTCCCTCTGTCTCTGCCTCTCCCCTGCTCATGCTCTCTCTCTCTCTCAAAAATAAATAAACATTAAAAATAGTTTCTCTCAAAAATAAATAAACATTAAAAATAGTTTTTTAATAAGAAGACACTTCTATATGAACAGGTATTGAAAGTCCTCAAAGATATAATATAGTACCATGTGCAGGGAAAAAGGATATATAATTTCCTGTGTGTGTGTGTGTGTGTGTGTGTGCACACGCGTGCACGCACATGTGTAGAGAGAGGGAGAGATGCCACAAGAAATTGGTACCAGTGATTACCTTCCTCTAAGAAGGGGAACTATGGATGGGGCTAGATGATAGGAGAGGAAGAGGGAATACTTTGTACTTTTTAAATTTTGTATCATATAAATTAAGTACTTAGTGGATACACGTAGTGACTCTTATTTCAAAATGCAGAACAGTACAAAAATGATATCATCCATAGTTCTACCACCGAGAATTATCGTTACCTTTTGCCTTTTGTCAAATTTGCATCCACAACTTTTATGGTAAGTGAAAAACAATAAAACTTTATGCCTAAAGTTACAGCCCTTTAAGAAATTGCCACCTCCCAGTGCTGTTCTTACTGTCCCGTTCCCTACCTCCCAGAAGCAACCACTACTGTAAATTTGGGGTGTGTTCTTCCAGACCATTCTCCTTCCTACTGCATGCCTACATATGCATCAATCAGTGTATAGTTTTGGACATGTTGTTTAAGCATGTAAAGCTTCACCTGTGTATAATTTTGCAACTTGCTTTTTTCACTCAAAATTATGTTTTGAAAAGTATGCTAATATACAGAGCTATTTCCTTTTATAATATTGTTTGTAAATATTGCAGTCTACGTGTATCGTATTGTGTTCCTTTTCTCTATGTGTATTTCTTCTCTCTAATAACGAAGGATTGGTTCTTTCTAGTGTTTTGAGATTGTGAGCAGCGCTGTAGCAAAATTAAAATTCCTCTGCATGTCTCCTTAGACACATGTGTGAGAGTGGTTCTTATGTACATATCCAAATATGGAATGGCTAGTTCTAGTTTTAGGTTATTAGAGCCAGCCAGATCACTGCCCAAAGTGGAATATCATTTTATGTATCCTGCCAACCCTATACAAATGTGCTATATCCCCAACATCCTCACCAACCCTTCCTGCCGCCAAATTTTAAGGTTTTCCCCAATTTGATGAGTAAAACTTTTTTGATTTGCATTTACTAGTAAAGTGGCAAAAGTCGCATGTGTCCATTGGTCATTTGGATTTCTTCTTTGTGAATTAGATGTTCATATTCTTGGCTAATTTTTCTTCAGTTGGATTCTTTCCCCCATTCAACATGTAACATGTGTTTAATAAATGCCTGCTAGGCATCAGACATTATTACTATCCCCTACGTGAATATGCACCCCGATTCTCTATTAATTGTACTTTACTTTGCTAAAATAAACATAAAATTCTGCCATCAACTAATGTCATTTGTGTACTTTACTAATCTGTAAGTCCCTTCAATTACATAGCAATACATGTTTACCGGTATATGGCTTACAAAGCAATCTGACTCCTCTAATCTCAGTTAACTATTATCTCTACTATGTCATGATCCATAATGGGCTGTATTATGTCACCCAAGCACTTTTATACCACTTCTGGATAAAATTGAAAACTGACCTGAGAAATTCATTTTGCAAGGCCGGCATAGTACGCAGACTTTGAAGCATCATCTTTACTTTTCTTTTTTTGAGAGAAAGGAAGAGAGAGCATGTGGGCACACAGGGGCAGAGCAGAGGGAGAGGCAGAGAGAATCTTAAGCAGGCTCCATGATCAGTGTGGAGCCCAACGAGGGGCTTGATCCCATAACCCTGGAATCATGCCCTGAGTCAAAATCAAGAGTCAGATGCTCAACTGACTAAGCCCCCCCCGCCGCCACACCCAAAAACATTATCTTTAAAACAGGATAGTTACATATTAAGCAGGTCAGAGCACCCACACCACCTAATTATTTGAAGAGGGCCAAGGATGATTCAGCTTGTATAAAGATTGCTGTGTGCTGGTGCTTTCTGGAGTAGATTTCTTTGTGAATGTTCCAAATGATTATTATAAATGATGTGTTTGTTTTTCGGCCATTGTTATATTGGCTCTAATAAGTAAAATATGTACCTTCTAAAATAAATGATGTGCCCTCCTCCAACAGGGCAAAGCTTTTCTAAAGAAGGCACTCTCATCTGCTGAGGCAACCAGTAAAATTCAGCCTCATAGAAGAGTGCAGAACTATATGCACTACACTGTAAACAACAGTTTTGGAGCAGTCTCTATTGTTCTCTGTATTATTCAAGTTTTATACAATGGGCATGTATTAACTTAATAATAAAAGGATAAATTTTGATATTTTTTTTCTCTAAAGAGCATAACTTAACAACTTGTAGAAATGTTCACGCTACTGTGTCAAGCAGGAAAAAACCGATTGTTCAGCAATATTTATAATATCATCCCATTTTATTAAAAATTGTGTATATGTGCATACAAAGGGTAAGCACTTAAATGGTAAACATGTTAAGTTTTCAGTGGTGAGATCATTAGTGTTTTCACTTTCTTCTTTGCGCGCTTCTGCATTTTCTCCTAATTTATTTTTTTAATGGGAAAAAAGGTAGTATTCTTAAATGGAATTTTGTTTCATAACAAGAATACTTAGTGTCAGCACTTTTTCTTTAAAATAATGTTTCCCAGTCCTTGCCCAATCTCAGTATTCAGTTGCAGAGTTAAGGTTGCTGCTTAATATTTAATAATCCTCCCAGAGTTGTGTAACCATCCAGAACAGGCTTTGCTGGCTGTACCAGAGACAGGCAGCCAGTGCCTGGAAACAGCCACCACCTGCTTGGCAAAGATGTTGGTTCTGGCCCCAGCTCTTCCCCAAATTGCCGGTGAGATCTTGGCAGAGAGATCTCTCTGAGCTTCAGTCGCCTCTGCTGTAAAGTGGAGATGATAATACCTGCCCTGTCCAAGGTGATGATTGATTCTCTATGGGGGCTAATGAAAAAACTCACATAAATACCTCGAAAGCAATATTGAAGGGCTATATAAATGCAAATTGATGATATTGTTATGTAATCCCCAAGCTCAGAGAAGCGACCATCAACTTTCTCATGGAGACAAAGAGAGTTAAATGATTAAAATAATCTTTCTTTAAACCCTTCCCCCTTGAACTATCACTTTAAGAGGTCAAATTGGTCAGAGCAACTATTTAATAATTATCTTTATAGGATTATAAACAACCTGTAATTCCCGTGAAAACAAAAACAGAGCTGGCCCAACACTGTTGCTCTATCTGCCTTTAACAAACATTGAGACCCGACAGGCTTGCTAAGTCACTTGTTACCAACTTATGAAGAAAACACGATTCTTTCTCAGGAAGAAACAATTTCACCAAGGAGGCCGTAATTATTATAATCATTACCATCCCCTTCAAAATCCACAGAAAATTTATAGAGTGACCATCATAGAATAAAATCTTGATTGATCAAAAGCCAATGAACAAAACCAGCAAGTAACCAAATAAATACATCTTCCAATATTCCCTTTTTTTTGGCTAAAACATTTTACAAGAAAACACAGTGATAGAGAGTGGTTTAAATGTCAGAAAATGTAAGCGCATTAGAGCAAAAAATTGTGTTTTGTTCACTCCTACATTCCCACTGACTAGAGATCTTTTTCAAATAAATTTAAAGAATTGATTTTAACTACAAAGTCATATATATTATGACATTGGGGTATTGCAAAACCTTATATCACTGAAGAAAGTTTTCTTTAAAATCAATACATTCTACTGATCAAGGGTAAGAACAAGGGATTTTTTGCAATGGTCAGAGGCTTTAATGTGTTATCTTTCTACTTTCTCCTTTAAATCAGAAAGCAGTCAGAATTCTAAAAACTGACCCCCCAAAATTAATAAATATATTAATAAATTATGAATTATATATATTATACATAAAGAGAGAGGGAGAGAGAGAGATGAAGAGAGAGAGAGAGGGAGAGACAGAGAGAGACTATATATTAAATCATTTCTTTAGCCCTAAGCATTTACTTCTTGGTACGTACATCTATGGTTGCATGTGAATGTCCCACTTTTCCAATATTCTCTAAGCTACTTAAGGACAGAGAACTTCCTTTTTCTCTGTATATGCCCTGGGACAACACAAATACAAACTTTATGGAAATAACAAAAGTGAGGAAACATATAAAAGTCAAAAAATACTTAGAACTCAGCACTTGAGGTCCCCTGGACTCTAATTATATGGAGATTTTGTCAGTCACAATGAGTATTTGAAATTTAGGATAGTTTTTTTCCTGTTTTTCTTACAAATTTATACCTGTACCCAAAAGAAACACCTTAAGACTACTGATATTTTTACTTGCAAACCCTTTGCAGAGAACGTAATCCAATCTGCACTCAATATTTTTGCTTCTCAACATTTGGTGAGCATAGGCCGTGTAAACAGCAGCACCGCGTAACTCGCTGAGTTGCCAAGGCGAGAAACAAAAGAGGATGGTTGTTGATGAAGACAGGCTTCCGGGCCAAGAAAAGTTAGTAAGAGAACCAGGTACATAATAAAAATCCAGTGGGACAATTTTGTGTGTGTGCAACACCGTACAGCAGGGAGATTCACAAAAAGCTTTCCAAAGCAGGGGATATACACCTGGATTTTGAAGAATGAGTAGTTTGCCAGACAGGAGAGGAAATGAGCATTCTTGGCAGAGCAAACAGCATGTGAAAAAGGTAAAGAAGAAATATTTCTAATGGCTGGAAGAAGATGCCTGGGTGTGTGTGGTTCCCCTGAACACTCAGATAATGGGGAGCACTTATTATCAGAGCGTGGATCTTTTATGATGATCCCTTTATAGCGGTGTCTTTCCCACCAGCCTTGAGAGCAGGTACCAGTGAGCTCTGATTTTTATGTCTGCAGCACTTTACATAATATCTGGCTCATAATAAACAACCAAAAAAAATTGTTTTACTTTCGTTACTTATTGTATTGCACAAACACCACATCTACACTACATGTAGAGGTAATAAACATCTACACCCCATCATCGTGTTAAAGACTGCACTTAAATAACTATTTCTACGTCACTACAACGTGTACATTTATTATTCCCAGTTGCCTTTAGAATAATGTTCCCTGGAACACAATATGTTTTAAAAAGATATTTCATTAAATGTATGAATGAATTTTGGGAGAATCAACATGCTTAATATATTAAAACTTTTAAAATTACATGACAAGGGGGGCACTTGGGTGGCTCAGTCAGTTAAAGGGCCAACTTCGGCTCAGGTCACGATCTTGAGGTTTGTGAGTTCAAGCCCTGCATTGGGCTCCGTGCTGACAGCTCAGAGCCTGGAGCCTATTTCGGATTCTGTGTCTCCCTCTCTCTCTCTGCCCCTCCCCTGCTTGCTCTCTGTCTCTCTGTCTCTCTCTCACTCATAAACATTAAAAAAATAATAAGAAAATAAAATCACATGACAAGGGACAGCTCATTTATCGATGGCTTTAAAAATCTACTTTGTAAGTCTTTATAATTTTCTTTCTTTTTTTTAAATTTTATTTTTAAGTAATCTCTACATCCAACATGGGGCTCGAACTCACAACCCCGAGATCAAGAGTAGCATGCTTTTCCAACTGAGCTAGCCAAGCGCCCCAAGTCTTTATTATTCCTTTAAATAAGCATGTACATTTCCTATTAAATGCATTATACATAGTTAAATTTTTATTTGTAAATAAGATCTATTTTTATTGTATTGACTGGGAAGTATTAATTTACATATTTATTTTGTAGCCTATTATCTTATTGACATTTTTATTAGTTTTAATAGTCTTAAATTGATCCTTTGGAGTACTCTGAGTAGACAATTATATCATCCATAGGTAATGATAATTTTATCTCTGAAAACTGTATTTATTTATTTTTCCTGTCTTATTGTGTTGAATACAAGTCACTGAACAATGTTAAATAATAGATACCCCGGCACTCCTTGTTTTATTTCAGACTTTGGAGCTTCTCCTATTTTTGCCCGTTGATTTCAGATAAATTATTTATTATGTTAAAGAGTTTTATTTTATTATTAATTTGCTATCATATCAAAAATAGATGTTGAATTTTATCAGTTACCTTTTTATCAACTAAAACTATATGAATTAAAGCTAAATTTGTGTACCATGGAACATTTGTTCATGTGAGAACAATTAGGCATAAATATAACTATTTGTCCCCCATGTAGAGTGGACAGAGAATGTAGCCTGTATACTTTTTTTTGCCTATATTAGCATAGTTCATAGCATAGTTCAAAATCTTCGCACAACAGTTGTCTGCTGAAGGGAAGGTACGTTATATTTCTCCTTTAAGGGGATGTAGCTGTGGGAAGTTTGGTTAGTGCCATAGCCAAAACCTAAAATATGCTATCCAAATTCTCGTGTACTTTTACCCAAGGTGAAAGGTTCTGGCATTATGTGGATTTATTCCTTAGACCTATTGATGAGGACACAGTAAGAAACAAACCAAAGTTTCTGGCTAAGACAATGCCTTTCACATAATAGGTACTAATTAAACATTTGTTGAATAAATTATTGAGTAAAAAATTTTAAGTTACAAGTGGCTTTTTTTTGGAAGAAGTTCTTGGACTCTTCTCACTTTTGCCCATAATTTTTCATCAATTGAATTTTTACTTCCTAAATTCAATGTACATTGAATTTGTTTTTTTTACGTTTGTTTTTATAGAAAATAATCTATTTTATCCAGATCTTTTACACATATTAACATCACAGCCTAAAAAATTACCTCCATGAAAAGGAAAATCTATAATTGCTTTTTTTCTATCTTCAATTAAAGAAGTTTTTGATGATTCTTCCCCCCACCCCCAAGTTTACCCTCAGTATTTTTTTTATTCCTAAGGGTAGGGTCTTTAATATAAACTTTACTTATTAATTTCTAACTTTGACCGTTGGCAGAGATTATAGCCTGTATGCTTTTTTGCCTTACCGAGATCATTTTGTGAACAATTTATAAACATTCCAAGTGTAGAGAAAAGAGGGTGTACCCTCTATGATATATAAAGTGTAATCAATAACTATTAGGGCTTTTATTTACAGTTTCTCTCTGATGCTTCCCCCCCCACACACACACACCATCCTGTTTCGTTTGCCTGCTTGATCTAACAAAGACATGAGTGAAAGATGTTTATGGAAAGAATGTTAAGCAAAAAAATGAATGTAATTAAACGAATCAATTAAGGGTTATATAAATGAAAAAAACCAAAATGTCAGAAGCCGTGTGTTTATTAATAAGAACATTTTAAAAGCTTAGTTTAACAACACCTCGCTTTGTAATACATAATGAAATGACAAGTATTTATAATTTTGTATTCTTGACACAATAAAAGTGATAAAGAGTAGTTTTTAAATCTATAAAAATAAAACATGACAGTAAATAATAATAGTTTTTAAAAGTCTAATTAAAATATACTGACTACCATGGAGAATTAAAAGAAGGCAAGGTGATTTCAGTTCTGTCTCCATCACACGACAATAATATTTTACCTTGAGGAACCCTCTTAATCTCCTTAGAACACTTACTTATCTCTAAAAGGAAGTGTGCAGGTTGCTATAATAATGCTTAGAAGTATCTAACACTTAAGAAGCTCTCAATGAGTTGAAGCTCATGTTTTCAGGAATTAATTTTTTATTAAGATATATACGAATTTAATGGTGTTCAATCTTCAAACATTTTAAAGAGAAAGAAAACCCGGCATTAGACACTTCCTTTGAAAAAAGACACATCTGCCAAAGTTATTGTTTCTGACTTCTAAAAATGAACTTGAAATTTGCAAAAAGCAGGTAGTATTTACTGTTGTGATATTCCGATTAACAGAATCATATTACCAGGTATTTATTTATTATTACTTTTAACTAAAAATGTATTTTAGTGTAATATTCATTTATCTGACAAAACTACAGAGAAGTCAATAAAGATACAAGCAATCATTGCTGTAAATAGAAAGCACGTAACAGAAAACAAAGCAAATGCTGATACTTTAATAAATCAAAACAGAGGTGTAAACATATGTGAAAATACAACAGTAATTACTACTGGGTTCTTACCTTTGGTTGCTTAAGCAATGTATCTGTGTCTTCTAGAAACAGAAGTCAGTAGTATATTCAAAACAAACAGGGAGATAGTGCAAATCTTGACATTGTCAAAAGCCAGGTCCTAATTTTTTTAAATAATAAATATACAGATCTTTTTCCTTTCTTTAAACATGTGAAAACGTCTAGTTTTCTTAATCATTCCCAAAGAAAGAAACAATTCTGTGGCATTGCCAAAGGAGGATTTCATGAGTCGGTATTGGATTTGCGGATTTATATACGGATGAAAATAACAGCAACCAAATCACCATTATCCTTAGCTGGAGCTGGAGCTCATTAATATGTATAAGAGTGAGGTATAAAAGGAGGTTTCTCAGAACTACATGCACCTCTTAACAAATCTGAAAGTAAAGTTAGCCAAAGGTAATACTGCCTAGTGGATTTTATTAAAATGACACTATCAATTCATCCAGGGTGAATTCTTGAAAGAATTGTTTAGGTTTTTACAAAGTATGATTACATTTCTAAATACAGTGCCATCATATTAAAGACTATTAAACTATAAACAGGGTGCATTTGTTTATTCATTGTTTTGTTTATTGTGTATTTTGTGAAATAATTGCATGTGTGAAATATACCTGGGCAAGAGATAAAAATAGGATAAGTCTGAACTTGCCTGAAAGAGTAATTCATACTTCAGCTATGAAAAAACATTAAGATATTCCAGTTAGCATCTAAATGTTATTCTAATGACCCCAAAATAAATTTCCTTAAGAATTTTTAGTGCGACATTTGATAGTTTACAGTTACAAAACTTTGGCTTTTGACTGAAAATAGAACAGCATGAAATAAATACTGTCTCTATTTAGCAAAACTGCTTTCATTTCAAACGATCAGCTCCAAAAATACATCATTCTTTTTCCAGTACTTGAACTATTTGTCCTGCTGACTAATTAGCCATCGAACAATCCAGGAATGTTTATTGTTTCAGTTAAATGGCCTCAGCACCAACGGACTGCAAGGCTCCCAAAAGGGGAAATACCCCACGATGCTGAGCAGAGAAAATGAGGCCAGTACTGAGTACTCTTTTCTTTTGGAAAGTTGACTTTTGGGTTTCAGGATTTTTTAAATAATATTTAATTTCTAATCATAAAATAACATGTTTCATAAGATTTGGATATTATAGAAAGGAAGAAAAAATACTGAAATATATTCTTACCCTACTCCTATTGTTATCATAATCAATATTAACATTTTCGTTTAGACATTCATATAGATAGTTTTTATATAAAATCATTCTGGTTTTCTTTAATATTATATTATTGTCATTTTTATATTACTAAGTATGTCATACAGCATCCTTTAGAAGACTGCATAATATTTTATCTTCCATTATTCCATAATTTATTGACTGATTTCCCTTTCATTGGGCATATTTCCTCTAGTCTAAATTTTTCAAAGTGAATGTCTTTATTTTTATTTTATTTTATTTCATTTATTTATTTTATTTTATTTTTATTTTATTTTTATTTTTATTGTATTTTATTTTTATATTTATTTTATTTTATTTTATTTTTATTTTATTTATTTTATTTTTTTATTTTATTTTATTTTATTTTATTTTTATTTTATTTTATTTTTTTAATTTACATCCAAGTTAGTTAGCATATAGTGCAATAATGATTTCAGGAATAGAATCCAGTAATTCATCCCCTACATATAACACCCACCCCAAAAAGTGTCTTCCTTAATGTCCCTTGCCCATTTAGCCCAGCCCTCCAACCACAACCCCTCCAAAAACCCTCAGTTTGTTCTCTATATTTAGGAGTCTTTTATGTTTTGTCCCCCACCCTGTTTTTACATTATTTTTGCTTCCCTTCCCTTATGTTCATTTGTTTTGTATCTTAAATTCCATATATGAGTGAAGTCATATGACATTTGTCTTTCTCTGACTAATTTCGCATGGCATAACACCCTCTAATCCCATCCACATAGTTGCAAATGGCAAGATTCCATTCTTTTTCATTGCCAAGTAGTACTCCATTGTGTGTGTGTGTGTGTGTGTGTGTGTGTGTGTGTGTGTGTGTATACGTATATATACCACATATTCTTTATCCATTCATCTGTTGATGGATATTTGGGCTCTTTCCATACTTTGGCTATTGTCAATAGTGCTGCTATAAACATTGGGGTGCATGTGTCCCTTTGAAACAGCACACTTGTATCCTTTGGATAAATACCTAGTAGTGCAATTGGTAGGTAGTAGGGTAGTTCTATTTTTAATTTTTGAGGAACCTCCATACTGCTTTCCAGAGTGCCTGCACCAGTTTGCATTCCTACCAGCAATGAAAAAGAATCCCTCTTTCTCTGCACCCTCGCCAGCATCTGTCGTTGCCTGAGTTGTTAATGTTAGCCATTCTTACTGGTGTGAGGTGGTATCTCATTGTGGTTTTGATTTGTATTTATCTGATGAGTGATGTGGAGCATTTCTTCATGTGTCTGTTAGCCATCTGGATGTCTTCTTTGGAAAAGTGTCCATTTGTGTCTTTCGCCCATTTCTTCACTGGATTGTTTATATTTCTTGGTGTTGAATTTGATAAGTTCTTTATAGATTTTGGATACTAGCCTTTTATCTGATATGTCATTTGCAAATATCTTCTACCATTCTGTTGGTTGCTTTTAGTTTTGCTGATTGTTTCCTTTGCTGTGCAGAAGCTTTTTATCTTGATTAGATCCCAATAGTTCATTTTTGCTTTTGTTTCCCTTGCCTCTGGAGAGGTGTTGAGTAAGAAGTTGCTGTGGGCCAGGTCAAAGAGGTTTTTGCCTGCTTTCTCCTCTAGCATTTTTAAAAAAATTTTTTTTAACATTTCTTTATAATTGAGAGACAAAGAGACAGAGCATGAGCAGGGGAGGGGCAGAGAGCAGAAGAGACACAGAATCCAAAGCAGGCTCCAGGCTCTGAGCTGTCAGCACAGAGCCCGACACAGGGCTTGAACTCACAAACCACAAGACCATGACCTGAGCCGAAGTCGGATGTTCAACCTACTGAGCTACCCAGGCACCCCGTCTCCTCTAGTATTTTTATGGTTTCCTGTCTCACAGTTAGGTCTTTCATCCATTTTGAGTGAATGTTTTTATTTTTAAATCATTATATATACCTGTGATTACTATTTTCTTAGAAACGAGACTACTAGATTAAAGTGTATTACCATTCTTATTACTTCCAATTTGTATTGCCAGTATAATTTCCAGAAAATCTGTTTACCTGTTTGACCTCACAACATTAAGTAAAAGATTATCATTTGTAATTTGTTGACTTCCTTCAATTTTTCAATGTGTTACCAAATATACTATTTTAACTTACGTGTTTGCCATCTTGTAGTTAAAAACATACCCTTTAAACTGCTAGAATGGGTGTGTTTGATAAATCCACTCTGTTATAAACTTCCTCCAAACTAATCAATGTAGCCACTTTGGTCACAATTTAGTTTTATGCTAAAATGTTATTGTGTCAGTCTCTTTAAGTAGACTATATAATCTATAGTCTATAATCTCCTTAGGAAAATAAGCCCCTTCTTTGAATAATAAGGCAGTATCTCAAACCCATCTCAGTGAAATTAATTGTAAACATTTCAAAAAGCATGAAATGGTAATAAATGTTAAAATCACCCATATAAAGGATAGTAAGTAATGAAGAGACCCACAAAGGGAAATTCTCAAGACAGAAAGGAATTTAACTTTTCTCAGTGGTAAATAAATGTTTTAAAACTTAACAATCCTGTGGGGTAGGTACTGTATCAACTTCATTTTACAGAGGAAGAAAGGAAGGCTGGGAGGTGAAGTAATGTGCTCAGGGACAAAATAGCTAGTATTGTGTCAGAGTTAGCTGGAATTTACACCCTGATAGGGTTCCCAGATTCAGCAAATAAAAATACAATATAAGTATATCCCACATATTATTGAGACAGACTTATACTAAAAAATTATTTGATGTTTGTCGGAAATTAGAATTTAACTGGGTGTTGTGTTTTATCTGTCAAGCCTGCAGCAAGTCCTATCTGACTCCAGAGCACCACACTGCCCTAATATCTGGAGGGTATGAGCACTAAAAATCAAACCAGGTCACCCATATCAGCAATGTGTCTCTAACAGCAACAGCGAAAAGCATTGTATATGAGAAAACACTATTATTTGCATGCACCTGTAAACCCCTTAGCATTTTATCTGCAGGTAAGTGCTCAAAAATTATAGTTTTTAACTATCAGTTTTTGTATTATCAGTCTGCTCTTCACATCTAAGGAATTTTCTCCTTGAAATATTTTAAATGTCTTAATCAGCCAGTTTGGATCTATCATTCAAGAAAGGAGTCAGACCCTTTGTGGACTTTCTTCATATTCTCAGCTAGATCTTACTTCTTGGGACTAAGGGTTTTCAGAAAATTGCTACTTGTTGTCTAATACAGAAGACTCTTTCAGCCTTTTTTAAAAAATTTTTTAAGGTTTATTCATTTTTCAGAGACAGAGAGTGAGTGGGGGAAGGGCAGAGAGAGAGGGAGACACAGAATCTGAAACAGGCTCCAGGCTCTGAACTGTCAGCACAGAGCCTGCCCAGGGGCCCGAACTCATGGATGGGGAGATCATGACCTGAGCGGAAGTCGGACGCTTAACTGACTGAGCCACCCAGGCGCCCCAAGACTCTTTCAGTCTTAACGCTAGTGTTGATTTTGCCTCTGCCTGTCTTATGCCAATTATTGTTCCCCCGTTTGGGGGGAAGGTGGTTTCTATGACACTGTGCTAGATTTAAATGCAGAGGATTAGAGTCCCAGGCCTGAGTTTGCATCTCAGCTCCATGGTTCACTAGTTCTGGGACTTGGAGCATGGTAAGTGAACCTTCTGGGCCCCAGTTTCAGTATTCATGGAATGGACATGATAATATCTGATAGATTTGTTATAAGGATTAAAAGGAACTATATTAATATGAAGAATTTGTTTTACAGTCCCAAAAGCATAGTAAACTCTTGACAGTGGCTAGTATTCTAATTTTTAAAAGACAAATAGCAGAATTAAGCTTCATTTATAATGAAATAAATTTGCCTGGTTTCGTAATTGTTTAATTAAAAAAATTTTTTTTGAGAGAGAGAGCAAGTGGGGGAGAGGAGCAGGAGGAGAGAGAGAGAGAAACTCAAGCAAGATCCACACTCAGCACTGAGCCTGACGGGGGGCTTGATCCCAAGGCCCTGGGATCGTGACTCGAGCCAAAATCAAAAGTCAGACACTCAACCGACTGAGCCACCCAGGCGCCCCTGCCTGGTTTCTTTTAAAAGTTAAAAATGCATGTTTTGGTTTAGAAATATACTAGGTTTAATTAGAGCAATCTTTTTCTAATCCTATCTCACATGTGAAAGACATAACTAAAATAAATATACCTAAAAATAAAACAAGATGACCAGATTGGGAATTTGTTCTCATATATCTCCACAGAATATTCATTTTCTTATGGATTGTTTCTTACTTGAAACTTTATCAAATGACTTAATGAACTAAATAGTTGGAACAATCATTCTAACAAACCTTTCTTCCTCCTGCCAGCTTAACTCCTGGTTGACATCATGAAACTTCATAGAATTTGGATAATTATAAAATAGCTCTTGCCCCAATGAATCTTAACGTGAGGTCATTGAGGGCAACAATCACAAACAATTCTTGAGACATTTATGGCTCAACTTAGTAAGTTTATTTAAGTAGTACAGGGACAGGACTTTTTGCTGTGTGAGGTTGGTGGTTATATACTTACTTAGTAACCAAAGGGGAGGAGGCATGCAGAGAGTATCAGATTGCAAAAATGTCTTCAAATTTCTTTGCATTTCTACTCCTAAAACTACTTTTGTAAGATTCCTCTGGCGCTTATCACTCAGTTCAATATTAACTATTGGTGAGGCAGTGGTGAGACCCTTAAAGAATGTAGCAAACAGAACATATTTGATCCTCATCCGAACTATGCAGGCTTTAGGTCAGCCTTCTGGGCAAAGGGTAAACATTTTCCTGCTTCTGTCCTCCTCAAATGTCTCTCTCTCTCCCTGTCCCTCTCCTTCTCCTTCTTTCTCCTCTCTCCCTCCCCCTCCCCCCACACAAAATTCTTTACTCTTTGGAATGATTCATTTGTTTCATCTTCAATGCACCTTTCTTTTCACCAGCTCTTACACTTCCTTCTTGTACCTTTCCATTCCAAAACTATAATTAAGGATGAAATGAATGTTACTGATTCTTGGGATAATGCGTAGTAGCTGTGTAGAGAAAATGACTTTATCTTTCTGAGCTTCAATTCCCTTATCTGTAAAATGAAAGTGTAATGCCTACTCCATTAGGTTTTTGTGAAGATAAATGGAGCATGGTTATAGAGCATACACCCATTTGGTATACGCAATAAATGTGTGCTCCCGCTCTTTCCCTTTCCTCTAAGCCCTCGGACTGCACCTAAGCGGGAGCTTTGAAGCATTTTGCTTAAGCCTCACCTGTCCTCCATATGTTGTAATGGGACTTCGATAGCAAGGTACACGCAGCCATTAAATAACTGCCTTATTGAAAGCTGTAGAGCTATTATTTATACCTTCTCTCTAAATAATTTATTATATAATTCTAGCAAGTGTGACCAAATAAGTAATTCATTTTTTTTAAGCTTATTTATTTACTTGTTTTGAAAGAGAGATAGAGGGTGAGCAGGGGAGGGGCAGAGAGAGAGAGGGAGACAGAGAATCCCAAGCAGGCTCAACACTGATGCGGGACTTGAACTCACAAACTGTGAGATCATGATCTGAGCCAAAACCAAAAGTCGAACGCTTAACTGACTGAGCCACCCAGGCGCCCCATTCATTTTTGTTTTTAATAAAAAACTGTATTTTATGTGTAGAGCACTTAACAATGTGAAATAATAATCCTTCATAAAGGCATAGAATTTGTCCAAGTGTTTATTCGTTCATTGAACATGTAATTTTTAAGCACCACACTGTGCTGGGCACTGTTCTAAGGTTTGGGAGCATAATAAACAAGTCTTTTTCCTGGAGACAGTACACAGGAGAGAGACAGGCAAAAGAAGAGATGCTTATAACACAAGGTACTCTGGAGCTGAGGAAGCACTTACAAGGAGCCCTAAGATTTGGGGAGAAAAGGAGCTAGACTGGAAGGCTGCCAGGGGAAAATTATCTCTGCTGAAATGGAAGGTAAGTAGGAATGTTGTTTTCATATATAAAACATACATACTAGGATATTTTTCCAATTTACTCAGGCTAAAAAGGGTAAGAGTGTGTTTGATTTTATTTTGTTTTGTTTCCCCCTCCAATGTGATTAGCTTGACCTAGTCTATCAATGGATTTCTCTTCCTGGGACCCGCAGTAACCTTGACTGGTAGAAAGAACATAGCCACATTGGATTATCTGTTTTAGTAGGCTACTTTTAGTTTGGTTCCCAGTCTTGCTTTGTCAGCTCCCTCTAATCTTTATAATCCTATTTAAACTGCCTCTAACCACAGCTGCTCATTTGCATGACATTGACTCTGGTATTTTCATCTCAAAAATCATGTGATTTGAGGGATTCTGGCTCTTGACCCCAAATTATTAAATATTTCATAGTCTGTCTTCCAGCACACCAAGACTTTCAGCCAGAGTGGTCAGTGATGTCTCTTCAACGTTTATAACCCTATACATTAAATGTCATGTAATTCATTGTTTAATGTGTGTCTTCCAAGAACTGCAAATTCCATGGTGGCAGGCACTGTCTGTGCTTTTCATTACTGTGTGTCTACTGTCTACCCTCCTTCTATAGTAACTGAAATTACAAAATCCCCTCGTAAATAATTATGCGATTTAAAATAAAGAAAATGTTTATTTTCTTTATGTTGTGTTTTATCAGCGGAATGGGAGGGATTCTTTTTACCAGGTTATGCTAATTTGAGGTAATCACATTAAGACTTCCCACAATGTCTGGCATAAATAAGGTCCTCAATTATATAATTATTAAGATTGTTATTATTTTACTGAGAAATAGCTCCTGATGCTCACTGTTAATTAGTACTGTCAGAGTGTCAAATTTCTAGGTAAACGACATAATTAGATATAGAAAGGCTCAAAGAATTCAGAGGAGGAATGAATCTATCCTGGAAAAGTGTATGGTTGTCCCAGAGGATTTTAAGTCTTTTAGGTAAATATGAAAACATTTCATATTTTCTAACTTTGTGCTTTAAATACGTCGGGATTTTTGCAGACGCTACAGTGGAAATATGGTTGCTTATTGCCCTTCCCACAACTGGCCTTGGATTCAGCTTTCTCAGATAAACCAAATCATCTATATGACACCTAACTTTCTTTTTAAAGACTTTTTTGCTTATTTTATTTTTGAGAGAGAGAGAGGGAGAGTGTGAGCAGGGGAGGGGCAGAGAGAAAAAGAAACAGGATCCGAAGCTGGCTCTGCACTGACAGCAAAGAGCCCGATGTGGGGCTCGAGCCCACAAACCATGAGACCATGACCTGAGGTGACCTGAGCCGACCTGAGGTGACCAGAGCCGACCTGAGCCGACCCGAGCCCAGAGCCCGATGTGGGGCTCGAGCCCACAAACCATGAGACCATGACCTGAGGTGACCTGAGCCGACCTGAGCCGACCCGAGCCCAGGTCAGATGCTTAACCATCTGGCTTAAGCCACCCAGGCGCCCCTGATACCTAACTTTTTTAATTTGGTTGCTTCTCCCACAGGCCCACCACTACCATCAGCAGGACTGAGGAAAGAGAATAGAGGCCTACATACCACATGCCTAAACATCAAGTTCATGAAGTTTTAAATAAAATGTGTTTTGTCTTCACCTTGAAACATATACCTTTGTAACAAAAATCAAATCCATAGGGGCGCCTGGGTAGCTCAGTCGGTTGAGCATCTGACCTCAGCTCAGGTCATGCATGGTCTCATGGTTCATGGGTTCGAGCCCTGCATCGGGTTCTGTGCTGAACGCTTGCTCAGAGCCTGGAGCCTGCTTCAGATTCTGTGTGTCCTTCTCTCTCTGCCCCTCCCCAGCTCGCACTCTGTCCCACTCCCTCAAAAAAATAAATAAATGTAAAAACAATTTTTTTAATTAAAAAAAAAAATCAAATCTATAAAATGATGGTTATAATGTTATTGAAACTTGGCAAAATTTCAAAGACAACTAGATTTAATTATTGCACGTGTCTGGGTTGGTCCATTGATGGGCCAGGGATATTCATATCAGTAATAAAATAAAGATACACCTAAACGATAAGTTATTATATATTACACATAATTTATTTTCCTGCCTTTTCAGAAAAATTACTAAGTGCCTTATAACAATCAAGATTTTACATTATTTGTGTTCTATTGACAGTATGGCCAAATGAAATAACACACTTTTTTTTTCTTTCTTTCTTACTTTGAGGTATGATGGACAAATCTTACAGGTACACAAGGAAAAGTAAGACATGATCGCAGTGAAAAGTGAAGACAATCTAACCAGAAAGCTTTCAGCTAATGTGGAAGCTGAAGTTCTGAGTGGGACATGCTTAAGGGCTGAAAGGAATGGTAATTAATGTTCCTCCCCTTCTTCTTCACTCTCTCCTTCAACAAAATCCACACCCACTTCATAATCCTTCTCAGGGGCAGCAGTGTCCTCACAGGTCTCAGAAAACTCTCCTTCCTTCATACTCTCACCTGTATACCACTGAACAAAAGCACGCTTGGCATACATCAGGTCAAACTTGTGGTCTGGACAAGATCAGACCTCAGGAATGGCTCTGGTGTTGCTCAGCGTGCACACAGCTCTCTGTACTTTGGCCAGGTGTCCACCAGGTACCACAGGCTGGTAATTAATGCCAACTTGGAAGCCAGTGCTGCACCAGCCCACAAACTGGATGGAATGCTTGGTCTTGATGGTGGCAATGGCAGCATTGACACCTTTGGGAACACATTGCCATGGTACAACAGGCAGAAAGCCATGTAGTTACCATGCCAAAGGGCACATTTCACCTGGTTGGCTGGTTTGAAGCATGCATTGTTGATCTCTTCTACAGAAAACTGTTCATTGTAGGCTTTCTCAGCAGAGATGACAGGAGTATTTGTGGGTAGGGGAAGTGGATGCGAGGATAGGGCACCAGGTTGGTCTGGAATGTTGTCAGATCAACATTCAGGGCTCCATCTAATCTGAGGGAAGCAGTGATGTAAACACACTCTGGCTAATAAGGCAATGAAGTTAGTGTAGGTTGGGTGTTCAATATTGCACTTTCTATGGCAGATGTCATACACGGCCTCATTGTCTACCATGAAGGCACAATCAGAGTACTCCAGGGTGGTATGAGTAGTGAGAATGGAGTTATAGGGCTCAACTACAGCTATGGAAAATTCAGGGCCTGGGTAAATGGAGAAATCCAGCTTGAATTTCTTTCCATAATTGACAAACAGATGTTCCATTATCAGGGAGATGAACCCAGAGCCAGTTCCCCCTCCAAAGCTGTGGAAAACCAAGAAGCCTTGGAGACCTGGGCACTGGCCAGCTAATTTCCCAATTCGGTCCAAGACAAGGTCAATGTTCTCCTTGTCAGTGGTGTAGTTCCCTTGGGTGTAGCTATAGGCAGCATTATCCTTACCTGTGATGAGCTACTTTGGGTGGAAAACCTGGTGGGAGGTGCCAGTGCAAACTTCATCAATGACTGTGGGTTCCAGGTCTACAAACACTGCCCTGGGCACGTGCTTTCCAGCACCTGTCTCACTGAAGAAATGTTAAAGGAGTCATCTCCTCCTCCCCACAATGGTCTTGTCACTTAGCATCTGGCCATTGAGTTGGATGCTCTGTTCCAGGCAATAGAGCTACCAGCAGGCATTACCAATCTGGACACCAGCCTGACCAATGTCGATGGAAATCTAGTCATGCATAGTGGCTACGGGTTAGCAGGTTCAGGCGACAAGAGCAGATACCAGGTCCCAGTTACAGCCCCCAACAAGCTAAGAGTCGAGGTAAGTAATGCACTTAAGTTAGATAATACTTTTTGAGTCATGGTAGAGTTTAGATCATTTTGTTAATTTCTTATGTGAGCAATCTTCGTACTGTTTGTCAACACAACTCATAATATGATACTTAGATTCGAAAGAAATAATAAATTTAAATATCATGTTCAAACATTGCATTTGGCTCCTACAAATCACCTATACTATAGATCTTAGTTTTTGCTCATGAAAAAGTAGCTTGACTCCAAACTGGACAAAAGATATGAAACAACTATCTTCAAAATACTGGACAACAGGCAGCACAAGAGTGTGATACTTGAGAGAAGCAGGGGGGGTGCGGGGGGGGGGGGGATGAGTTGAAACCTGCCCAGAGGCAATTTCAGAATTGTGACATGAGAAAAAGGAAATCAGGCACAGCCCAATGCTCTTGCTTAATTGAGGAGTCTGAATTACGATCTTGGAGACCAAAGTGTCTAGAATATGCAAAACAGAGTACCAGTGAGAAGGAAGTTGTGCAGAGAAAAAGCTCCAGAAATTTGCAAAGGGGTCTTCTCAAGTCTTTGGTAGAATAAAATAAAATGCATCTTTATGTCATTTATAAACAATGTTTTTTTTTTTTAAGTTGATTTATTTACTTTGAGAAAGAGCACATGCAAGCTGGTGAAGGGACAGGGGGAGAGAGAGAATCTCAAGCAGGCTCTCAAGCAGAATCTCAAGCAGGCACGTTGTCAGTGGGGCTCAATATCACTTAACCCACTGAGCCACCCAGGCACCCTCTAACTTATCTTTATATTTAAAACATTTCTTCGGGCACCTGGGTGGCTCAGTGGGTTAAGTGCCGAAGCCTTGATTTTGGCTGGGGCCATGATCCCAGGGTCATGAGATTGAGCCCCGAGAGGGATTCCACGCTGACAACGTGGAGCCTGCTTGAGATTCTCTTTCTCCCTCTGCCCCCTCACCCCACCCGCATGCTCTCTTTCTCTAAATACATACATGCGTACATACATACATGCATACCTACATACCTCCTCTGAGCTTAGTGTGGAACCTGCTTGAGCTTCTCTCTCTCTCTCTCTCCCCGCCCCCGGTTCCTCTCTCCCACTCGTACATGTGCGCTCTCTCTCTCTCTCTTAAAAGTTAAAAAAAAAAAGGAAGGAGAGGAAGATGGCGGCGTAGGAGGACGCTGGGCTCACCTCACGTCCTGCTGATCACTTAGATTCCACCTACACCTGCCTAAATAACCCAGAAAACCACCAGAGGATTAGCAGAACAGAGTCTCCGGAGCCAAGCGCAGACGAGAGGCCCACGGAAGAGGGTACGAAGGGCGTGAGGCAGTGCGCGCTCCACGGACTGATGGGAGGGAGCCGGGGCGGAGGGGCAGCCTGCCGGCGAAGCAAAGCCCCTGAGTCTGGCTGGCAAAAGCGGAGGGGCTGGAAGGAGTGTGTTCCGATAGCAAGCACGACTTAGTGTCTGGGAGGTCAAAAGTTAACAGCTCTGCTCAGAAAGCGGGAAGGCTGGAGGACAAAGGGAGGGAGAGTTGCTGAGCCCCCAGACGACAGAGCTCAGTTTGGTGGGGAACAAAGGCGCTCACCAGCGCCATCTCCCCCGCCCATCCCCCAGCCAAAATCCCAAAGGGAACCAGTTCCTGCCAGGGAACTTGCTCACTCCACGCAAACACTCAACTCTGTGCTTCTGCGGAGCCAAACCTCCTGCAGTGGATCTGACTCCCTCCCGCTGCCACAGGGCCCCTCCTGAAGTGGATCACCTAAGGAGAAGCGAGCTAGGCCTGCCCCTCCTGCCCCCGTGCACCTTGCCTACCCACCCCAGCCAATACGCCACATCCCCAGCACCACAAGCCTGTCAGTGTGCAAGTAGCCCAGACGGGCCATGCCACCCCACAGTGAATCCCGCCCCTAGGAGAGGGGAAAAGAAGGCACACACCAGTCTGACTGTGGCCCCAGCGGTGGGCTGGGGGCAGACATCAGGTCGGACTGCGGCCCCGCCCACCAACTCCAGTTATACATCACAGCACAGGGGAAGTGCCCTGCAGGTCCTCACCACTCCAGGGACTATCCAAATGACCAAACGGAAGAATTCCCCTCAGAAGAATCTCCAGGAAATAACAACTAATGAACTGATCAAAAAGGATTTAAATAATATAACAGAAAGTGAATTTAGAATAATAGTCATAAAATTAATCGCTGGGCTTGAAAACAGTATAGAGGACAGCAGAGAATCTCTTGCTACAGAGATCAAGGGACTAAGGAACAGTCACCAGGAGCTGAAAAACGCTTTAAACGAAATGCAAAACAAAATGGAAACAACGGATTGAAGAGGCACAAGAGAGAAGGTGAACTAGAAGATAAAGTTATGGAAAAAGAGGAAGCTGAGAGAAAGAGAGATAAAAATCCAGGAGTATGAGGGGAAAATTAGAGAACTAAGTGATACACTAAAAAGAAATAATATACACATAATTGGTATCCCAGAGGAGGAAGAGAGAGGGAAAGGTGCTGAAGGGGTACTTGAAGAAATAATAGCTGAGAACTTCTCTGAACTGGGGAAGGAAAAAGGCATTGAAATCCAAGAGGCACAGAGAACTCCCTTCAGACGTAACTTGAATCGATCTTCTGCACGACATATCATAGTGAAACTGGCAAAATACAAGGATAAAGAGAAAATTCTGAAAGCAGCAAGGTATAAACGTGTCCTAACATATCAAGGGAGACCTATAAGACTCGTGACTGATCTCTCTTTTGAAACTTGGCAGGCCAGAAAGGATTGGCCACGAGATCTTCAATGTGCTGAACAGAAAAAATATGCAGCCGAGAATCCTTTATCCAGCAAGTCTGTCATTGAGAATAGAAGGAGAGATAAAGGTCCTCCCAAACAAACAAAAACTGAAGGAATTCGTCACCACTAAACCAGCCCTAAAAGAGGTCCTAAGGGGGATCCTGTGAGACAAAGTACCAGAGACATTGCTACAAGCATAAATCATACAGACATCACAATGACTCTAAACCCGTATCTTTCTATAATAACACTGAATGTAAATGGATTAAATGCGCCAACCAAAAGACATAGGGTATCAGAATGGATAAAAAAACAAGACCCATCTATTTGCTGTCTACAAGAGACTCATTTTAGACCTGAGGACACCTTTAGATTGAGAGTGAGGGGATGGAAAACTATTTATCACGCTACTGGAAGCCAAAAGAAAGCTGGAGTAGCCATACTTATATCAGACAAACTAGACTTTAAATTAAAGGCTGTAACAAGAGATGAAGAAGGGCATTATATAATAATTACAGGGTCTATCCATCAGGAAGAGCTAACAATTATAAATGTCTGTGCGCCGAATACCAGAGCCCCAAAATATATAAAACAATTACTCATAAACATAAGCAACCTTATTGATAAGAATGTGGTAATTGCAAGGGACTTTAACACTCCACTTACAGAAATGGATAGATCATCTAGAAACACGGTCAATAAAGAAACAAGGGCCCTGAATGAGACATTGGATCAGATGGACTTGACAGATATATTTAGAACTCTGCATCCCAAAGCAACAGAATATACTTTCTTCTCGAGTGCACATGGAACATTCTCCAAGATAGATCACACACTGGGTCACAAAACAGCCCTTCATAAGTCTACAAGAATTGAAATCATACCATGCATACTTTCAGACCACAATGCTATGAAGCTTGAAATCAACCACAGGAAAAAGTCTGGAAAACCTCCAACAGCATGGAGGTTAAAGAACACCCTACTAAAGAATGAGTGGGTCAACCAGGCAATTAGAGAAGAAATTAAAAAATATATGGAAACAAACAAAAATGAAAATACAACAATCCAAACGCTTTGGGATGCAACGAAGGCAGTCCTGAGAGGAAAATACATTGCAATCCAGGCCTATCTCAAGAAACAAGAAAAATCCCAAATACAAAATCTAACAGCACACCTAAAGGAAATAGAAGCAGAACAGCAAAGGCAGCCTAAACCCAGCAGAAGAAGAGAAATAATAAAGATCAGAGCAGAAATAAACAATATAGAATCTAAAAAAACTGTAGAGCAGATCAACGAAACCAAGAGTTGGTTTTTTGAAAAAATAAACAAAATTGACAAACCTCTAGCCAGGCTTCTCAAAAAGAAAAGGGAGATGACCCAAATAGATAACATCATGAATGAAAATGGAATTATTAAAACCAGTCCCTCAGAGAAACAAGCAATTATCAGGGAATACTATGAAAAATTATATGCCAACAAATTGGACAACCTGGAAGAAATGGACAAATTCCTAAACACCCACACTCTTCCAAAACTCAATCAGGAGGAAAGAGAAAGCTTGAACAGACCCATAACCAGCGAAGAAATTGAATTGGTTATCAAAAATCTCCCAACAAATCAGAGTCCAGGACCAGATGGCTTCCCAGGGGAGTTCTACCAGACGTTTAAAGCAGAGATAATACCTATCCTTCTCAAGTTATTCCACGAAATAGAAAGGGAAGGAAAACTTCCCGACTCATTCTATGAAGCCAGTATTACTTTGATTCCTAAACCAGACAGAGACTCAGTAAAAAAAGAGAACTACAGGCCAATATCCCTGATGAATATGGATGCAAAAATTCTCAATAAGATACTAGCAAATCGAATTCAACAGCATATAAAAAGAATTATTCACCATGATCAAATGGGATTCATTCCTGGGATTCAGGGCTGGTTCAACATTCACAAATCAATCAACGTGATACATCACATTAATAAAAAAAAAAAAGAGAAGAACCATATGATCCTGTCAATCGATGCAGAAAAGGCCTTTGACAAAATCCAGCACCCTTTCTTAATAAAAATCCTTGAGAAAGTCGGGATAGAAGGAACATACTTAAAGATCATAAAAGCCATTTATGAAAAGCCCACAGCTAACATCATACTCAATGGGGAAAAACTGAGAGCTTTTTCCCTGAGATCAGGAACACGACAGGGATGCCCACTCTCACCGCTGTTGTTTAACATAGTGTTGGAAGTTCTAGCATCTGCAATCAGACAACAAAAGGAAATCAAAGGCATCAAAATTGGCAAAGATGAAGTCAAGCTTTTGCTTTTTGCAGATGACATGATATTATACATGGAAAATCCGATAGACTCCACCAAAAGTCTGCTAGAACTGATACATGAATTCAGCAAAGTTGCAGGATACAAAATCAATGTACAGAAATCAGTTGCATTCTTATACACTAACAACGAAGCAACAGAAAGACAAATAAAGAAACTGATCCCATTCACAATTGCACCAAGAACCATAAAATACCTAGGAATAAATCTAACCAAAGATGTAAAAGATCTGTATGCTGAAAACTATAGAAAGCTTATGAAGGAAATTGAAGAAGATATAAAGAAATGGAAAAACATGCCATGCTCTTGAATTGGAAGAATAAATATTGTTAAAATGTCAATACTACCCAAAGCTATCTACACATTCAATGCAATCCCAATCAAAATTGCACCAGCATTCTTCTCGAAACTAGAACAAGCCATCCTAAAATTCATATGGAACCACAAAAGGGCCCGAATAGCCAAAGTAATTTTGAAGAAGAAGACCAAAGCAGGAGACATCACAATCCCAGACTTTAGCCTCTACTACAAAGCTGTCATCATCAAGACAGCATGGTATTGGCACAAAAACAGACACATAGACCAATGGAATAGAATAGAGACCCCAGAACTAGACCCACAGACGTATGGCCAACTAATCTTTGACAAAGCAGGAAAGAATATCCAATGGAAAAAAGACAGTCTCTTTAACAAATGGTGCTGGGAGAACTGGACAGCAACATGCAGAAGGTTGAAACTAGACCACTTTCTCACACCATTCACAAAAATAAACTCAAAATGGATAAAGGACCTGAATGTGAGACAAGAAACCATCAAAACCCTAGAGGAGAAAGCAGGAAAAGACCTCTCTGACCTCAGCCATAGCAATCTCTTACTCGACACATCCCCAAAGGCAAGGGAATTAAAAGCAAAAGTGAATTACTGGGACCTTATGAAGATAAAAATCTTCTGCACAGCAAAGGAAACAACCAACAAAACTAAAAGGCAACCAACGGAATGGGAAAAGATATTTGCAAATGACATATCGGACAAAGGGCTAGTATCCAAAATCTATAAAGAGCTCACCAAACTCCACACCCCAAAAACAAATAACCCAGTGAAGAAATGGGCAGAAAAGATGAATAGACACTTCTCTAAAGAAGACATCTGGATGGCCAACAGGCACATGAAAAGATGTTCAAGGTCGCTCCTTATCAGGGAAATACAAATCAAAACCACACTCAGATATCACCTCACGCCAGTCAGAATGGCCAAAATGAACAAATCAGGAGACTATAGATGCTGGAGAGGATGTGGAGAAACGGGAACCCTCTTGCACTGTTGGTGGGAATGCAAATTGGTGCAGCTGCTCTGGAAAGCAGTGTGGAGGTTCCTCAGAAAATTAAAAATAGACCTACCCTATGACCCAGCAATAGCACTGCTAGGAATTTACCCCAGGGTTACAGGAGTACTGATGCATAGGGGCACTTGTACCCCAATGTTTATAGCAGCACTCTCAACAATAGCCAAACTATGGAAAGAGCCTAAATGTCCATCAACTGATGAATGGATAAAGAAATTGTGGTTTATATACACAATGGAATACTACGTGGCAATGAGAAAGAATGAAATATGGCCCTTTGTAGCAACGTGGATGGAACTGGAGAGTGTGACGCTAAGTGAAATAAGCCATACAGAGAAAGACAGATACCATATGGTTTCACTCTTATGTGGACCCTGAGAAACTTAACAGAAACCCATGGGGGAGGGGAAGGAAAAAAAAAAGAGGTTAGAGTGGGAGAGAGCGAAAGCATAAGAGACTGTTAAAAACTGAGAACAAACTGAGGGTTGATAGGGGGTGGGAGGGAGGGGAGGGTGGGTGATGGGTTTTGAGGAGGGCACCTTTTGTGATGAGCACTGGATGTTGAATGGAAACCAATTTGACAATAAATTTCATATATTGAAAAAAAAGTTAAAAAATAATTTAACAATAAGTTACAGATAATGAGGCAGAAAAATATATAACATGTAAATTCTAGTAATAAAACAGATAGTTTAGCTATATTAATATCAAAGTAAATTCAAATCAAAAATATTACTAGAAAATACTGCTAGAATTGATTCATGAATTCAGCAAAGTTGCAGGACATAAAATTAATGCACAGAAATTGGTTGCATTCTTGTACACGAACAGTGAAGTGACAGAAAGAGAAATCAAGGGATCAATCCCATTTACAGTTGCACAAAAAACCATAAAACAACTAGGAATAAATCTAACCAAAGAGGTGAAAAATCTATACACTGAAAACTATCAAAAGCTTATGAAAGAAATTGAAGAAGACACAAAAAAATGGAAAAATATTCCATGCTCCTGGATGGGAAGAACAAATATTGTTAAAATGTCGATACTACCCAAAACAGTCTACGTATTCAATGCAATCCCTATCAAAATAACACCAGCATTCTTCACAGAGCAAGAACAAGCAATCCTAAAATTTGTATGGAACCAGAAAAGACCCCGAAGAGCCAAAGCAATCTTGAAAAAGAAAACCAAAGCAGGAGGCATCACAATCCTGGACTTCAAGCTATACTACAAAGCTTTAATCATGAAGACAGTATGGTATGGGCACAAGAGCACACACTCAGATCAATGGAACAGAATAGAGAACCCAGAAATGGACCCACAAACATATGGCCAAATAATCTTTGACACAAAGCAGTTAAGAATCCAATAGAATAAAGACAGTCTCTTCAACAAGTGGTGCTGGGAAAACTGGACAGTGACATGCAGAAAAATTAACCTGGACCACTTTATTACACCATACACAAAAATAAACTCAAAATGGATGAAAGACCTCAATGCAAGACAGGAAGCCATCAAAATCCTCGATCAGAAAGCAGGCAAAAACCTCTTTGATCTTGGCCACAGCAACTTCTTACTCAACACGTCTCTGGAGGCAAGGGAAACAAAAGCAACAATGAACTACTGGGACCTCATCAAAATAAAAAGCTTCTGCACAGGGAAGGAAACAATCAGTAAAACTAAAAGGCAACTGACAGAATGGGAGAAGATATTTGCAAATGACATATCAGATGAAGGGTTAGTATCCAAAATCTATAAAGAACTTATCAAACTCAACACCCAAAAAACAAATAATCCAGTGAAGAAATAGGCAAAAGACATGAATAGACACTTCTCCAAAGAAGACATCCAGATGACCAACTGACACATGAAAAAGTGCTCAACGTCACTCATCATCAGGGAAATACAAATCAAAACCACCATGAGATACCACCTTACACCTGTCAGAATGGCTCACATTAACAACTCAGGCAACAATAGATGTTGGCAAGGATGCAGAGAAAGAGGATCTCTTTTGCATTGTTGGTGGGAATGCAAGCTGGTACAGCCACTCTGGAAAGAGTATGGAGGTTCCTCAAAAAACTAAAAATAGAACTACCCTATGACCCAGCAATTGCACTACTAGGCATTTATCCACGGGATACAGGTGTGCTGTTTCGAAGGGACACATGCACCCCCATGTTTATAGCAGCACTATCAACAATAGCCAAAGCATGGAAAGAGCCCAATGTCCATCAATGGATGAATGGATAAAGAAGATGTGGTTTATATATACAATGGAGTATTACCTGGCAATCAAAAAGAATGAAATCTTGCCATTTGCAACTACGTGGATGGGACTGGAGAGTATTATGCTAAGTGAGATTAGTCAGAGAAAGACAAAAATCATATGACTTCACTCATATGAGGACTTTAAGAGACAAAACAGATGAACATAAGGGAAGGGAAACAAAAATAATATAAAAACAGGGAGGGCAACAAAACAGAAGAGACTCATAAATATGGAAAACAAACTGAGGGTTGCTGGAGGGGTTGTGGGAGGGGGGATGGGCTAAATGGGTAAGGGGCATTAAGGAATCTACTCCTGAAATCATTGTTTCACTATATGCTAATTTGGATGTAAATTTTAAAAAATTAAAAATAAAATTTTAAAAAAGTATTACTAGAAATAAACAAGAACACTTAATAATGATAAAAGTGTCAATTTATTAAGAAAGCATAATAATCCTATATGTGCACCTAATGACAATACTTCAAAAATTCATAAAACAAAAAGTGACATCACTAAATTTATAGCCAAGTTCACAATTACAGGTGGTTTTAACACTTCTTTCTCAGTAATTGATAGAACAAATGTAAAAAGCCATAATAAACTAGATTTTGAGCAACCAATTTAACCTAATTGACATTTATGTAACACTATACCCAACAACTGCAGAATACAAAATCTTTTTTAATCTTACTTGGAACATTTACCAACATAGGCTGTATGCTGAGCCATAAACCAAATCTTAATAAATTTCAGAGGACTGTAAGTATACTGAATATATTCTGTGTCCAAAACAGAACTAAATCAGAAATCAATAATAGAAGGATGTCTGGAAAATCTCCAAATATTTGGAAATCAAGCAACACACTCTTAAATACCCCATGGTCAAAGAAGAAATCACTAGCAAAGTTTTAAAATACTTTGAACTAAAGGGGCACCTGGGTGGTTCAGTTGGTTGAGCCTCTGACTCCTGATTTCAGCTCAGGTCATGATCTCAAGGTTTGTGGGTTTGAGCCGCACATTAGGCTTTGATATGATGGCTCAGAGCCTGCTTGAGATTCTCTGTTTCCGTCTCTCTCTGCCTCTTCCCTGCTCTCTCTTCTCTCTCTCAAAAATAAAATAAACATTAAATACATACATACATAATACTTTGAACTAAATGATAAAAACACAACATACCAAAGTTTGCTGCATGCAGCTAAACCAGTATTTGGAGGCAAATTAGTTTTAAATGCTTAAATTAGAAGGAATAAAGGTTTAAAATAAATGATCTATGTTTCCACCCCAGAAACTAGGGGAAGAACAGCAGATTAAAGTCAGTGTCGAAGGAAAGAACTAAAAATAATAAATATATATAATAAATACAATATGAATACATAATAATAATAAAAGCAGAAGCCAATGAAATTTTATTTTTTTTTAATTTTTTTTAACGTTTTGTTTATTTTTGAGACAGGGAGAGACAGAGCATGAACAGGGGAGGGTCAGAGAGAGGGAGACGCAGAATCTGAAACAGGCTCCAGGCTCTGAGCTGTCAGCACAGAGCCCGACGCGGGGCTCGAACTCACGGACCGTGAGATCATGACCTGAGCGGAAGTCGGCTGCTTAACCAACTGAGCCACCCAGGCGCCCCGCCAATGAAATTTTAAAAATCAGTAAAGAAAACCAATAAAAGCAGCATTCTGCTAGGTTCTTAGAATGATTAATAAATTGAAAACCTCCTAGATAGACTAATTGAGAAAAAAAATAAGGGACCACGAATTCTCAACTTTAGGCTTGGCACAGTGCTAGGCAAGACATAACATTACTGCAGATAGTTGCAAGCCCCCTGCAGGGACACCATTCTTCCAGCCTGTCATGCCTTCCCTGCTCCAGGAACCTCAGATCTCTCCACAATGTAGCAGCTGAGAGGTTAAAGCTTCACAGGATAGGAACCCTCTCAGCCCCTGCTGCTCACAGAACCTGTGTCCTTGTCTCTGGAAGCCTTGAGGCTCTACTGATGACTCATTATTTTGACCACCACTACTGAGTCTAAGCAACTTAGCACAAAGGTCAGTAACATAGGGGTGCCTGGGTGGCTCAGTCAGTTGAGCGTCCAAATTCTACTCAGGTCATGATCTCCTGGTTTGTGGGTTTGAGCCTCATATCGATCCCCGATCAGCCCACGCTGACAGCTGGGGGCCTGGAGCCTGCTTCAGATTCTGTGCCTCCCTCTCTGCCCCTCCCCTGCTCACCCTCTGACTCTGTCTTTCTCTGTCTCTTTCAAAAATAAATAAACATTTAAAAATAGTGGGGTTTTTTTCAAATTAAAACAAAAACCAATAACACAGGAGCTGACATTTTAGAGGATCTCATTTTCTTATCTTAAGTTTTGAGTCAGAAAAGGAATTTTCCCAGAGTTGTACAGTGGGCCAGTTGGAGATTTTTTTGATGTTCTTCTTTTGGTTACATAAACACCATGTTTTTTGTTGAGAATAAAAATCCCCAAAGTTAATGTCACTCAGGACAGTCCATGGTGCTGTAACTGCATAAATCCAAAATCATCTGGAAACAGGCAGTGAAGCAAAATATAAAGTTCTGCTAGGCAACAATTAAGCTGAGAAAACAAGGATCTTTAATAAGGTTAATTTTTTTTTCTCAGTGTTTTTCTCCTTATTTTCAGAACTGAAAAGCGAGAAGTACAGCAAAGTGCCTCCTATCTAAAATAGACCTTAATAAGAAACGAGAGGGGCGCCTGGGTGGTTGAGTTGGCTAGGCATCCAACTCTTGATTTCAGCTCAAGTCATAATCTCACAGTTCTGGAGATTGAACCCGGGGTGGGGCTCTGCACTGACCGCACAGAGCCTGCTTGGGATTCTCTTTCCCTCTCTCTCTGCCCCTTTCCTGTTCACTCTCTTTCTTAAAATAAATAAATAAATAAACATTTTTTTTTTAAATAAGAAACTGGATTTGATTTTCATAAGAAATCATCTTGGGCACACTTGGGTGGCTCAGTCAGCTGAGGGACCGACTTGATTTCACCTCAGGTCATGATCCCAGGGTCATGGGATCGATACCCATGTCCAGCTTCACGCTGAGCATGGAGCCTACTTAGGATTCTCTCTGTCTCTCTCTCTGTTTCTCTCTCTGTCTCCCCCTCTGCCCCTCTCCCTCCCTCACATGCTTTCTCTCTCTCTCTCTCTCTCTCTCTCTCAAAGAAAAAAAAAAAAGAAATCTCAATGGTACATTTTTCAGTGTTTTTTTTTTTTCAAAAAATATCCAATGAGCAAATGGGTTAAGAGCATAGGTTCTAAAGCCAGACTTCATTAGTTAGCATCTCATCTCTACCACTTATCAGTTACATATCCATAAGCAAGTTATTTAATTTCTATGTGCCTCCCTTTCCTTATCTATAATGTAGGGATTCATAATAGTATCTATGCATTGTGATCATTTAAAAAGCAAATATTTATAAATGCTTAAAATAGTGCTTGTTCACATAAATGCTATATTGGTGCTAGTTAAATAAATAATAAGCAATACTCCAGATAACAGTTACTATTATCATCAATAAAGGCAAGTTTTTCAATCTTATGTTCAAACAAAATGTTTAAATTAAAAAAAAATTTTTGTAACATTTATTCATTTTTGAGGGCCAGAGCATGAGTGGGGGAGGGGCAGAGAGACGGAGACAGAATTCGAAGCAGGCGTCAGGCTCTGAGCTGTTAGGTAGCACAGAGCCCAAGGTGGGGCTCAAACTCACAGACCTGGAGATCATGACTTGAGCTGAAGTCAAAAGCTTAACTGACTGAGCCACCCAGGCACCCCCAATACATATAAAACAATACGTTTAAATAGAAATCTAAGCTTTAAGGCTTGTTCTCCAAATTTGGCATAAATGTCCTTCCCTTCCAACTTTCCCCTATTCCCCTCCCTATGCTATTCCTTCTCCACTAAGCATCCACATGTGAAAGTGTGGGCCTTGTATTGATAAACTGATTGTTCTTAACTCTTCGTTCATCAGCCTAAGAACAAGAAAAGCAAGATTGAGGCCGCTACTATAAAACTCTGAGTCAATAAAAATAATAGTGCTGTTTACACTAGCTAGGGCAAAGGCAAGGTGAGCACACAAAAAGGACTTTTCTTCATTGCTGAAGTCCCTGAGCACAGAGGCACCCCATTTCTGTGGTGAGGGCTCTAGCAGGAATTATATCCATTTGGTGTTGCATAATGACCTGCTACCAAGCCTTCCAGTAACTAGTTGGTTAAGTTACTTCTCTCTTTGCATCTGATCCCTCATCAGTAAAAACTAGGCATTAATAGACTAGGTTGTGAGATATAATGAGTTAATGTATACACATGCATGGTAAAACAAGAATATCATAAATGTTAGCTATTACTATTTTGTGGGAATAAGTCTTTTCAGTTGGAACATTGCTTCTTCTTTAGCGTTTACTGCAAATAACTACACGACTTAGAAAACGGTGTTGGGGGGACCAGGAGTTTGTAGCCGAGGGACCGCAGGGAGAATTTGATAGCACCACAAGGACAAAATCTACTAGAATCAACTTTAGCATGGTGATTAGAGCAGAATCCCAGTGGCCAGCAACTTCCTTACAAAGCCTCTAACGTCCGAAGCAGGGCCCTCAAAAAGACATTTGTATCGCCTAGGCGGCCAGAAGGGGCCCTCCGCACAGCCTTTTCTCCACTAAATTCCGGGAGAGTTGGCTCGGCGGCCTCCACGCTCCCAGAGACGTCTTTACCCTGTGAGGTGTGTCTGTGCTTCCCGGCTGCGCGGCTCCAGCCTCCGACCACAGCGGCAGGTGGCGTTCCCGCCAGCCACAGGGACCAGGATCCGCAAGCTAGGAGCCGGCTCCCAGCCTCATACCTCGGGGGCGTGGCTCGCGAGGAGGCTCCAGTCACATTGGCTAAGGCTGGCCGGGGGCGGAGTCAGTGGGCGCCAGTTCCAGACCCTGCAGCTCCGCCCCATCGCGGGTCCAGGAGGAGGAGGAGAGGCCCAGGTGGAGGAGGAGCGACGCCTGCTCCGGGAAGCCCCGTCTGGGGGCCATGGGGGCACAGGTGAGGCTGCCGCCTGGAGAGCCCTGCCGGGAAGGTGAGTGTCTGTCCCCGAGCCGAGGGATCTGGCATCTGGGTAGCGATGAGACCGGGTGGGCGGTCCCGGGTGCTTGTGGGGAAGAGACACGAATACACCCGCTCGTAATGCATTCATTCTTGAGTTTACGCATTCGGTCTTTCAGCCAGTCAGCCAGTCAATAAATATTTATTGGTGCCTATAATAAGCCAGGCTCTGGGAAAGCCTGAGTCGACAAAGACATAAACTTGGCTCTCCCTCTGGTCCAGGAGGCAGACCCACGTAAATTACAGCGTGCCGAGTGTCGGGACGGGGAAATTCAGGGTGCTGTGGGAAGATTCTCGAGTCTCGTCTGAGAAAGACTCTTCCAGAGTCCGCGGTCGAAGTCACCCGGTGGGCAGAGGGCGTGCCCGGGGACGGGACGGGAGTCTGGTGTGGCACCCTGCGCTGGCTCGAGAGGGTCACACACGGTGGAAGGTCAGGCGCCCTGGACCTCGGGGGAGGGCGCCGGACCCGCCTGGGCTGTCCACCTCTCTCCTCTGTCTTCGAGATGAACACTTCTGCAACCCTGCTAGCCTCGCGTCTGGCTCGCTGTGCAGCCACCTCTTGGCTGCCTAAGGCGAGAGCCCAACAGAAGAGGAGACCGGGAACCTGGCGCAGTGATTTGTAGGCTTGTTACTGCTGGGGTTTCGGCCCCCACTCGAATCCTGAAAAATCGCTGGGCGAGGACGCCACTTGCCCTTTGCCAGCTGTTTACAACACTGGCAGGCTTTCTGAACTCTCAGTACAGAAGGCGCGTGTGAGCTGGGACAGAAGTAGGGACCGGAATACCTGAGGGCATGCCACAGGACAGGAAGGGTGTGCCTCAACCGACGTGACAGCTTTCAAGGTGTCTAGGGGAACGCTGATTTCTAAATTACCTGGTATGGACAGGAAGGGGGAGGATTGAAGGGCGTGGTAAGAATACCTTCCCAAAGTTGCTGAGCATTTCCCGGTTTTTCTCTCCTCTGCGCTCCTCCGGCGTGAGTATCTTTGATGTGGGAAGTTTGAACTAAAAAGACGTTGGGTGGGGGGAATTGGAGGGGGAGACACTGAGCTAATCAAAACTATGCCCGGCAAGAGAGAGAAGGGACACAAAGAGAAAACGCCTGAACAATTCAGGAATTACTCAAAAGGTGAGATTTTGGAAGTGGTTACTAAAGCAGCCGGATCTGGAATTATTTCCTAGATAGTCAGGTTGTGTGACCTTTGTCTGAATAATTCCTAAACCAGTAAGTCAGACTGTTAATAACACATCCACCCTTGTTTACCCAAGGATCTGTAAGTAAGAAGGGTATGTGAATTACACTTGCTCTAGGAACAGGTGTTTTTCCTGCTTTGCTCATGCCTTTAGTTCCAACAAGAAATACTCAAGCTCAATGCTTAATACCTGTGATGAATTCTATTTGTGTGGGAAAGACAAGAGAAATCAGAATCCTTGTCAATGGTGGGAAAAGATTGGGCTCTGGCATGAGTCTTCTGCGCTATGACTTAACCTCCTTGAGTCTTCATCAATAAATTGGGAATAATTCATACAGTTTACAGTTGTGAGATTACATAGGAAACACACAGTTCAGGGCCTGAAATGGAGTAGAGTCTCGATGTTTCATTCATTCATTCATTCAGTCAGTCATCCACAAGAATCCCATGTGCCAGGCACTGACCTAGGTGCTGGTATGAAGGGATTCACAAGACAGTCTAGTCCTAGACTCTAGTTTTTTTTTTTTGTTTTGTTTTTATGTATTTATTTATTTATTTTTATTATATGAAATTTATTGTCAAATTAGTTTCCATACAACACCCAGTGCTCATCCCAAAAGATGCCCTCTTCAATACCCATCACCTACCCTACCCTCCCTCCCACCCCGCATCAGCCTTCAGTTTGTTCTCAGTTTTTAAGCCTAGACTCTAGTTAAAGCCTTGCATGCAGCTTACTGTGTACAAGGCTGATACTATGCAAGAAGCAAATGAATAAAAAAGGACATTACAAGAGTGGTAAGTGTTATGGATAATGTCTTGAGAGAGTAGGGGGTGTTTAGATTGGGTACTCAGGAACACCCCTTAGAAAAAGTTGTATTTGAGCTGAGGCCTGAATGACAAAGAGTCCGTCATGAGATCTGAGGTTAGAATATTCCATTTGGACTTCCATGAAGAAAAAGTTGACCCCATGTCTTGGTTTTGACTCTTAAAACCATAGACGCTTCAAAAAACCTTCTAAGCCAAAATTTTCTATAAATAATAAGTAAGTAAGTACATAAGTAAATAAATAATACATATGAAGGGTTTTTTTTTATTTAGGTTTTTGATATTATGTCACATATTCCACAGATCTCAATTTCAGTCCAACAGCCAATAGGAGCTTATTACTATGAAAATATGACACCATGAAAATAGAATGTAAGAAATATACCTGTCACCTATGAAGCACTAACTGCATGAAGATTGTGTACCATGGGACTGTAGAAGGTGATAAAGGAAACAAAGGACAGAAAGACTGGGCTGTAAGGAGGACAAACCATATATTCCAGGGCCTCTGCTTGAGAATTCTGAGCTGGTTTGGCAGTAGGGACAATAAGCTGGAGATAGAGAGGACCCAATGGTTTTCAAAGTTTTAACCAAGTGGACCACTTTTCCAGGGTGCAGCCAGCTAGCAGAATAAAAAATGACATAGATGGTTTTTAGGGCTAATTCAGTTTGTCATGGTTCTGAGAAGAAGAAATTAAGGAATTGTATTCTTTGAGGACTGGCTGTATCTCTTTTGTACTGATTAGGATATGTCCCGTATTCGTGTATATAATCTCAAATTTTCAAAACAGGTTTGCATAAAGATGTATCAGTTTATCTTCACGCATAATTAAATTCTATGAATTTTATTACGTAGTCATTTTCTCCTTTTTACAGATACAGAAACCAAGGCCCAGCCAATTGAATAATGTTTCATAATTAGTGATCAAACCGGGCACAAAATTATTTGGGCCTTTGTTTTTCTGTAGGTGCCCGACCCCATTTTCTGGCTCTGTTGGATGCAGTGGTATTCATTTTAATGATTCTGAAATCTTACTCTAAAAAAATTCTTTGTTATAAACATTTCTCAAAATTTCACCAAGTGGGGGCGCCTGGGTGTGTCAGTTGGTTAAGCATCCAGCTGGTTCAGGTCATGATCTCATGGTCCATGAATTCAAGCCCCACATCGGGCTTTGTGCTGACAGCTGGGAGCCTGGAGCCTGATTCAGATTCTGTGTCTCCCTCTCTCTGACCCTCCCCCACTCACACGCTGTCTCTGTCTCTCTCTGTCTCTCTCTCAAAAATAAATAAACATTTAAAAATTTTTTAAAAATTTCACCAAGTGAACACAACGTTTATTATCAGGAAAATTATTTTTTGTGTAATAGATGGCTGCTTTTCTACTGCAATAAAAAAGATTGCCTCCAGATTTTTACAGGTTGTTTTTCCAGCCTTCCATAGATTTCCCAAGTGCTGAAATTCAAGAGTGCTTAAAGGTAGTTAAAATTCTCAACTAAACGTTTTCCAGGAAACAGTATGCTCAAAATTGTTTAGTCTAATATTTAATATGGGCTATACATAATTGTTTTTATTTTTGTAAGTTTTTATTTTAATTCCAGTTAGTAAACATACAGTGTAATATTAGTTTCAGGTTTACAATATAGTGATTCAACACTTCCATGTATCGCTTAGTACTCATCACAGGTACACTCCTTAATCCCCATCACCTATTTCATCCATCTGCCCACTCCTCTCCCCTCTGATAACCATCAGTTTGTTTTCTATACTTAAGAGTCTGTTTCTTGATTTGTCCCTCTTTTTTGCCCCCTTTGCTTGTTTGTTTCTTAAGTTCCACATGAGTGAAGTCATATGGTATTTGTCTTTCTCTGACTTATTTCACTTAGCATTATACTCCCTAGCTCCATCCATGTCATTGCAGTTGGCAAGATTTCATTTGTTTTTATGGCTGAGTAATATTATACACACACACACCACATCTTCTTTATCCATGCATCAATCGATTGACAATTGGGCTGCTTCCACAATTTGGCTATTGTAAATAATGCTTCTATAAACATAGGGGTGCATGTATCCCTTTGAACTAGTGTTTTTGCATTCTGGATGGTAGGGTAATTCTATTTTTAACTTTCTGAAGAACTTCCATACTGTGTTTCACAGTGGCTGCACCTGTTTGCATTCCCACCAACAGTACATAAGGGTTTCTTTTTCTCCCCATCCTCACCAACACCTGTTGTCGCTTATGTTGTTGATTTTAGCCATTCTGACAGTTCTGATATCTCATTGTAGTTTTAATTTGCATTTCCCTGATGGTAAGTGATAATGAACATCTTTTCATGTATCTGTTGATGATCTGTGTATCTTCTTTGGAGAAGTATCTGTTCATGTCTTCTGCCTGTTTTTTAATTGGATTATTTGTTTGGGGAGTGTTGAGTTTTATAAGTTCTTTATATATTTTGGATACTAGCCCTTTATCAGATATGTCATTGCAAATATCATCCCTCATTCTGTAGGTTGTTCTTTTTTAATGGTTATTTATTTATTCTGAAAGAGAGAGTGTGCATGCTCATGCTGAGTGAGGGAGGGATAGTGAGAGGGAGGGAGAGAGGGAAAGAGAGAGAAAGAATCCCAAGCAGGCTCCATGCTCAGTGTGGAACTCAATGTGGGGCTCCATCTCAGGAGCATGAGATCATGACCTGAGCCTAAATCAAGAGTCAGTTGCTTCACTGACTGAGCCATCCAGGTGCCCTTCTGTAGGTTATCTTTTAGTTTTTTTGACTGTTTATTTTGCTGTGCAGATTTTTATTTTAATGAAGTCCCAATAGTTTATTTTTGCTTTTCTTTCCCTTGCCTCAGAAGACATATCTAGAAAGAACTTTCTATGACCAATGTCAAAGAAGTTACTACTTGTGTTCTTTTCTAAGATTTTTATGGTTTCACAGCTCACATTTGGGGTTTTAATCCATTTTGAATTTATTTTTGTGTATGGGTAAGAAAGTGATCCAGTTTTCCCAACACTATTTGTTGAAGGGACAGTCTTTTTCCCATTGCATATTTTTCTGGGTTTGTCAAAAACTGATTAACTATATAATTGTGCATTTATTTCTGGGTTTCTATTCTGTTCTATTGACTATGTGTCTGTTTTTGTGCCAGCACCATACTGTTTTGATCACTATAACTTTGCAGTATAACTTGAAGTCCAGAACTGTGATACCTCTAGCTTTGCTTTGCTTTGCTTTTTCAAGGTTACTTTGGCTATTTGGGGTCTTTTGTGGTTCCATACACATTTTAGGATTGTTCTAGTTCTTAAAAAATGGTGTTGGTATTTTGATAGAGATTGCATTAAATGTGTAGAGTGCTTTGGGTAGGATTGACATTTTAACAATCTTTGTTCTTCTAATCCACGAGCATGCAATGTCTTTCCATTTCTTCGTGTCCTTTTAAATTTCTTTCATCAGTGTTTTACAGTTTTCAGAGTACAGTTCTTTCCCCTCTTTGCTTAGGTTTATTCCTGGCATCTTACTATTTTGGTACAATTGTAAATGGGATTCTTTTCTTGATTTTTCTTTTTGCTGCTTCATTATTGGTGTGTAGAAATACAACAGATTTCTGTATGTTGATTTTCTAACCTACGACCTCACTGAATGAATTTGATTATCAGTTCTAGTAGTTTCTTTGGTAGAGTCTTTGGAGCTTTCTATATACAGTATCATGTCATCTGCAAATAGTGAAAGTTTTACTTCTTCCTTACCAATTTGGATGCCTTTTGTTTCCTTTTGTTGTCTGATATAAATGTACCTTATTGCAATATTGTCCTTTAAGTTCCTTTCCTACATCTTCATTATTTAAGCCTTTTTTTAATTTCTGGAGGATTTTATCTTTAGTGCTTTAGTAACTTTAGTAATATACAGATTGTAAGGTGTGAAAAGAGCAGCGGGTTATGTAGGAGATTTGGTGGACAACAGTCCGCCTACAGTACTTGGCTTCCAAACACACCGATGGTGGTAAGATCTCGGTTAATTTTTTTTCTTTCATCAAGAGTGTCTTCTCAATTTTACTTTGGTTAATTGAAATCATGGTCTTCTTACCCAGCCTTAACGGAGTTTATATGTAGATATATTACTATGACTTGCTTTCCATATCTGCTCAAAATAATTTCTCATTCTTATTCTGTGCCAAATTTTCTCTAAATTATTTCTCATTCCTATTCTGCTCCCCTTGTTCCTGTCTGATAGTTCTCTCTCACTAAAGTTGTCAGTCAGCTTCAGGGAAACAGAGACCTGTTCACCTGTTTTGTTGATCACTATCTCACCTGTTCTTAGAGCAGGGCCTGGAACACAGGAATTGCTTAATAAGAATTTGCAAAGTGTTGAATAAATGAATACCTAACATAATGCCTTGCATGGTAGGTGTTCAACAATTATTTTGTTGAGTAAATAAAAAGCGGTGCCTGGATGGCTCAGTTGGTTGAGCATCCAACTCTTGATTTTTTATTCAGGTCATGATTTCATGGTTCATGAGTTTGAGCCCTGCATCAATCTCTACACCAACAGTGTGGAGTCTGCTTGTGATTCTCTGTCTCCCTCTCTTTCTGCCCCTCCCCTGCTTGCTCACTCGCTCTCTCAAAAATAAATAACATTAAACAAAAAAAGAATTTTTAAAAAAGAAATAGATATATGAATTTACAAGGCTGTTATAAAGCCATAATGAAGCTGTGAGAAGAAGTTTGTTTCATGGGCAGTAAGGTGATATGATGGAAAGTGAGAAGTTTCTTTAGAGTGGGTAGGCAGGAAGGCCTTTCTAAGGAAGTACCATTTTCAAGTAAGAGCTCAATGAGGAGTAGTTAGCTTGCCAGCCACTACCCAGGCTAAGGCACACGTCACAAAGCTTTAAGGTGAGAAGGAATTTAGTTTATGAAAGAAACAGGACCAAAAAAAATTGTAGGGAATGTGGTTAGAGAGATAACAGGAGGCAGCATCCTGTTAGCCCTGATAGACTATGGTGGGGATTTTGGAGAAAGGAAGCCATTGTAGAATTTTACAGGGAGAATGACAAGTTTGGACCTACTAATCTAAAGACTCATTTCACCTGATGTTGCCCCCTACCACACTTTCCCCTCATCTCTTGCCATCTCCCTTCCATCATCCCAGTCAGCCTCAAGCACATCACTGCCTCAAGATTGTTGCATTTATACATAGCAGAAAGGTTTGTCCACTACATTAAAAAAAAAATTCCTTTATGCTAATTTTACTGCTTTCCATGGAACTCAAGATATGTAGTTATTAGTTTACTTGTTTGTTTCCCCTCATTAGAATAAACATGAGAGCAGGAATTCTATGTTATTCATCATTGTATCCCCAGCTTCTAGAAAATGCCTCACGGACAGTAGATACTCAATAACTGTTGAATTAATGATTGAAAAGACAGCTAGTGTTATTTCAGAGAATGAATGAGAGAGAGAGATGCAATATAATGTCAGAGCATGTAAAGCTTTTAAAGAGTCCAGGATGAGAAGTTTAGATTTTGTTATAATAACAATGAAAAGTCATGGGGTGGGAGAGGGAAATTAAGCAGAGGAATGACATAATCTGATTCACACTGGCTGATATTTGGAGAATAAATTGTAGGGAATATAAAGAGATTCATTTATTTATTTATTTTTTGTATGCTAATAGGAATAGACAAGTGTATCAGTCAGCTATTGCTATGTAATATATAGCCCCAAACTCAACGGCTGAAAACAACAATCATATACTCTTGCCAATGTGTCTGTAGATCAGCTGATGGTTGATTGAACTAACCTGTGTTCACTTGGGTGTCTCTGCATCAGGCTACATGTCCGTGCAGGCTTGGCTCCTTCCTGTGGGATAAACTTAGATTTGCTCCATGTATTTTCATTCTGGGGCTCAGGCTGAAGGGGCAGCAGCTCCTTAGGGAAGCTCTATTCCTGACCAATACAGAGGTAAAAGAGAGTAAACCTAAGCACATAAGTGCATTTGAAGCCTGTCTTCATATCACCTCTGCTGTTGTCCCATTGACCACCAACTCACTTTCAGCCTGACCTCAGGGGAAGAATGCTCTGCCCACATCAGGAGGTATGAGGGAGTAAATATTTGCTGAATAATAAGCCAAACTAACACATAATATAGATGGTGAGACAATGATTTCCTCAAACTGGAAATATCTTGTAGTGATTAAAAATGCAGTTTTACGCAATCATTGACTTCTTAGGAACCAACTTCCTACTGTATGTAATAAACTGGACAATTTTAATTATTACTCTCCATAGGCAAATTGTACCTGAAAAAAATTATTCAAAGTATTTCATCTTTGTATAAACATTAATAACTTTCAACTGGCTTTATTTTTACTTTATGTTTTACTTTTCTGAAATAAGAATACTGGCCTGGAAATTGGTCAGCCAAATACTTGGCTGATTTAGGCAATTACATGGCTTTGGCAAGTCACTTAATAATCTTGGCATCGGTTTCTTTAAAATGTCTTTCAACTCCAAGTGCCTGTGAATTTAAAGCTGGTGTATCAGCAACATTTATGAGCCACGGGGATTGTAAGTAAATCACTCTGGGAACAAAGATAGCTTATGATCAAATCACAAATTATAGAAGGCATCTTCAGAATCATTGAGTCAAACTCCCTCATTTTAGAGATGAGGAAATTGAAGTCAAGAGTGAATACTTGTCCATGTTTATAGATAGCAACAGAGCTCAAGGTGAGGAAAGGTATACAATCCTACAGACAATTTAACTTTGTTTTTAAATTTTTAAGTTGTATGTGTATAAGTGAACTTACACACTTGTGTATAGAACATACATATCAAGTTCAACAATATGAAACTGCTATTTTCATGGGGTCAAAAATTGTCAGATATCATTAATTATATGTTTCAACATAACTAAGAATGTTAGCAGTACTGTTTGGAGAGCAAAAATGTTGTACATTACCCAAATGTCCACCAACTGTAAAATAGAAAAACTGTGAGATAATCATACGGTGAAATTCGGTAGAACTAGGCAAAAACAAACCCTAAAGCCAGGTGCATCAACACTGATAAATCTCAAAAACAAGCAAATCTCCAAAGAACCTACTGTATAACTATATTTTATAAGGTGCAAGAGGTAAAACTAAATAATTTATTTTTTAAAGATATAGTCATATAAGGGAAATCTTTTTTTTTGGTAAAGAATAGGGATCTTTTGCAGGAAGTCAGGGATAATGATAGAGATAATGTTTTATTTCTTAAATTGGGTGGTTGACACATTGATGCATATTGAATTATTTTTCTTTATAACTGACACATATTTTCTAAATATTAATTACTCAATATTTACACAAATTAATAACAGTACCAAAGAATTAATGCATGCTCCCTGCTTGTAGGAGTATGAGTTGGTTCCATCATTTTAGAGGGTATTATAGTGTCTATTAAAATAAAATATAACGATGGGTGCCTGGGTGGCTCAGTTGATTAAGCATCTGACTTTGGCTCAGGTCATGATTCCTCAGTTCGGTTTGTGGGTTCCAGCCCGATGTTGCTGCTCTGTGCTGACAGCTCAGAGCCTGGAGTCTGCTTCAGATTCTGTGTCTCCCTCTCTTTCTGTCCCTCCCCCGCTTGCACACGTGTGCTCTCTCTCTCGCTCTCTCACTCTCTCTCACTCTCAAAAATAAACATTTAAAAAATAAAATATAATGAATGTAATAGATTTTCTCTGTGTTGAATAAAGTTTAGATTAAACTTACTTTGTTTACTGGAATCTTCAGAAGCCAACTCAGATATCTGATCCCTCTGAAATACTCCACAGACTCTCTGCCCACACACTGTACTTCACCCATCTGTCTCCTGCCCTACACCACTCCACACCCACCAACCCACCCTTCACCCCCCACTTCCTGCTTCAGTCACATCTGCTGTAGGCTCCTCTGATCAACATGCACCCAAAACATAAAGCCATTTCTCGAAGGTCAGAAACTAGACAAGATTTTTATTATTGTTCCTGCCATAAAACTTGCACATTAATATCTACTGTTCACAATAAGAACTTACAAAATACAACAAAGATTATTTGCTTTCCCTTATTGCCCTCTGCCCCCACACCCCCCTAAAATGTCGGAAACATTTTGCTGTGTCAACAGCTTAGAAAGAATATTGTTTCACTGGAATGAGACCTGCCCACACTGTTTTCCCAGATGAAGTTTTGGAATGGTTATGTTAATTACATAGTAAGTAACACCACTGCAGCCATGGAATTCACTGGAAAGTCAAGTCAGATGTTTCCTCTCTCAGGAATTAATGGAATGGAAACTCTTACTATGAAAATCATTTTCCATTCTTGAGGTTTAGACGAGATGAACAGTGACTGGAACAAGATTGCTATGGCTAGCTTGTTTGAAAATTTGTAGCAATTCTTATTAAAACAACCTACCTGAAAATTCCTCAATGTTATAGACTATACCTATAGCCATAGAATTCTTCTTGGAATATTTAGCAATTTTGACTTAGAATTTATGCAGTATCTTTGAAACAGTTTATTCATTTTCAAATGATAAGAAATAAGTGAAATAATAATCATGAAAGTCTTGAATTCAATTATTTTACCTTTTTAAGGCCTGGATTTTATAGTTGTTTCCTAACTTTGTAAGTGGTAAATTCAGATAACTGCATAATGTCAGAGAGGCATTAATACAGTTACCAAAGTTTTATCCCTAAGACATCATTTGGTCAAACTGTTTTGCCTTCTTAAGATTTCTGAGATGTAAAAAAAAAAAAAAAATTGAGATGTAAAACTAATTTTTTTCATTGAACTCTAATATTGTAGTTGATTCATTTAGCTTTGCCTCCTTTGTTAGAATGGAAAAAATATGCTTTTTAAAGACAAAAATGAAACTAACATAATACTGTATGTTAACAATACTTAAAATAAAATAAAAGGAAAAAAGTTAGAAGAGAGTCAGAAAATCTAGTCACAATGTCACTTTGTTCGCAGCTAGCTTTTCAAGTGGAGAACAGATTTAAAAGTTTTTTACAGGGGCAGCTGGGTGGCTCAGACGGTTGGCTGTCCGACTTTGGCTCATGAGTTGGATCCCTACATTGGGCCCTCTGCTGTCAGCCTGGAGCCTGCTTGGGGTCCTCTGTCCCCTGTCTCTCCACCCCACCCTCACTCACGTGCAGGTGCTTTCTGTCTCTCTCTCTCAAAAACAATCATTTAAAAATAAATAAAAAATAAATAAAAGTTTCTTACATTGTCTATCGTGGGTTCATTTGTGTTTTTGCATTTAGCTTTCAAATTCCAAGGCACTTCTAATACCGGGTCTGGTTCAGTAGATTTACATGTTTATTTGAATTCCATTCTAAGAAAAGCTTACTGAGGTTTAATTCATTTTTTTATTAGATTCTATTTAATTTAGGAGAAGGGAGAGGAGTAGACCTGAAAAATCATTCTCTTCAGGGAAAGTAGTACAGAACCCTAAACCCACTTTTAAATACCTTTTCTGAAAGGCACAGTTCACGCCCCACAGAATGGGTTAGCTGCATTTCCTATAACATTCTGACCGATGGATTGCCCTGCCCGTCCCTATGCCCAGGCATCACAAACACTGCTCTCCAGGAGCCATGCTGATCATGAGGACTGAGGTGCGTGTGGGGGACAGTGATGGATTAATGAGCACAAGTCATGTTGCTGTTTTGCTAGAACGAAGAACCAAGCAAGTGTTGTCCAGATTCTCCAATTTATAAGATGAAGTCAGACTTTCAGGTGAAATCTCTCATTTTTAAATGATGACAACTAAGCAATTTCAAAACATTTTTAAGAACCTGTGTGAGTCAAACGGAACGTGTCCACAGGACTGGGAACCACCTCCCGGAGACTTCCCTTCATGCAGTAAGAAACAGAGTTTCAGTACCATCCACTTGGGTTTCTCTTTCTTTTTACAGAAAAGGGGTAAACATTAATGTATCTCCCTTTTGTGTTTGTTGACATTTCCTTCTTTCCTTTTTTCCAGGCTACATGCTATCTCTAGTCTGTGCAAACTCCTCCCAGGCCTGGTGTGAGATCACAAATGTGTCACGACTGCTGGCTTCTCCTGTCCTCTACAGGGACCTGAATTCCAGCTACAGGGACCTGAATTCCAGCATAAGCAACTTGATCATTTCTGCAAATGTAGAAAACAGATACAGTCTGTATGTAGGCCTAATGCTGGCAGTAAGTTCCAGTATTTTTATTGGTTCCAGCTTCATACTGAAAAAGAAGGGCCTCTTGCAACTGGCAAAGAAGGGCATTACCAGAGCTGGTAAGAAACGGATGCAACTAGAGAATTCAAGTTTCTGCAGAAATAATCCTATTGTAAGACCTTGGTGCTACAGCAGTGATATTTTACTGTCTCTATCTTATTCCCTGTCTCTATGCTTAGCAAATCTCCTCTGTGGTGTCTAGGATTGAACCTGCTGTGTCTCCTTCAGGGTAAAACTAAAATTCTTGTTTCCAGAGGTTTAGAGTGTGGAATGAATTCTTCTTTCATAGCTGTTGTGTGTGATTTCAGTGTTCAAGGTCAGATGCTGCTTTCCTGCTTAACACATGTCAGTGGCTTTTCTTTGCACTCAGAATAAAATCCAGACACCTTTCCACAGTCTTTGACCTCCTGCGTAAACTGGCCCTTGCAGACTCTGCAGCTTTATCTTCTGCTACTGTCCCTATCCCTTACTTTTTCTCTGGTTCCTGGAATAGACCAAGTTCTTTGCCACCTCAAGGTCTTTTCCTTTTGCATGGAACGCTCTTCTCCCTGCTTTTCATTTGGCTGACTCATCCTTTGGACTTCAGCTTAAATATCATCACCTTCCCTGGTCTTCCTCTCTGGGAGATGTCCCTTACCGCCTTCATCCCGCCCTGTTACTCTCTATCATTGCCCTAAGGGTTTCCTTCATTGTACCTAAAAAATCTGTCACTGTACATTTAATGTTTATTTACTTGTTTATTGATAGTAGATTCACAAGAGCAGGAACCTTCCCTAGCATAGTGTTTGACACCCAATAAGTATTTGTTAAATCAGTAAATGGATAGCAGAATTAGGTTGCTGTTACTATAGTGATATTTCACATGCTAAGTAACTTAGCTTGACTACCCTCCATTAACCATGAATTTCTATTCTTTCTTATCAAGAATATCATAGAAGAGCTAAATAATATTCTAAGGTTCATATGGAAAAATGACTACAAATTGCACAAATAAGTTCATAAAAGTACTATTGGAGATTTGCACTATCAGAAATAAAACATACTATAATGCTATAGTAATTAAAACAGTTTGATACTAGCACTAAAAAAGATAGACAAAAAAATGAGAGATAATTGAAAACTTATAAAGGGACCCAAGTACGTATAACAATTTAATACATGATTTTTTAAAGTGGCATTTCAATTCACTGGAGAAAGGATGGCTTATTCAATCAAAAGTGTTAATGGGGCACCTGGGTGGCTCAGTAGATTAAGCATATGACTCACGACTCATGACGACGTCATGATCTCACGGTTAGTGAGACTGAGCCCCGCATCAGGCGCTGCACTGACAGCATGCAGAGCCTGCTTGGGATTCTCTCTCTCCCTCTCTTTTTGCCCTACCCCGGCTTGCATGAGAGTGGGTGCCTGCACTCTCTCCCTCTCTCTCAAAATAAATAAACATTTTTTTTTAAAGTGTTGAGACAATCGGCAAAAATTAGAGGAGAAAAATGTAAGAGTTTTACTTCATACTATTCAGCAATTTAAAATGAAATGATTTTTTTCAAAAAACCTAAAAGAAGGTGTTTCTAACCATACAGATAAATGAAGAAGCTATTCTATATGAAAGAAGAAATTACCTAAATTGATTTTTTAAAAAATCCTACATGGAAACACCTTAACTGAAACTAAAAACCAAATGACATGGGGGGGGGGGGGCATGTTTCCAAAATATATGACAGACAAAGGCTATTAAGATCCATAATATATAAAGAGTGACTATAGGTGATAAGAAAAAGATTAGTACCCTAAGGTAAAATAGGCAAAGTACATAAATAAGAAACTCACAAAGCAAGAAATGCAAGTGGTCAATAAACACATAGAAGTAAATATTATTTCACTATTACCCAAAGAGACACCAACTCTATAACAATGAGCTCCTGGGTTGTTGTCTACCTTTTTTTTTTTTTTTTTAATTTTTTTTTTTTAATTTTTTTTTCAACGTTTTTTATTTATTTTTGGGACAGAGAGAGACAGAGCATGAACGGGGGAGGGGCAGAGAGAGAGGGAGACACAGAGTCGGAAACAGGCCTCAGGCTCCGAGCCATTAGCCCAGAGCCTGACGCAGGGCTCGAACTCACGGACCGCGAGATCGTGACCTGGCTGAAGTCGGACGCTTAACCGACTGTGCCACCCAGGCGCCCCTGTTGTCTACCATTTTAACAAGATTTCGTTTTTTCGTTAAAAGGCCTTATGCTGGTAAGGGAATTTGGAAAATAAATAGCCCTCCCAAACATTGCTGGAGGCAGCATATATGGGTACAAACTTTCCTAAGAGAAATTTGGTAAAGCTTAAAAATGTTAATGTCTTAAAACCTAATAATTTCACTTCTGGAAATGTATCCTAAGAAGTGAACAAGAATGACACCTATAGTTACATAACAGGATATTTATTTAAAGGTTTTATGTAATGAGAACAAAACTAGAAACTCGGTGTGTGTGTGTGTGTGTGTAGTTGCACACAGATTAAGTAAATAATGATATGCCAGATTTTGAAGTAATATTAAGCCATTAAATAAGGACATGAGAAAAATATTTGCAATATATTATTAAGTTTTTTAAAGATAGATTATGAAATCATATTGTAATATTCCAGTTTAATTACTTGCACATTTTATAAGAAGAAAATCCTAAATAAATAAACTACCTTGCAAGATAGTCTTCACAGCTAATATACTCTGTTTCATTTAATTGTAACAAAATCAGGTCAGAGACACAGGATTAAGTATGTTGAATTGGTGAGAAAATTCCATTTTCTATAGCAAACATAGCAATGACTTTAGGTCACAGATTACAGTAAAGAAAAGATAACCCTTTGAATATCTCAGGAAAGCTTTTTATCCTTTTCAGTAAACTAGAGAGAAACTTAGTTTCATGATGCCAAGGTAAAGAATAAGGAGAGTCCTACTGGCTAATACTTGTTGTTCTCTGATTGACTATCCAAAATCTCAAAAGCCTGTATGTTAACCATCTTCTTCCCTTCTAGGTCCTCATTAGGTACTGATGTAATTTACAATATACAGTTTCTATCTTTAATTTTAACTGTGGGTGAAGCAAAGTATTTAGAGTCTATGTCCACATCTCTGGCAGGCATAAATACACTAAACATAATGATTAAATAAGATTTTCTTGCAAATGTAAAAACTTACTTTCTATAAAAATCAAAAGTGACATAATCAAAAGCAATAGAAGATCTTTAGAAGTGACCAAGTAAATAAGCTAAAGACTAGCTATGCTGAGTTGGCCTTACATCTTGCCTCTTCCAACCGTTTTCCATTACTTTTCCCAGCAGTCAGTTCTTTCAAACTTCTTCCTCCAGTTCCGAACTAAATTTTAATTGTTCTTATTTTCTTAGGACAAGGTGGACATTCTTACCTCAAGGAATGGCTCTGGTGGGCAGGATTACTCTCAAGTAAGTCCTTACTGCTGAGAATAGTGCATGCTTGTAAAATGATAAATAAATTACATGGGATTGCTCAAAAATGATTAGTTTATCTTCTTGGTAAGGATGGCATAAAAGTCTAGAAATTTTCGTGTGGGTATATGTTGTCTTACATACAAAGTAAGTCATATATATTTAGAATTAATTTTTCCTCTTCTCTCCCAGCACCCCCATGTTCTCAGTACTGTCATAGAAAAAAGTTAACATCTGAACTACTATATTTTATCACAAGCTTCCCCTTCTGTTATATTTTATTCCCCAGAACAATTGAGGAAAATGCCTTCTTCCCACATTTCCCTGCTCCTAATTCAAATCTGTGACTGTTCTAGCTGCATGTTGACTAACGAATGGCTGCATTTTCCTGGTCAGGCCCAAAATATGGGCAAATTAAAGTCCCCTCTGGGTGCTAAGCATGGAAGGAATGGAAAGAAGATGAAGGCTGTCAGCACTCCCCTCCCTCCAGACTTGCTCTGAGGACTACATGAGACTGTTGGATGGGAGAGCACCTTGTAGATGCTCATATGCTGTGCAAATAGAAGGCAGTGTTGATGCTCACAGGCACGTTTGCAGATTTCTATCTCCTCCCCTAACTCCTCTGAAATCCCAACCCTAAAACTTCCAAAGATAGGAGCTCATAAACTGTAGTTTCATACCTCCTGCTCGTCATCTCCCTCTGCAGAAAGAAGCCTTAAACTTCCATTTATTAGACCTGGACCGAGAAGATGGTGGTGTAGGAGGATGGTGGGCTCACTGCGTCCTGCTGATCATTTAGATTCCACCCACATCTGCCTAAATAACCCAGAAAACCACCAGACTAGCAGAACGGACTCTCCAGAGCCAAGCGTAGACAAGAGGCCCACGGGAGAGGGTAGGAAGGGTGGAGAGGCAGTGCATGCTACACGGACTGGTGGGAGGGAGGCGGGGGGGGCGGGCACAGAGGGGCGGCCCGCCCGGCAAGGCAGAGCCCCCAAAGTCTGGCTTGCAAAGGCGGAAGGGCCGGACTCCATGAGTTCTGACAGCCAGCAGGACTTAACATGTGGAATGTTAAAAGTGAACAGCTCTGCCCTCAGAGAGCAGCGAGGGCGAGAGGACATCGGGAAAGAGAGTTATTGAGCCCCGGAAGACAGAGCTCAGCTCAGTGGAGAACAAAGGCACTGGCAAGCGCCATCTCTCTCTCTCCCATCCCCCAGCCGAAATCCCAAAGGGAACCAGTTTCTGTCACTGAACTTGCTTGCACTGTGCAAACACCCAACGCTGTGCTTCTGTGGATCCATCCCTCCGACAGGTCTGCCTCCCTCGTGGTGCTGCAGGACCCCTCCTGCAGGGGACCACCGACAGCAAAGAGAGCTAAGCCTGCCCCTCCCGCCCCTGTGCACCTTGCGGATCCATCCCAGTTAATACACCAGATCCCATCAAAGCATCACCACAAGCCTGGCAGTGTGCAAGTAGCCCAGACGGGGGCCACACCATCCACAGTGAGTCCTGCCCCTGGGAGAGGGGAAAATAAGGTACACACCAGTCTGACTGTGGCCCCAGCAGTGGGCGGGGGGCAGACATCAGGTCTGACTGCAGCCCCGCCCACCAACACAAGTTACTCCAGACAGCACAGGGAAAGTGCCCTGCAGTTCTGCACCACCCAAAGGACTATCCAAAATGATGAAACGAAAGAATTCCCAAAAGAAACTCCAGGAAGTAGCAACAGCTAATGAATCAATCAAAAACGATTTAAGCAATATAACGGAACAAGAATTTAGAATAATAGTCATAAAATTAATCGCTGGGCTTGAAAAAAGTATAGAGGACAGCAGAGAATATATTGCTACAGAGATCAAGGGACTAAGAAATAGGAGGAGCTAAAAAATGCTATAAATGAGGTGCAAAATAAAATGGAGGCGACCACAGCTCAGATTGAAGAGGCAGAGGAAAGAATAGGTGAATTAGAAGATAAAATTATGGAAAAAAAGGAAGCTGAGAAAAAGAGAGATAAAAAAATCCGGGAGTATGAGGGGAGAATTAGAGAACTAAGTGATGTAATCAAACGGAACAACATCCATATAATAGAAATTCCAGAAGAGCTGAAGAGAGAGAAAAAGGGGCTGAAGGTGTACTTGAACAAATCATAGCTGAGAACTTCCCTGATCTGGGGAAGGAGAAAGGCATTGAAATCCAAGAGGCACAGAGAACTCAATTCAGATGTACCTTGAATCGATCTTCTGTACGACATATCATAGTGAAACTGGCAAAATACAAGGATAAAGAGAGAATTCTGAAAGCAGCTAGGGATAAACATGCTCTAACATATAAAGGGAGACCGATAAGACTAGTGATGGATCTATCTACTGAAACTTGGCAGGCCAGAAAGGAATGGCAGGAAATCTTCAATGTGATGAACAAAAAAAATATGCAGCCGAGAATCCTTTACCCAGCAAGTCTGTCATTCAGCATAGGAGAGATAAAGGTCTTCCCAAACAAACAAAAACTGAAGGAATTCATCACCACTAAACCAGTCCTACAAGAGATCCTAAGGGGGACTCTGAGAGTGAAATGTTCCAAGGACCACAAAGTACCATAGACACCACTACAAGCATGAAACTCACAGACATCCAATGACTCCAAACACATATCTTTCTGTAATAACACTGAATGTAAATGGACTAAATGCTCCAACCAAAAGACAGAGTATCAGAAGGAATAAAAAGCAAGACCCATATATTTGCTGTCTACAAGAGACTCATTTTAGACCTGAGGACACCTTCAGATTGAAAGTGAGGAGAAGGAGAACTATCTATCATGCTACTGGAAGTCAAAAGAAAGCTGGAATAGCCATACTTATATCAGACAAGCTAGACTTTAAAGGCTGTAACAAGAGATTAAGAAGGGCATTATATAATAATCACAGGGTCTATCCATCAGGAAGAGCTAACAATTATAAATGTCTATGTGCTGAATACAGGAGCCCCCAAATATATAAAACAATTAGTCACAAACATAAGCAACCTTATTGATAAGAATGTGGTAATTGCAGGGGCTTTAATACTCCACTTACAGAAATGGATAGATCATCTAGACACAGGATCAATAAAGAAACAAGGGCCCTGAATGATACATTGGATCAGATGGACTTGACAGATATATTTAGAACTCTGCATCCCAAAACAACAGAATATACTTTCTTCTCGAATGCACATGAAACATTCTCCAAGATAGATCACATACTGGGTCACAAAACAGCCCTTAATAAGTATAAAAGAATTGAGATCATACCATGCACACTTTCAGACCACAATGCTATGAAGCTTGAAATCAACCACAGGAAAAAGTCTGGAAAACCTCCAAAAGCATGGAGGTTAAAGAACACCCTACTAAAGAATGAGTGGGTCAACCAGGCAATTGGAGAAGAAATTAAAAAATATATGGAAACAAATGAAAATGAAAATACAACAATCCAAATGCTTTGGGATGCAGCGAAGGCAGTCCTGAGAGGAAAATACATCACAATCCAGGCCTATCTCAAGAAACAAGAAAAATCCCAAATACAAAATCTAGCAGCACACCTAAAGTAAATAGAAGCAGAACAGCAAAGACAGCCTAAACCCAGCAGAAGAAGAGAACTAATAAAGATCAGAGCAGAAATAAAGAATATAGGGGCGCCTGGGTGGCTCAGTCGGTTGAGCGTCAGACTTCGGCTCAGGTCATGATCTCACAGTCTGTGAGTTCGAGCCCCACATCGGGCTCTGTGCTGATGGCTCAGAGCCTGGAGCCTACTTCCGATTCTGTGTCTCTCTCTCTCTCTGCCCCTTCCCTGCTCATGCTCTGTCTCTTTCTGTCTCAAAAATAAATAAAAACATTAAGGGAAAAAATTAAAAAAAAAAAAAAAAGAACATAGAATCTAAAAAAAACTGTAGAGCAGATCAACGAAACCAAGAGTTGGTTTTTTGAAAAAATAAACAAAATTGATAAACCTCTAGCCAGACTTCTCAAAAAGAAAAGGGAGATGACCCAAGTAGATAAAATCATGAATGAAAATGGAATTATTGAAACCAATCCCTCAGAAATATAAGCAATTATCAGGGAATACTATGAAAAATTATATGCCAACAAACTGGACAACCTGGAAGAAATGGACAAATTCCTAAACACCCACATGCTTCCAAAACTCAAACAGGAAGAAATAGAAAACTTGAACAGACCCATAACCAGCAAAGAAATTGAATCAGTCATCAAAAATCTCCCAACAAATAAGAGTCCAGGATCAGATAGCTTCCCAGGGGAATTCTACCAGACATTTAAAGCAGAGATAATACCTATCCTTCTCAAGCTGTTCCAAGAAAATAGAATGGGAAGGAAAACTTCCAGACTCATTCTATGAAGCCAGCATTTCTTTGATTCCTAAACCAGACAGAGATCCAGCACAAAAAAAGAAAACTACAGGCCCATATCCCTGATGAATATAGATGCAAAACTTCTCAATAGCAAATCGAATTCAACAGCATATAAAAAGAATTATTCACCATGATCAAATGGGATTCATTCCTGGGCTGCAGGGCTGGTTCAACATTGGCAAATCAATCAATGTGATACATCACATTAATAAAAGAAAAGATAAGAACGATATGATCCTGTCAATTGATGCAGAAAAAGCATTTGACAAAATTCAGCATCCTTTCTTAATAAAAAACCCTCGAGAAAGTCAGAATAGAAGGAACATACTTAAACATCATAAAAGCCATTTATGAAAAGCCCACAGCTAATATCATCCTCAATGGGGAAAAACTGAGAGCTTTCTCCCTGAGATCAGGAACACAACACAGATGTCCACTCTCACCGCTGTTGTTTAACGTAGTGTTGGAAGTTCTAGCATCAGCAGTCAGACAACAAAAGGAAATCAAGGCATCAAAATTGGCAGCGATGAAATCACGCTTTCACTTTATGCAGGTGACATGATATTATACATGGAAAATCCGATAGACTCCACCAAAAGTCTGCTAGAACTGATACATGAATTCAGCAAAGTTGCAGGATACAAAATCAATGTACAGAAATCAGTTGCATTCTTATACACAAACAATTAAGCAACAGAAAGACAAATAAAGAAACTGATCCCATTCACAATTACACCAAGAAGCATAAAATACCTAGGAATAAACCTAACCAAAGATGTAAAAGATCTGTATGCTGAAAACTATAGAAAGCTTATGAAGGAAATTGAAGACAACACAACGAAATGGAAAAGCATTCCATGCTCATGGATTCAAGAATAAATATTGTTAAAATGTCAATACTACCCAAGGAAATCTACACATTCAATGAAATCCCAATCAAAATTGCAGCATTCTTCTCAAAGCTAGAACAAGCAATCCTAAAATTTGTATGGAACCACAAAAGGCCCCAAATAGCGAAAGTAATTTTGAAGACGACCAAAGTGGGAGGCATCACAATCCCAGTCATTAGCCTCTACTACATAGCTATAATCATCAAGACAGCATGGAATTGGCACAAAAACAGACACATAGACCAATGGAATAGAATAGAAACCCCAGAACTAGACCCACAAATGTATGGCCAACTAATCTTTGACAAAGCAGGAAAGAACATCCAATGGAAAAAAGAGTCTCTAACAAATGGTGCTGGGAGAGCTGGACAGCAACATGCAGAAGAATGAAACTAGACCACTTTCTTATACCATTTACAAAAATAAACTCAAAATGGATAAAGGACCTGAACGTGAGACAGGAAACCATCAAAACCCTAGAGGAGAAAGCAGGAAAACCATCAAAACCCTCTCTGACCTCAGCCGCAGCAATTTCTTACTTGACACATACACAAAGGCAAGGGGATTAAAAGCAAAAATGAACTACTGGGACCTCATCAAGATAAAAAGCTTCTGCACTGCAAAGGAAACAATCAACAAAACCAGAAGGCAACCAACGGAATGGGAAAAGATATTTGCAAATGACATATTGGACAAAGGGCTAGTATCCAAAATCTATAAAGAGCTCACCAAACTCCACACCCGAAAAACAAATAACCCAGTGAAGAAATGGGCAGAAAACATGAATAGACACTTCTCTAAAGAAGACATCCGGATAGCCAACAGGCACATGAAAAGATGCTCAACGTTGCTCCTCATCAGGGAAATACAAATCAAAACCACACTCAGATACCACCTCACGGTAGTCAGAGTGGCTAAAATGAACAAATCAGGAGACTATAGATGCTGGCAAGGATGTGGAGAAATGGGAACCCTCTTGCACTGTTGGTGGGAATGCAAACTGGTGCAGCCACTCTGGAAAACAGTGTGGAGGTTCCTCAAAAAATTAAAAATAGATCTACCCTATGACCCAGGAATAGCACTGCTAGGAATTTACCCAAGGGATACAGGAGTGCTGATGCATAGGGGCACTTGTACCCCAATGTTTATAGCAGCACTCTCAACAATAGCCAAATTATGGAAAGAGCCTAAATGTCCATCAACTGATGAATGGATAAAGAAATTGTGGTTTATATACACAATGGAGTACTAGGTGGCAATGAGAAAGAATGAAATGTGGCCTTTTGTAGCAATGTGGATGGAACTGGAGAGTGTTATGCTAAGTGAAATAAGTCATACAAAGAGAGACAGATACCATATGTTTTCACTCTTATGTGGATCCTGAAAAACTTAACAGAAGACCATGGGGGAGGGGAAGAAAAAAAAAAAAGAGGTTAGAGAGGGAGGGAGCCAAAAAATAAGAGAGTCTTAAAAACTGAGAATAAACTGATGGGTATTGAGGAGAGTACCTGTTGGGATGAGCACTGGGTGTTGTATGGAATCCAATTTGACAATAAATTTCATATTAAAAACAAAAAAACAAAAAAACTTCCATTTATTTTCCAATACCAACCAACACATTTCAGTACTTGTGTGGGCCTCCTATGCAAAGGAATTGGATAACTTTCCTTTAGTGTTAGAATCTAAAAACATGATAAATAAAAATCATTTAAATGTGTCTATAGCCCTTTCAGTTCTGTTTTCTTACTTTTGAACAAAAGTTGACCAGGACGTACTGGGGAGATTTCAGAGATTTGGATTCTTTTTTTCTCCTTCTCTCTCTCTCTCCTACTTGTGTCTCCCCACCCCTCTACCCACACAGTAGGATGAAAATATAAGGAGAATGTTATGTGGCTACATTTACAATTTTATTCTCATCATGTACAAAGTTCATGCTAGTTTTGAAGAGAGAAAAGCAGATGTCTACAACATTAGAGCTTTTATCTATTGACAAACATACAGCACTTCAATTATGAAATTAATAGTTTCCTGGAAAGCTGTCTATAAGAAATACAAATATAAATAATATCAAATATTCAAGAAAACTTAATTTTTGAAGAAAACTGCCATGCCTTTTCCTAGAAGAGCAGTCTCCTAATTTATCTGTTCTGGAATTTTCTATGTGTTTTATGATAGTTTCCCTAAAGCTGAGTACTCCTGAAGTTTTGGCTGGGGTGTAGAGGGGGAAGGCCGGGGACATAGCAGCCAGATGGAAAAATAAAAAGTATTCTGGTGTCTTTTATCTGTTCCAGAAGCTCTGTCTACAACATAAGTGTTTTCTTGGCTTAGTTTGCCCTTGTGAAATACTGGTTTCTGTTGGCAAATGTTCACATGTGACCCATAAGAATAATTTGGCTCCCAGACAAGAGTGTAGTTCTTAGAGGGATTTCCCCTCACTATAGAAATCATTTCACAGAGATCTAGAGTTCCTCAGATGAGAGAAAGATTGCAGGAGCACATCCTTATGACTTTAAAACAGCCCTCTGGATCTCCTCGAGCTTCTAAGATCCTGTTAAAGTGTTTTTGGATCTTGTGCAACTCAGACACCCCTGGCTACCTGGGCCTGTGGTAGGTATTTCTGGCTATCCCCTGCCCAGTCAGTAAATCTCTGCAAAGCACTCTAATTTGCCACATTGCTTTTTGTTCATTTGCGTAACAGTAGGTATTGTTAAACAAATAGAAAAATTCTTTCCTTAGGTTAAAGCTACCTCTAATTAGATTTTATCAGAGTGACCAAATATGTTCTTGGCAGTGACGTAACTAAAATCCCTATTGGAAGTCACTTAAAATGTGTAATCATCTGTTACCACTTTTTGCATTGAGTTCATATCACCAGGTATTTAGTTTATCTGCATTCCTTAATACCAATCCTCCCCCCAACCTCCATTAAAAAAGTTAAATTGTTCCTTTTAGCTAGATCTGTCAGTACCCTTGGCATAGAAGTCTACCATTTTGTTTGTGTCCTTGGTTTGTCTCTTCTGACAAGTCCATCTCTCATATGACTACTACGGCTTGCTTTCCAGTGGGAGCCGGAGAAGCGGCGAATTTTGCAGCTTATGCTTTTGCACCGGCCACCTTGGTCACCCCGCTGGGTGCTCTGAGTGTGCTCGTAAGGTATGTGAGAAATGAGCTTGGCTTCTGTAGAGATGTCAATAGCATGATGAGCTTAAACCACAAGAAATATATTGCTAGGCATATCTCAAAACAAAATATCACACAACTAATTTGAGAAGACACAATCAAGCGCAACAGAAATGAGAAATAAATTGTTATTGTTGTTATTTAGAAAAATATGAGGGGGGGCCTAATTTCCTGCTAACATAAAATAATCACGTGTTATGTTTGCGTTTATTCAGTGAAGCCTAGGGGATTTTTTTTCTCTCTCTTACCTGAACACATTGCCACGGACAGCCCTTTTAGTCCTTTCTGTTGTCATAGTGGTTAATGACCACAGTTATCAGAGGGTTTAAAAGCAGAGTGTTTGGGTTAAACTTCAACTCTCACTTAAAGTCTTACATCATTTGTAGGATAGTTATATTTGGAGACCTCTGAGTTTCTTTTAGTAATGGAAACGGGTAATTTTCATGTTCCTAGAATGTCCATCTCATTTTTCTGAGTTGGTCTTTATCATGATCCCAGATGAATGTGCTCAACGGGCACGTGAACTCTTACAGTTAAGCCACAGTTTTGTTGCACTTGTCTGTTCCTTTTATCTATCCACTTCTGGTAGAAAGCTTACGGCTAGGCCTACCCATTTCTTTTCACCTTCTTTGTAGGACTGTTGTGAGAAGTATATGAGTCAGTACACAGAGAGCACTAGAACACTGTCTGTGCAAGGAGCGGTAATCAGTAGTAGCAGCAGTGTTTTGGCTGAGGCTGCGGTCCTCACAAGTGGCCACATGACCACGACTCTAAGAAGGCACCGAGTAACGGTGCCACGGTCTTGCGTGCAAATTGGTACAGATACAACCCTGATGGGATTGCCAGGGCATCAAGGGAAGGCTGGTGTGCAGGAATCACAACAGACCTGCTGGTGGAGCATCAGGATCCACTGTCTGGTGTCTGTGGTGAGGCCGACAGGACTTCCAGAGGCCATGACAACCAAAGCAGTGGGACTATTGGATAAGTGGAAGTATCAGGGCGGTAGCAGTTGGTAAGGAAATATTTCAATATTTTGACAACCCATATGGTTATACTTGTGCATACTAGCCAAACATCAGCCCTGAGCAGAGTGATTCTTCTTTAGGCATGTATCTGTCTTTGAAGCTTTCGTGAGCACAGATCTCCTAAATGTATCAAGCCAGTATGATGTAAAAGATCTTGTATGTTGTTTGGCATTATAGGAGAAGATGGGGAAATTGAAAATGACTTCTCATAGGAAGATTACACGGATATAGAATGTCCCTGAAAACTCTTTAGGTACAAAAGCAATTAAGCAGATTTGATTGACCATCATTTCTGAGTTTTAAAATTAATCAGGTTTTTCAGCGTCATGTAGCATATTCAGATCAGTTGATTGGTGACTGGGATACAGGGTGCAACATACCACAGTGTGACTTCTGAGCTGCTATGGGATCAAAAGCTAATTGAACGAGTGATTTTGTTTTTCTTCTCCTAACAGTGCAATATTGTCTTCCTATTTTTTAAATGAGCAACTGAACATTCATGGCAAAATAGGCTGCATATTAAGTATATTGGGGTCTACTGTGATGGTTATCCATGCCCCACAAGAAGAGGAAGTCACTTCTTTGCATGAAATGGAAATGAAATTGAGAGACCCAGGTCTGTGATTCAACCAAAAGAAACTCTTACTCAATATTTGGTTCCATTTTCTCTCCTCATCAAGTGAATTTGGGATAATACTGTAAAAGGCTGCAAGCCTCATGGTGGGTTGTGAGATACAGTAAGGTTTGACTGTATTACAAGTCTTCTGTAAAGGTGACACAACTTATTGTTCTGTCCATGCTTCCTCTCTATACCTGAAAGGAGGAGATGGGGATAGGAGAGGCAAAAGGCATATATTCCAACCCCAATTTTGGCTACTTTCCCTCTCTGAAAATAAAAAGTCAGTCAGACAATAGCTGCCATGCCCCATAGTGTTAGCTATGAAATTCAAAAGATATGTTTGTCATAGTCCATTGTAAAATATTGAGAGCCATGCAGTAAAATGTTGTTTTGGTTTTGTTATTTTAATCTCACTTCCCTTTCTAAAACACCTATGCTCCTACACTCCTAACAAGCTTTCATAAAGATATGATCCTATCAGCAATTTCTGAATTCTAATTCTTTTTTTCTTCCAAACAGGATTTATTTCCTTTGCTGTGATCATAACTGTGATCTCGTTGGTGCTGATTTTGATCGTGGCTCCCAGGAAGGGACAGACCAATATATTGGTCTACATTTCAATCTGTTCATTAATTGGAGCATTTTCAGTTTCTTCTGTCAAGGGCCTGGGAATTGCCATTAAGGAACTATTGGAATGGAAGCCAGTTTATAAGCACCCACTGGTCTTTGTTTTGTTAGGTGTACTCGTGCTTTCGGTGACGACACAGATTAACTATCTCAACAAGGCACTGGACACCTTTAACACATCTCTTGTGACTCCCATTTATTATGTGTTCTTCACGTCCATGGTAGTAACTTGCTCCGCCATCTTATTCCAAGAATGGTATGGCATGAAAGCTGGAGATATCATCGGGACCCTGAGTGGGTTCTTCACCATCATCAATGGCATCTTTCTTCTACATGCTTTTAAAAACACTGACATTACCTGGAATGACCTGACATCCACCACACAGAAAGAAGTCCTCTCGCTGAATGGCAGTGAAGACAAATATGTCTTACTGGAGCACACAGAATATTCAACCCCAGGATACAATGATGACATTACTTTGTTTAGCAGGATTGACGATCAAAGTCTCTAGAAACCCCAAACTTTAGCCAATGGAAGACACTTGGAGAGGACAAGAAATACCTAATTCTTAGAAGAACTATTAGGAAAGCTGACATTTTTAAAGTTCTAACTAATAGTTTAGATGTGAGCTTCCCCCCACTCCCCTCAAAAAAGCCTCGATTTTAGCCATCAAATTTGAAAACCAAGGTTTGGATCCTCCTCCAGAGGACTTCCAGTGTTTTTCATTTCTACAAACTTGAAACATTCCCTGAGCACAAAAGAAGTTCAAGAGTTACATGGGTCTCTGAGTTACTCTTCTGGTCACAATATATTTGGCTGTGCCAGGTGGCTCTTCACTTCTTTGGCTGCTGTTCGTAGTAATTCATAGATAAACTTAGCTATGTGCTGATAAGCAGAACATCAGCCATCATTCTCTGATGAGTCATCGTTTCAAATTATTAAAACTGAGACGCGAGATCACTGATGCTCCCCCCGCCCCTTCCATAACTTCTTTCTTAATAAACTAGATGGCTGAAGAGGGGAATGCGGAAGAAAAAATAGGCCTGCTTTGGAAATCCGCTCCTTGGTGGGTTAGAATGCACAAGACACAGTCCATGAAGAGCTTATGAATTGTAATTTATTAGCAGATCATAAAAACTTACTACCAATTCAAAAGGGGAGAATAGAGGAAGGAGAGAAATACTTAAGTGAAACAGTATTTTCTCTTTTCACAAAAACAAATGCAAACGATTCGTTTCAAGGGTTCTTTTAACTCAAACCTGAACAACGTGAGACAAAATTGAGTTTCTGGAGAAGACCAAATGATTTAAGCTTTGGAGTTCCTTATATTCATGTTGTCCCTTTCTCTTACTATTATCCCAAAGGTCATTTTCCCTGTTGACATAGAGACTTTTGTAAAGTCTGTAAATGTAAATTGGCACATTATTTTAATATTATATTGTATACTTAGGTTTTTCTCAACTGTCTGATTCCCAAAGGGTAGGCTGTTTGGAAACAACTAGAAAAATCTTTGTAAAAACCTGAATGAGTTATCGTAATTATTCCCTTGAAATTTGGCACTTTCATGCTTATCAAGAAAATTATAATTAGTTACTAATCTTTACAAAAATATGCACATCCTATCACAATAAGTGGCAGACTGTCTTTTTCTGTTGAATTTCATCCTGACCATGTTTTCCGTACATTTTGTTGACAAGTGTTTTGGGAGACTGGGAAAGGAGGTTAACTTCCTAGAAAACAAAATATTAAGACCTCAGGGACTACTACAGGAAAATACCTTTTGCTTATTAAAACTTACACACAATTTTCCTGTCTCTAAGCACACAGCAGGAATAAAATTTTTGGTAGCCTTTAATGTGTATGGACAGGTATCTTATCACTCATTGATTTCATGGGAAAGAAATTACCTATTTCTAGACTAAATTTATTTCCATCCAAAACAAAACAAAAATCCTAACTAAAAAGTTACGATATTAGAGGGAAAAAAAAGAACAAAAACCTTTCAGGTTGATTGGATTTTTCTGTTCCAACAGAATGTTTCATTTGTTCGTAATCTAGCTCAAGTCCGCTCTGGGTCATAATGATAAGTTCTATTATTTAGAATTCTATTAAACGGACTTCAGCATTTCCCAGTTCTATTAGCTATGACTGATGTTCCCAGGGATGTCCAGAGAGGACTGCAAAGTTTTAAAGGGCTGTCACCTTCTCTTCAGCACTTCTCAGTGTTGAGTGCAACACAGTGCGTTCTGATTTTTGAAAACTGATAATCCATGGAAGACACATGGGTTGATACCTCAGGTCAAGTACGTGTTTACTCTGTTGATTGCTGTTTCACTTTAACTGTAGATCAGATGTATAAGCTATGAACAGAAGTTCGCAGGAAAAGTATTTTCTGAAAAGGTCGTGTTTAAAAATTGTAAAAATTCTTTTAAAGTGTTCCCCCCCCCCCCCCCCCCCCCCCGTTGAAAAACTGTATTGGTTTCTCTAGGACACTTTCTTAGTGAGGAAATGAAAGACATCCACCCGAGGCTACGGTGGTTCTCTGCTCTAGTGAAATTGTGTCAGGTATTTCTTAATGCCACCTGTTGCAAAGCTTTGCCCTTCGTGTATTGTGCCCAGGCTAAAGATTTTTGGAACGCAAGAACCCACGTGGATCTTGGATTGGAAAATGAACTGGTATTGCACATACACCCAGGAGAAAGGCTGAGAAAGATTTAATAAGTTGAAGTGTGTTGAGAACCATTGAAATATTTTAAAAACTCTTAAATAATCCCTGGTGGGCACTTGCATCAAAAAACTAAAATGTTGGGGCGCCTGGGTGGCGCAGTCGGTTAAGCGGCCGACTTCAGCCAGGTCACGATCTCGCGGTCTGTGAGTTCGAGCCCCGCGTCAGGCTCTGGGCTGATGGCTCAGAGCCTGGAGCCTGTTTCCGATTCTGTGTCTCCCTCTCTCTCTGCCCCTCCCCCGTTCATGCTCTGTCTCTCTCTGTCCCAAAAATAAATAAACGTTGAAAAAAAAAAAAAAACTAAAATGTTATGGCCAATCTAAAACTAAGAATAATTTTTCCCAAATAGGAAGATATTGTCTAAGAAGGAATAAAATGCTGGAAGCCTATATTCAGACTATGTTAGTCTTGACTGGTAGTTTCATGTATGTATATATCTTCATATTTATACTTTATCTCACATAGATATCTTAAGGTTAATTATATAACTATCGGCACATGGGTCATTAAGGATTACAGAGCTGTCTTCATGCAGCCAAATTGAAAGCTTTCCATAATTCTGAAAATGTAATAGTTTCATTTTATTTTTTGACTCCTAATTTTATTCTTAGGCAATGGTTAGTGAATTTTTAGTTCAGATTGCAGAATGTTCATAAGACCCTTTAGATTTAGCAGCATAAAATTAAATTAATGCCTTTGTTTTTTAAGAGTATTAAATGAAATACTTGGAACGCACTCTGCATTGTGCCTGATGTATGAGGCATTTAATAGAATTTAGTTCTCTCTGAATCAACATTTTGATTGTTGGAGTCGTATTACCAGATAGGTAAGTACCATTCATTGCCAATTCTCATACATTCTTCAACTTTTCTTAATTTGTGTCACATTATCTTGTGTTACATAATCCAAATGAAAATGAATTCCATCATTATACTATCTCAACACCAATACAAAATTATTCCAACAAAAATATTTTTTCTTAGAGCCACTAAAACTGAACTAAGTACACTGCTCACATTCTAACAAAATTTTGTGGGAAAGTAATTTGCCTGAATATATATGAAATGTTCTGAAATATTTTGAATAAACTCTATAGCCCTGAAATTTTCTATTTTTCAAATGTTTATACGTACTGTTCATTTCAGAAAGTTTACAAATGTTAATGTTTCTGTATATTTTTCATTTGAAATAAAATGCATTTTAATTATGTTTGTTAGACTTCAGTTTGTAGTTAATTGAAGTTAAGTGTATGTTAATGGCAAAAATAACCCCCATTTAGATTTGAGACTTTTTTTTTTCCAAGTTTTGAGGTTAAAAGAAAAATCTGCACTTAGGTTAACTTTGCTTTGTCATTTTCCGTGAAATTGAAGTCTGTTTTTTAGAAGAAGGCTCTCCATAAAACCATTTCCTGTATAATTGATTTGACACCTGAACCAAAGGTAGGAGAAACTGTCTTATCTTTCAATAACTGTATTGAACAAGATAGGAGTACAAAGCAGTCAGTATAATGAAATTGCTCAGGTCAGCAATTTAGAAGGAGAAAGCATTTTAAAAATACTTAGTAGCATTGCATTATATTAAGTTCACATTTGCAAACTCAGCAAATTAAAGAAACAGAGGAAGAGGGAGAAAGCATTATAAAAATATTTGGTACCATTGCGTTACACTACAAGTTGCATTTACAAACCCTGAGCAAATTTCCTTCTGGCCCCTGTAGGACTAAATCTTCGCTTCACGGGGGTGTCTGGCTGGCTCAGTCCAAAGAGCAAGTAACTCTTGATCCCTGCACCATGAGTTTGAGCCCCAGGTTTGGGATAGAGTTTATTTACAAAAATATTTTTACATGCATTGACCACATCACTATGACTTTATCAATTTGCCCTGTTTGGATTTGAACTCATGTTTGAGGACAACTCTCTCGTTGTTTCTATGGAAATGAATTGTCTAGGATACAAAAGGCCTCTTTTTACAGTATCCCCTGCCCGCCCCCCTTCCCGCCATTGTATAAACAAAGAAACAATACGCAATTCCTTAAATCACGTGGTTACCAACACCTCAAAGTACTCAATCCACTGACTGTAAGAGATCCTAAGGAGGGCTTGGTGAAGTACATCATGTATAGAAGCAATTAGAACACATTTTTCACAGCAAGCTGTGTCTGTGCTTAAACATTTCAGCCTCCTGGCTGCCGTATGTAGGAAGCCTCTAAGAGGTAAGCATACGTTACAAAGAGGATTAAATTTAATTTATAACAATGAGCAACATATTTTTCCCAACTGAAAGCTTTGATTGGTTGCAAAAAAAACAAAAAGCAAAAAAACACCAAAAAAGCCTTTTGAGGGAGCTGACTGCCCAAGCCACCCTTTCACCCCTTCAGTTACAAATCATGACAAACCCTTCTTCTGGAGGGAAAACTGAATCTCTATAAATGCCATCGGTACAGGAGAAAATCTTTGAGTTGGAAGGCATTTTAGTTTCTTTTTATGTAGAGCCTCCCCTGTGGCTGAGAAGAGAGTAGAATTTTTGCAGGCCAAGCTCTACCAGCCTCAAGAGCTTTTCTGGCCCTCAGAAGACGAGTCCTGACACCAGTTTCCTGTACTGGGACACTCATAAGACCATGTGGACCTCCCTCCCACTCAGTCCTGAATAAGCCCCAGGAACTACTTGGGGGAGGGGGCGAGGAAGCAGATAGAGTTGGTAGTGTAGATAAAGGAGCCATGCTCTGAATACCCTGTTCCCAGAATCCCCTTCCATCTTCTGCCTTCCGTGATCCAGTCCGTAATTCCTGGCTGCCACTAAACAGCCATCAACTCATCCCAGCCCAAAAGCTCGTGGGCTGCTTTGCAAATGCCTTCTCCAGGGACTCACAGACCATAGAAAGCAAATTCGTCCCAATGGAGAAAGCCTCTGGATCTCCCCTAGAATAGATTCGGGGCAATGACATGCGGCTCCTCCTAGAGTTAAGTGTACTTAACAAACGTCCGGATAGTACACTCAAAGACATCCACAGTCTAAGCTCAATAAAACAGATTGTTTCCTAGACCAGGAATGGGCAAAATAGCCCTCTGACTTAGAAAGTCTCTCCCTCTATCAGTTAACTTTTGCCTTTGTTTTTACCACTAACATCTCATCGTATCACTGCAAGAGTTTTAAATAAAAGACATTGGAATAAAAGAGATTACTCTTCTCCTTAACTCATGAAACTATAAGGCTGGGTTATAATGGGCAAGCCTTAGAGGAGACAGAAAAATTCCCATTGGTAGAATTGGGTTTTATTTACCCCTGTCACCTTACTTGAACTTAATTCCTTCTGAGTAGTCTTGCATGCACAGAAAAAAAGGGCAAGTCTGTCCACCAGTTTGGAGAGACTGCTTTCAGGATCATAGTGTGGAGACTTTGTAATGCGGCGATTCAATCTTTCCAGAAAGCTGAGACAGACTCAGCAAAGGGAAGCTGCCGGATTAAGTTTACACAGGCAGAAAGGAGAGTCAACATCAACGGCACCATGATGTCTTACTGTGAGAACCAAACTGGTTTAGAATCAGACAGACTTAAGGAATTCAATGCAATTTAAGTCACACAGCACAGGTCCCCTTATGGGGAGGTGCCTGCTGATTGAAGATTAGCCCGAAGCAAAAGGAAAAATAAAAAGCCTGGAGGAACTGGTCAAACAGGATCAAGTGTTATGCTTGTTTTGCCCGCACAGTGCGCGGAGTAGCTGGGGCTGGCTGAAGCAGGTACCCACAATATGAGCACATGATCTATTTTCATAACATTGGGACAATTTACAGTCCAGCAGAATGAGATTAACTAGAGTCCAATGTCTCTGAAAGGCCATAACTCCAGAATGGTGAATGAGACATCAAGGATGAGATCTAATATCTGTAGCCACGCAGAAACACGTTCAATTTTGTTACCAAGCAGACAAGAAAGCGAGGCTTGCTTCAAAGTCAGAGGTAAGCTCAGTTGACTTTCATCTCCGCCATTTAAGGAGCAGGCTCCACAACAAACAACAAACTCCTTTTTAAAACATTCGAACCTCTGGCTCTTTCCTGGGGTTTCATGGAATTCAGCATGTAGGGTGGCCCCCTTCAGTGAGATGTACAGAGGAGCATCCCACCCGTTTCTGGCACCTTTAAATTCTTCTCCAGTGACCCGCTAGGGTTGAAATCAAGTGAGGAGATGCTACCAAGCTCCCTGCCTTGGGTTTCTGGCTCCTTGTAAAAAGGCACTGTGTTTCCTCCACTCTCCTTAGCTATGAATAGCATAGCTATTCTGACGGCTGGCGGGCAGGTTAGCTAAAGCATTTGTCAAGTTAGCAAGGGGACAGCTTAGTCATCAGGCATTGAGGGGACATCTTTCTTTGTTCCAACTTCTAAAAAACTTCATAAGAAGCCTTGATGCAGACTGAACATGTCTACACATACATGAAGTATTTTATCCGGTGCAATGATTTTTGGCCCTGGTTGCACATTACATTCACTGAGGGAGCTTTTTAAAATTATCATGCCTGGGCGCAGCCCCAGACCAATTAAATAAAACTTCTGAGGGTGGATAGAGGCAGCAGCGTTTGTTAAAAGCTCCTCAGATGACTTTAATATGCAGCCAGGGCTGAGCACCACCTAGATCTAAATCTAAGGCCCCACCTATTAGAAGTCACAGCCCAATTTCACAGTTGTTTTGTTGTGTTTTTTTTTTTTTTGAGTGCTGAAATATAACATCTGCATATTCTATGGTTGTTTTCAATTCCTTAGACAGGTTTCAACAATCTTTGCAATAAGTTACATAATCCGTACCTAAGGAGAAGTACATAGTTCAATAGCTGCCAACAGAAGAGTCAGCATCATTTAGGACTGGGCTCGGCTTCAAGTCATTGAATAGCTAATAGTGGCTTAAATAAATGGGGGCTCATTCGTGTCATATAACAAGCAGTCTGGAAGTGGGCCGTTCCGAGTTGGAGCAGTAGTAGCCCCACAATCCTAGGAGGGACCCAGGCCATTCTTTCTGCTCCTCGGAGAGGCCCGCCAGATTTAACAGCAACAACAAAAATACAAGACAAGCAGTTAAATTTGAATTTCTGACAAACGCATTTAGTAGAAGTACGTCACATGCAATACTTGGAAATACTCACTGCAACAATCTAACTCCAAGTTTGATGCTTGCCAACAGCTTTCAAGGTCCTTTCTGCCCCACACCTGAGCAAGCTGATAAGAAAGGCTGTCTGCTCCCTCCCTGGTACCAGCTGGGAGTTCAAACTCCGCACCCGCAGCCCCCTCATCTCAGCCCTACCCCCTCATCACCACGAAACTCCAAGGCAGTCGCCCCATCTGGATCCCCTGGGGATGTGCCCAGCAGATGTCTGCAGAAACCCTCATTTTGTGAGTCATAAACCTCTCGTACCTTCTTGCTATGTATTTGGTGTCAAGTCTCAACCTCTGAACCAAATTTGGGATGGGTCTCCACCCACTTCTGGGGCTGACCACCACAGGAGCGGTGACCACAGCACTTAACTCTAAAAACTTATTTGTTGTTTATCGGAAATTTAAACTTAACCGGACAGCCTATATTTTATCCAGCAACCCTATCTATGGGCCCTCCTCTTCGTGTCTGTTTCCCTCAGGTCTCAAAGCCATGCTCCAACAGGGAAGAGGCAAAAGAGTTCTCTTTCTGGTGAGTCTCAGCTTTTTATTTGGGAAAGGAAGCTCCCCTCAGGTGCTTCTGGCTGCATTTCATTATGTGGAATTTGCTGGGTACGCGCACGCTTGCTGCAAGCGAGCCTTGAAAGCTGAGTATTTCAACTTTGCATAAAAAGAAGAACAAAGGATTGTAGCTGCCTTTTGGAAGATTAACCCACAGCATCAACTATGAAGTTGTCTGTTGCCACATGTAATGGGGATATTTTCAAAATACCTGTACTTACCCACAAGTCCATTTCCTTCTCTCTGAATCCTGTTAGCCTGCTGGGTATGGGGATGCAAAAGTCACCTGGGAGGAAGGACATCTCCAAGGACCTGCACCTTTGACATCAGCTGGGAGCTTTAAAAATGCAGAATGTAAGGTCCCACTTAGGACCTACTGAATCAGAATCTGCATTTTAACAAAGTCTGCAGGCGATTGTATGTACATTAAAGTTTGAGAAGAACGGAGATAGAAGAACACTGAAGAAGTGAAGAACATTTTCTGAGCTATGCTCAGTCCCCTTGTGATACGGCTGGGACTCAGAAGTTTCCATATGTGCTCAAGTTGGGAGCAGGAAGAAGCTGAATCAAGCACTGGAAATGCTGTCATGGCGCCCGCCATATGAGAAGCTGGATGACCAGCTGCACCAGCAGCCCAGCCCAAGGGCAAGTGGAAGCTATGGTGGAGCCTACAGTGCCAGCAAGCCCTGGGGTGAGGTCGAGCCAGGAAGGGCTTCTGTGCCCTGATCAAGTCAGGAGAGACCAACCCACACAGCCACCAACTTAGTCTGCAAATGCCAGCAGGGTGAGCCAGCCAAGTAGGTTGATAAGAAATATTGTTGAGACCAGAGGTGCCAGGGGACCCTGTTCCAATCCAAGCAGCCCTCCCAGTCACGTCACCACTTCAAGGTCACCTTGCAGGGGCTGATGGTCACAGCCTGCATTGGAAGGGCTGGACTGATTACTGCCAGTCAGCTTCTGATTGGTCTGTGCCTGTGCCAAATCAGTTGTTAAATATTTTGAATATCACCTCTGGATAAAGTCACCCCTCTCCCTTCTATACCCAGATACTACCTTGGCAGAAACAGAGGGATGGAAAGGCAAAATCTGAATGACTACCCTATTGACTTATGAAGAATGTTTTCATTTTTTTGTCCTGGGCAGAAGTTACGAGATTAAGCTAAATTGGATTTTCCCAGCATTGGCAAGTGGGAAAACATGAGGAAAATAGGATAGTTACAGATGAAGTAAATTAGCTACAGGTTGCCTGCATCTGGCAGTGGAGTGGCGAAATTTCCATCCTTGCTATAGACGCAAGGATACTCTACTTCCTCTATTAAACATTTATCTATCTATGTGAATTTATATTTTTTCTATGGACTTATTCAGGCATCTTTTCTTCTATTAATATGGTGTCAGTCTTTAACGTGATGTATTTTTCTCTACGTAAGTAGGGAAAGGGAGATATAGAAAATCATGTGTACGTCAAATTTTTCTGGAAAAGGTGAGATCTCTACCAAAAAGAACTGGTAACTACCTGAGGTTAGACAATACAACCAGAAGAAAAACAATCCACCATTGTGTGGAAATGTTACTGAAACCCAGGTTCAGAGGCCCACAGCTGGAAAGGGCAATACTCAAGAGACAGGTTTTTGATTAGAAAGGAATATGAGCTTTACTCAGGAGGCTGGCCACCTGGGGAGGAGGTGGAGTCTTGTCCAAAAGCCAACTCCAAGGTTTCTGCCTGGCCCAGAAATGTTTAAAGGGGTTTAATCAGTTAAGGGAGTACAGTGGTCTGTGTCATTTCTTGATTATGTACACACTCTCCCTCCCCCCCTTTCCCTTTCTACTTCCCCTTTCCCCCTCCTCTTCCCCCTTGCCTCCCTTCCCCCTCTTCCTCCTTCTCCTTCTCCTTCTTTTGAGAGAGAGAAAATGAGAATCTTAAGCAGGCTCCAGCCCAGCGCAGAGCCCCATATGGGGCTCAATCTCGTGAACTGTGAGATCATGACCTGAGCCAAAATTAAGAGTCTGATGCTTAACTGACTGAGCCACCCAGGTTCCCCTCAGCTTCTACTTAAGAGCCTCATATATTGCTAAAGCTCTCTCTTTAATTGTGAGAAAGCTTACTCCAGATCACTTCCAAAACGTTCAGGTGCTGGAGAAAACTGGACCTAGCCAACTGTCACTTAATACAGAAAAATTCCCCAATTTACTAATTATGTTTGAGCTAATCTGCATTAAAGAAGCATGGATCATAGCTGAACGCCTCCAACTGGTTACTAGAAAAGATAGTAGATCACATGCTAAAGGGCCAGAAAGCAAGAGGAATTAGGAAGAGTAGAGCAGTGCATATTTGTTGATTATCATTCCAGCATCAGTTACTACCCTCCCTTCCCTGCCTCTCTAGAGCTCACCATTTCTATTTCCAAGTGGTTGTGGGTAAATGGGTTCCATCCCTGGCTCCTGTGAGAACATGTGACCAAGGCTAAGCCAATCAAACCATTCCATACCCGAGCCTGCTGAGATTTGTTCAAGGAAGTATGTGGCTCTGATCCAGTAAGAGAGAATATCAGGACTCTGGTACGAATGCTGGGAAAAAGATGTCTTCTCCCTTTGGATGATATGAAGTGTCAAGGTGAGGTATGTGGCTACAGCAGCCACTTTTCATCCGAGGATGAAGTGGGGAGGAAGAGGAGGCAGCCTAAGGACCAAGAAAAGGAGCTGGAACTATAATCACAGGGTGAATTTCTGCACCCCTCAACTTAACAGTCATATGGTCCAATAATACCTGATTCAACCTCAGCACTATTGACCTGGGGCTGGATAATTCTTCCCTTGTGAGGGAATGTGCTGTGTATTATAGGATGTTTACCAACATCATTGGTCCCTAGTCACTAGATGCCTGTAGCACCTCCCTACCGAGGGTGATGGTCAAAAATGTTTATCTGAATTTGGCTTTTTTTTTTTCTGCCTTCTTGTTTTGGAAGTGGAATGGAGCCACCCTGGAATCCCGCGAGACTTGACTCATCCCCTTCTCTCCCTCCAGCTAGCTAGGTGTGGGAGCTCCGGAGGAGAAGAGAGCCAGGAATACCCATCTGGGGTTGGACTCCATGCAGGTTGGAGGGTCTGATTATCATCCAGCCTCCCTCTCTGCTGCCACACGTGGGGTCAGACTCATTGCACCCGCATCACACTCACTATGGGGGCAGAAGGTGGGTGAGAGAGAGGCCGTGCAAACCAGAACTGAGGACCATCCCCGGCAATGGGGACCAGCCACAGAGATGGCTCTGAGGATGGAAAGGGCCTGGATGGATCTTCCATTGGAGAATCTGCCTGCAGCACTGGCCACACTAAATCCTCAAGGGGTTTCTGTTAATATCACAATAAGCAGCTGTTCATTGGTGTAGTCCAACAAAGACCTTTCCAGATTCAGAAGTTCTGTTCAACATGGAGGTTCTTAATTTTTTTCATGCTACAGATCACTTTGGAAATCTGGCGAAGCCTTTATATACCCCTTCTCAGAATAAGGCCCTTAAATGCATAAAACAAAATACACAGAATAAGGTAAGCAATCATCTTGAAAAAGGTTATCAAAATATTTTAAAGACACGTGCGCCTTAAGTAATACGTCTTTTTTTTTTTATTTAGTAAAATGAAAAGATCTAGTGGCAGTTCTAAAAGTTTCATGTCTTTGAAGTAGTGATAAATGTAGATTTTGCTCCCCCCAAAAGCTGAAACAACTGTCACATGATATGAAAATAACAGTTTTTCACAATGCAACAAAGTCACAGAAACTGCTAATATAAAATACTGGATTCTGTTGTTGTTTTGTTTTACCTGTATTTGGAATTACAGAATACACTGAATTTCACTTAAAGATCCATAAAAATAGATATGTGATTTGTTGTTGTTGTTGCTCAAGTTTATGGATCTCTTTAATCCCAGGTCAAGAAGCTTTTGTAACTAGATCCGTGGTTCTCAACCAAGGGTGATTCTGCCCCCCAGGGGTCATTTGGCAAAGTTCCTGAGACCTTTTTTTGTTGTCATACTATTGGGGCTGGGGTGTGCTGCTGGCTTAGTGAGTAGAGGGCAAGGATGCCACTGCATACCCTACCAAGACACAACACATCTTTCTTTTTTTTTTTTTCAATTTTTTTTTTTTTAACGTTTATTTATTTTTGAGACAGAGAGAGAGCATGAACGGGGGAAGGTCAGGGAAAGAGGGAGACACAGAATCGGAAGCAGGCTCCAGGCTTTGAGCCATCAGCCCAGAGCCCGACGTGGGGCTCGAACTCACGGACCACGAGATCGTGACCCGGGTGAAGTCGGGCGCTTAACCGACTGAGCCACCCAGGCGCCCCAACACATCTTTCTACAATAAAGAATTATCCAGCCCTGGGGCACCTGAGTGGCTCAGGCAGTTAAGTGTCTGACTCTTGATTTTGGCTCGGGTCATGATCTCATAATTCATGGGTTTGAGCCCTGCTTGGGGTTCTCTGTCCCCTTCTCTCTCTGCCCTTCCTGCCCCTCAATAAATAAACTTAAAAAAAAAAAAAGAATTATCCAGCCCAACATGTCAGTAGCACTGAGACTGAGAAACGCTAAACTAGTGGAAGAATACTAGGCCTAGAAAAACTATGGTCAGGATGAAGAAGACTTTGTAGATGCAGCTGGGAAGTCTGCCCCTTGCCCAAACCACATAGTCCTTAGGAAGCCTGGAAAGTATATCATCCCCCAACTTTATCCTAAGTTCTGTCGTGTTTAGAAGAAGCTTCCCATGGGGCGCCTGGGTGGCTCAGTCGGTTGAGCATCTGACTTCGGCTCAGGTCACGATCTCGCGGTATGTGAGTTCGAGCCCCGCGTCGGGCTCTGTGCTGACTGCTCAGAGCCTGGAGTCTGTTTCAGATTCTGTGTCTCCCTCTCTCTCTGACCCTCCCCTATTCATGCTCTGTCTCTCTCTGTCTCAAAAATACATAAACGTTAAAAAAAAAAAAAGTAAAAAAAAAAAGAAGCTTCTCAGGAAACACAATTCAGGGCAGACACAAAGAAAGAGCAGGGCAATATGGGCAAGGGAGCAAGGTGGGAAAGGCAACCGACTGGTGTAAGGCATTCATGCTCTGATTTTGTTTTGGTTGGTTTCCTATAGGAAAGTTCTTGCTCCCTGACTCTCATCCCAGGAGAAAGAGACAGGATTGTGATTCTAAAGGCATGTGCTCCATAGGACACCCAGACTTCCTGGGATGAAAGTAAATAGCATTTGAGGCTTAGATCCAATGAGGGCCATTACGCCAGATGGAACAAAAGAAGAGGAAGGAGAAGCTGGCGCCTAGAGATGAGGTATGGAAATGCGCTGTTCTGGGACTGAGAGGCTGAATTCCCAACACTGGGGCTAATGTGATAGGTGGCAACAGAGTTCCTCCTTGACCAAACTTCAGTCCATCTCCTCTGAGCCCTCTTCTTGTCTAGGCCTCATCATCGGGCCCATCCATGGTCTACCCTTAGTAAGAATCCTGTCAAGTCACTTTAGCAAGAATCCCCCTACCCCTGATATCTCCATTTGGTAACTGTCCATCTACTGAGCCCTTCACTCTGGCTGTACGTCCCAACTGTCTTTGCTGTATTTGGAGTTGAATTCCGTCTCTCTTCCCTATCGCAATAGTCTTGAATAAAGTCTTCCTTACTGTTTTGACACATGTTAAAATATTTTTTCTCTAATAGTCAAGGCCCAAGCTCTGCAGTGCTGAGAATGGGGGAGTGGCCACACGATATGGAGGGAGCTGAGCACTAATGAAAATGGCCCCCATAGAGAGCGGGGCTGAGGTTCTCTGTGGCCGAGCCCATGTGAGCAGGGAGGACTCCTACAAGGGGACTCTGTATGCCTGACAGAAGCAGAGGACCAGGGACAGCTACAACTTGAAAGAGGAACCACTGAACACGTAGGGCTCAGGACAGCCCTCCCTCCATGCCCACCCCTCATCTCTATTTTCCATGTAGTACATAAGCTTCCACGGTTCCCATACTGCCTTGGGGAGTCAGGCACAGTGTCTTCTCACATAAGACATTTCTCACCAACCACAGCAAGGGAGAGACCCCAAATCAGGCTTAATTTGATTCAGAAAAATAATGTTATGCTTCTTACACTGAGTGTTGGGCAGTGTATTTACAGTGGCTATGTGTGAACATGTGTGTGTGTTATGAGGTCCTCTGTTTAACATCCAGTTCTTCTCTGGGCGTGGCTCAGGGACATGGCTCCACCCTGGTCCATACTTTCCTTCTTCCATTGTGTCACTGGCTGATACTCTTCTGTTACACATTCCCTTCTGTTTCCCATACCATTTATATTGGATTTTTCCGCTAACGCAGCTATCAACCAGAGAAGAACTCCTTGATTCTGCCAGTTATCCAGATTGCGATGAAGTCACATGTCCGTAGCCCAGATGTTAGGGGAGGTTCTTTTTATCTTCAAAACCAAGTTAAATCCTCAGTGTAGCTGTTGTACAACTGTACACAACCAAAGTCTTTCCCAAGATTTAGACAAATTCTCTGCAGGCTTATATGCTTAGAGTTTCTTCTGCCTCCCAGTTTCTTCTTCCCAGGCATGTTCCATATGGTCCCTGCCCTGCACCATGCGAAATACACACACACACACACACACACACACACACACACACAAATCCAAACAGCCTTCATGAGACCAATTGACTTTAAGGAATAGCTGGGGTTATAGGGATAGGGGTGGGACAAACATAAGAAAACAAATGTTCCTGCTCCCCCAAGTCTCTTACTGCCATCAGGCAATGTCCTCCTCCCTCTAGCTCTTTGATCTGCTTCTCTCCTCCCCTTCCTTTCTCCAGTTTCTCTCCAGGTCAAGCAATGCATCTGGCTCTGATGCCTACACCCAAACTTATTTAGACAAACCTATCAAAGTTCTCACCAAATCATGGACTTCCATTTAATAAGACCCCCACTCCCTGGAAAGAAATGTGTGTGTGTGTGTGTGTGTGTGTGTGTGTGTGTGTGTACGTATTCATCCCACACATGGTGAGACACCCAGATCTTTCAATATATATATATATATATATATATCAAAATATATATCTTTCAAAATATCTCCAGATACAAGTTCTTGCTTCTCTGCATTTCATCTCTAATATTATCCTTTTGTATCACCCCAAATCACTTCCAGCCTCTCAAATACTATTTACTTTCGGCTGTGCACGGGGCATCCTGCTATGCTGACCACAAAGAGTAGGGGGCTGAGATTACTGCAGCTCAACAAACAAAAGTTAAGAGGAGACGTCCTTGCCCATACAAATCCTTTCACCGTTGTAATGAGAAAGACAACTCCAAATACCATTGAGGGTGTGAAGCGACTAGAACGTTCATACACAGTGGCTGGTTGTGTCCTTGGTAATGTCCATTTAGAACGCTGCTTGGCACTATTTCCAAAAGCTGAACGTACACATACTTGTTGGTCCTGCAACTCCACCCTTAGGCATCCACAGAATAGATACACATACATATTTTCACCGTAAGACATGTAGGATAATGTTCATAGCAGCACCGACCCTAAGAGCCAAACTGGAAACAACCCAAAAGTCCATCAAGAGTAGAACAAATAATCAGCAGTATAATTATACAGTGGGGGACTATACAGAAATACGAATTGATGAAACACAACTACACACAACATGGATGGGCCAAATGAACATATCGAGTGGAAGAAGCCAGGCACAAGAGAGTACATATCATAGGATTCCATTTACATAAAATTCCGAAAAGCCCATACCAATCCACGGTGTTGGAAATCAGGATATTGATTACTGTTGGATGAATGACTCGAATAGGGAATGAGAATGGATTCTGAAATTCTGGAATGTACCATTTCTTCATCTGAGTGCTAGTTACACAGATATATTCACTTTATGAAAACTAAGCTATGTACACATGACTTGTGTACCTTATGTACGTGAACAAGGTGTTAACAGCAGACCTGTACTCTTTTTATCCCGGACCTAGATCTGTCTGGATTTTAGGGTTGCGTTCTCCCAGCACTTGGATGGTAAATGAATGGCACAGTGCCTTCAATATGTCCCAAGATACATTTGGAATGTTGGGTCCCAGGGCCAGACATATGTTTGGTATGCTGCGAAAATCTCTGTGAGAAAGCACGTGGGCTGGGAAACCTGAGAATTGTAGGCCTACATGACAGATGGGAAACCGAGATAGAACCTTCTTTGCCTAAGGACAAACTCCACACACCATGGCCTTATCACCAGCAATCGTACACACTCTCTAGGTGGGTGAGGAGGGACCCAAGCATCTATGCACACAGGCAGTTGATAGGCCCCCCCTTGAAACAGAAGGGCTGTGGGGCACCTGGGTGGCTCAGTCGGTTAAGCATCATGATCTCACTGTTCAGGAGTTCAAGCCCCACGTCGGGCTCTGTGCTGACAGCTCAGAGCCTGGAGCCTGCTTCAGATTCTGTGTCTCCCTCTCTCTCTGCCCCTCCCTGCTCATGCTCCGAGTGTCTCTCTCTCTCTCTCTCTCTCTCTCAAAAATAAATAAGCTTAAAAAAAGAACAAAAGACACAGAAGGGCTGTGCATGCTCTTCCCTGCCCTTAATCCAGCTTAAAAACTGAGCAAACATAGTGCTGAATGAAATGCTATCGGGTCGTGTGAGTTTGATTGTGGGTGGAGCATGTTACCCACACAATAGTACAACCATGTATTGTACTTCAGTAAAAAGTTTACTAAAGAAAAAAAAAAAGCCCTTTGGCTACTCTTGCCCAATGAGTATTTACACTGAACATATTTTGTGCTTGGCCTGCAGATTCCGTCTGTTTCAGAGCTTCCCTCGCTCCTTTGAGCTCCTGTGTTTTCTTGTTTAGGGCTCTCATCGGTGACCAAGCCCTAACCTGCCTGTTCATTTGTTATGCAGAGTTGTTTATTGCGCTGTCTCACCCCAAACTATTTAAGCTATCCACAGAGAACTCCTCATAAGAACAAATACTAGCATTGTTTACAAAATGGGGTTCCCTTCTAAGAGAAGTTCTGTGACTTCTTTAAAGAAATTTTTTCTTTCTTTTTTTTTTTTAAGAAATTTTTTCTTTTGCTAGACAAAGAACGATGAATCTCTGTCTAAAAACATTCCAAATTCAGGGCAGCTGGGTGGCTCAGTTGGTTAAGCCTCCAACTTTGGCTCAGGTCATGATCTCCTGGTTGGCGAGTTCCAGGCCCACATCGGGCTCTGTGCTGCCAGCTCGGAGCCTGGAGCCTGCTTCGGATTCTGTGTCTCCCTCTCTGCCTGCCCCTCCCCTGCTCACCCACTGTCTCTCTCTTTCTCAAAAGTGAATAAACATTAAAAACAAAAAGACATTCCAAATTCACCCATTATCTGGCACCTCAGTTACATACATATTATCTCCAGTTACTTCTGTTTCTTAGTATCTCACGCTCTGATGAAGTGTTAAAACAAAAGGAATAGAGCTTGCCTACCACCACCCAATGATTGCTCATAGGAGAGCTGGCGGCTGCCATCACACCTCCAGGAAGGACTCCTCTCTGGACTCACTCCCGCTCTGAACTCCGTCTCCCTGCATCGCAGTGATCGTGACGGCGGGATGCCCTGTGGTCAATCCTAACTCTTCAGCATTTGGATGTCCTGTTCTGTTGCCATAACATTAACCTTCTCCCCGGCCTTGGCTTTTGCTGGTTTGATAGTCTCATGCCCTCTTGCATGTAACTTCTGCGTTATCTTATTTGACCTAAGATCTCAGTAGTGGGAACCCTGTCTCGCCTCCCATATCATGAGGAAAAAGGGTCTGATAGTCTCAGAAACACCACGGGATCTCATACAAGTATTTCCAAGACCACCACTTGAATTATCAAAGTTGGCCATTCTCGCGTCGGATGCTCAGCATTTCAGTGCACTGACCAAGTACCACTGATACTCAAATACATCATTCTTGGAACAGGGAAATAGGACTTAAAAGTCACAGCTGCTGCCACACGGCAACTTACAATCTACTGGGAATCCTAACGCAGAACCACGACGCAGGGTAGGGCGGTATCAGACGACAGACTCCCAGCACGAAACCTCACGATGACAACACGTGTGCCTTCTGCCACACCCTTCTTCCTACGCTAATTCTGAAATGCTCGCAATGATCAAGACACATTTCCAATCATTCCTACAAACAGCGCCTGAGGAATTAAGATTTAATTATGACCACGGTTATTTCTATCTTGAATCCAAAACCCCGGGCTTCAGAAATAATGGAGTTGGAGGTGACGTTTGGCTCTCTTGTGTTTGCCTCCTCTTGTTCTTATGAGAAAAGCAAGCCGTCTTCTAGAGAGGTACTGGAGGAATTTCCTATGACAAAATGAGGCTTCTTATAGAAGCCCTATAAATACAGAGAACAAACGGTTGCTGGAGAGAGGGGGTGGGGGTGGGAGACACAGGCTTCCAGTTGTAGAATCAATAAGTCACAGGAATAAAAGGCGGAGCATATGAAATATTGTCAGTGATATAGTAATAACAATGTATGGGGACAGATGGCAGCCGCACTTGTGCTGAGCACAGCATAACATACAGAGACATTGAATCACTATGCTGTCTACCTGAAACGAATATAATGTTATGTGTCAACTATACACAAAAAAAAATTGAGAATTTAACTCAGAAAAGATGTGAAATCTTCAAAATGTGTCACTTTTCTTTACCCAACTGTGCAATGAGCATTCTTTGACACTGTAGGGAAAAGAAAAGAAAATAGATCCATTACCCGTTTTAAAAGGAGGCTTCTTAAGTCGTCCAATTTCACATGGACAAAGCGTGAAACTGCAGAATTCAAATTCAAGTTCTCAACTGACCCTGACAATGGATATTACTGGAAACAGAAATTCCACCGGGACCTGTTCAAAGAACTTTGCCTTTACAGTGTTTAAAACTGGAATACAAGAAACTGTCTCCAAAATAATCAGGTATGTGCAAAACCAAGTCCTTAAATAACATAGGGGAGATTATAAAAGACAGTTTAAGAATGTTCACATTCATGTGTCTTGTAAAGGTGCATCTTCCACAAAGGTCCGTCCAGCTCAAAAGGGTTGAATTCTGCAGGGGAGGCTCCTTTATTCCGTGAGTTGGCAGAGTTTTTCACTCTCAGGGGCTCCCAGGGCTCTTCTCAGGAAGAGCAGCCACTATGAAGACCGCTATGGAGCATTTTCCCCCTCTTCACATGGGACACGGAGAACAACACAGAAAAATGAGAGTCGGAAAGTCCCTTTCAAAGACATCCCTGTAGAAAATATGACTGTCAGAGTATTTTTAAATTTTAAAGTTTGAAAAGCCTGTGATCTTTGCACTGTTTCCAAAAGTCAGCAACTCTAAAGGAAGGTGTTCATCATCAGTGACCCCGAACAGGATTTCCTTTTGTGATAATTTTGCAAGATGATCCTCTGGGTTGGCCTCCCATTTGTGTCACCAGGTCTCCGCAATCTCTGTGAGAACCTGCAGCAACTCAGTGAACGTCGGGCGGCCTTTGGGTTTCTGGAAAAGGGAAATAAAGATGGTCAGCTCAGCCTAGAATTCACTCAGATACCGGCTCTGGAACGGGCTGGCAGGGACCTGCATCTAGGCTGGTTCTCCACGAATGGAAGAGAATGACACCTTGGCTGACGCAAAGGACAAGACTGGTAGTTGAATGAAGCATGAGTCTGAAAATATAAGAGTAGAGGGCTGCAAAAATAAAATAGCCTGAGCTGCCAACACCAGCCACAGGTGGCTATTTAAATTTAAATTAATTAAAATTAAATATATTTTGGAATTCAATTCTCAGTCACACTAGCCACTTTCCAATTTTTCAAGAGCCAGGCATGGGTACCATATTGGAGAGGGCAGACATAACACATTTCCACCATCACAGAAAGTCCCACTGGACAGCACTGCCCTAGAGATCTTTTTGGGTGACATGATGTGCACGGGGTAAAAAAAAAAAAAAAGGGCTGGGAGAGAATGGGCATCCAGAGTACCAGGCTATCGCACTCTGCCCCGGTTATTTACTACATTTGGTCCCCTGTAGAAGGAAAGATTTCAGTCAGAAAGCACAAGCCATGTTTTCATAAAGGACTTTGCAGGTCCTGGGGCATAGACTGTGCAGTCTTAAGGCTCAGTCAACAAAATCCACGGTCATGGAGACAAGGTCTGGAACATTTTTCCTATTTCACCAGGGGATGTGGTTTGGCTTTGGCTCCACGAGGGTAGAAAAGATGACACTGTTGGCATCTTTGAAATCCATGGGAAACAGAACTACTCACGGTAGCCACATTCTCACAAAGATCGCTGGCAACTGGGTTCATGGGGAGCCCCCGCTCTTAGTGGTTTATAAACACATGGCATCGATAAAAAGGATCAAGCAGAAGGATACGTAAGCACATGTTCAAGTCCTCCTGGAGATTCCAGGAATAATTTGTGGAGTTTTTTGAGGAGGCTGACGTTCTGCAGGTAGTAGAGCCTATGAAACAGTTATGTGTGTATCAGTGTGTGTGTATCAGTACTAACATAATCATATTTGAATTTAAAGGGACCTAAGGTCGTATTTAGACCACCTTAAAGAGTTGTGGGTAAATCACCTTTTGCAAACAAGTAAATCAGCATAACTAAAAACGTTGTTTTAATCAATGTTCTGACTACAATTTGAAACTGACATCACTTACGGGGTCCTCCTGCCAGCCTCGGATTTACTCTCCTTTTTCCTCTCCATCGATAAATAAAATCTCAATAAGAGTTATATTTTATGCCATGTACCTGTATATTGTTCCACATACGATACAGGTTTCTGAGCTATTTACATTGTTATTGCAGAGAAGCTCTTAAGACAGCCATTGGCTATTAATAGCTCATTTAACATTTTCCGATGTTTTTCAAGATTCCTTGCAGAGCAGCTCATCATAGGCATAATATTTTCATACATCAAGGATCTTTATAAAACTAATACATCTCTGGAATGTGAACAACATCACTCTTGACATACTGAGTTTTTCAGTCATCATGGTTTCTCAGCCAGGAGAAAACTCCTCATTTAGCTGCGGTTTTTCTTGACTAACACTGTCAGCTGGAGACAGAAAGCTGTCAAAAATCACAGAGGAGTCTGATGTGAAGGAGAGAGGTGTGTTGAGTCTGTGCCCAGAAAAGATAGGATACGCCTGGCTTTATTTTTAAGCTCAGCATTTCAAGAAAAAGAAAACCTGGACCCCCACGCCCCCAGAGAGAATTTCCTGACTCGAAGTTTCTGACACACTTTCTGTCTTGATTCCTATTCTGGCTTAATCTATCAGGAGTCTTGAGTGCCCAAAAAAGAGCTGAAACCCATTAGCCTGGGGAAAAGAAGACAAATTGCAGGAGACTGAAGTAAATAAAAACACCCTCCTTCTCTTTCAATGTGGAAATTTACCAAACCTGATTCTACTCTCAGTTTCCACCCACCAGTTCTTAAAGGAGTAAAACACCTCATCGCTTAAGTTCTAGCAGCATCGAGAGTTTCTGCAGGAGCCAATCTGAGAAAAATAAGGCTTGAAAAATGCACTGAATTCTCCAGAGGAAAGGCTGTTGCTAAAAACAAAATGGACTTGGGGCCCCTGGGTGGCTTAGTTGGTTAAGCGTCTGACTTCAGCTCAGGTCATGATCTTGCAGTTCGTGGGTTCGAGCCCTGTGTCGGGCTCTGTACTGACAGCTCAGAGCCTGGAGCCTGCTCCAAGTTCTGTGTCTCCCTCTCTCTGCCCTTCCCTCACTCATGCTCTGTCTCTCTCTCTCAAAAAGAAACATTAAAAATAATAAAAAAATAATAATAATAAATAAAAACAAAATGGACTAACGACCTTATGGTGGCAGCTTCACATAGAAATAGTACTCCCGGGGGCGCCTGGGTGGCTCAGTCGGTTAAGCGTCCGACTTCAGCTCAGGTCATGGTCTCGTGGCCCCGCATCGGGCTCTGTGCTGACAGTTCGGGTTCTGTGTCTCCCTCTGTCTCTCTGCCCCTCTCCTGCTCGTGTGCTCTCTATTGCTCTCTCTCTCAAAAAGTACAGAAACGTTAAAAATTTTTTTAATTTAAAAAAAAAGAAATAGTACTTCTGGCTCTTAAGGATCATTATCAGGAAACAACCCCTCTTCCTGCCGTGCTGGAGTCCTCAGGTAACGCTTGTGACACTCAGGTCTGTTCTCAGATGCCGGGAATGCCAACTTCGTAGGAAAGCAGGGACACTCACCTCATGCCAGCAGCTGTACATGACTTCATATATGGACATTGGTGCCAGTTGAGGACGGTACAGCCTGAAGCCTTTAGAAATGGCTTCCACAACTTGCAAATTTGACTTATTTTCAAAAGGCATTTTTCCTTCTGTAAAAACTTCCCACATCAAAACTCCTACACATAAAATGCACGTAAACAAGAGGTTACTTGAAACGGCAAGAACTGTTTCCAACCACAAGGCCTCCTTTCCCTCTTCCAGCCTCTGAATTATAATCATCCAGAATGAGAACGGTTCTGTCTAAGAATCAGACTATGTGTACTGGAGTTTTCGAACAGGCCTCTCATCTGAAAACATTCCAAGTAAAAACAATGCCTTTCTTTCCGTTGGTCTTGACTTGCCTCCCTAGTGAAAGCCAAGTGCTGCCAGCACTTTTGTTTCTAAGTATGCTCATGTCTTCACACCCTGAAATCAACATTCTGCCATTCCCTCTGCCATTCCATGGAAAATGACAGAATTGTGGGAGCCTCTGCTGCCTGCTAAGGCCAAGAGTTTCCCGACCAGTAGATGGCACATGTTCCCCTCTTCCCACTAAAAGATGAGGCTGCTGGGTAGGGTGGAATATCTAGCAGGGGCTTGGTACCTAAGCAGATATTCTATAATCACTGATTGATTGCTTGATCAGTGAAACTCCTTCAATGCTCTCATCTGGACTTCATTTAATTATTCACTTATTCTAAGAATATGTATTATGCATTGATTAGGGGCCAGGAGTCTGCTAGAGCCAGAAGATTCTAAGAACGAGACCAGTCCGTGTGCTCAAGAAGCTCACTGTCCAGTGGGAAGTAGAGACAAGTGGTCAGGTAAAGCTCAGAAATTCTGTTCTGCAGCCACTTGATGAGGTCCTTGTGTTTCTATCCATGAATCTCACAACTTAACTGCTCTCCCGTAGAACTTAAAATGTCACCTGCCAAGACGACCACAAGTCAGTCGACAGCTAAAGAGATCAATGATACAAGCTTAACCTTATGTGGACAATAACATTCACACCCTTCTGAGGGTTCAGATGTCTTTCCAAACCCAAGAAGCTATCGGGAGAGGTCTGGGCTAAAGAGAATAGCTTATTGCACATTTATTGCCACTTCTTGAAAACCAGCTTGAAGCACAAACTCTACTGGACACGGTCTACGGTGTCTCCTCCTCAGTGAAGAACGTTACACAATATAAACTCCAGTTGACAGTTCCCAAGGAGGCCAACATCTAAATTCCACCAAGTTTGAAGGTAATGGAATAAATGAGGTGGAGTTGCTTCGTAGTCAGACAATGAATTGTATGAATTACACTCAAAATTCAGTGACACCTTAAGATTCCTTTTCCTTGCAAGTCTCTGTGGTGTAGAAAAGTTGGCTGAGTTTGTTTTCTAGATCAGTAGACTCTTTGTTATAGTTTTACAGCAAGTGCTCAATGGGAAAGGAAAAGATCCAAAAGTAGACTTCTGTAAGAAGGTGCATGAACACAAGTTGCCAAAGACAGCCTGGATGTGTTTAGAACACCTAAGATAGAAGCACAGGTGCAAAAAGACCTTTTTCAAATGCCACATCATATTAAAAACTCAAACCTTAAAAAAGACTGGCCTTGTATTAAATCAGCCACCATCAAATGAATATCAAATTTACTCACCAAACGACCAGACGTCAGATTTGCTGCTGTACTTGTTGAAGTGGAAAACTTCAGGAGGGGACCACTTGACGGGGAACTTGGCCCCAGAAGAACTGATATACTCATCATCCAAAACGTACCTAATCAAAACGTTATTAGATCCAAAACACCTTGTGCTAAATACCTCCAAGTTCAGTTTAATTCAACCCCCCTTAGTCTACTTCGAGTTCTAAAAGAGAAAGCATTTTACCCCAGAAATGTTCCGCAAACCTTCTCTTGTTTACCAAAGTGGGAAAGTATCCTATACAGTGATTCCTCCCCAAACCAAGCCTCAATTCTGTTTATTTTATTTGGGTTTCAGAAAACCAGAGCAATTCTTCAAAATCGATTGGAATTGGTAACCCACTGACCACCTTAGTTACGACAAACTCTTAATTCTGCAAAGGAGCATGCTGATGCTCTAATAACCAAAGTTATAAAACGAAAAGTAACAAATAGGGCCACCTGGGTGACTCAGTTGGCTAAGTGTCCGACTTCAGCTCAGGTCATGATCTCATGGTTTCTGGGTTTGAGCCCTGCATCCGGCTCTGTGCTGACAGCTCAGAGCCTGAAGCCTGCTTCAGATTCTGTGTCTCCCTCTCTCTCTCTGCCCCTCCTCTGCTCACGCTCTCTCTCTCAAAAAGCAAATAAACGTTAAAAAAATAATAAATAAATATATATATATGGCAAAGAACAAATTCAAGGTTAGGTGCCTTATTTTCTTTCCTCATGCATAGATGTTTTGTGAGGCAGAGGAGGGGGAAAATAAAAATATGGAATATAATACATTTGTTGTAAAAAATTGCCAGTGCGTTAAAATGGCCCTATATGAAATCAATAATAACTACCACCTCCTTTTAAAAACTACAAAAATATTAAACTTCTCTCTTTTTTGAGAATTGTAGGCAGGAGCATCCAAGTATGGGAACGTGGAGAGAAGAGATGATAACTAAGTCGTGCTGTGTAGCCCCTGGAGTGGACAGCATAGTATTTTTGAATTATTTATTACTGCGTCCTTGCACTCTCTTTTTTTTCCCCACATACCCTACTTCAGCCCACCTTTAAGTGCTTTCTTGAGCCAAAGGTCATTCCACTAAGGGAAAGAGTGGGTAACAGAAAACAAAAGGGAAAGAGCCATTTTTCATAGCTTTGGAGTTTCAAAGTTCTAAGCATTCTGGAGAAGGAGAAGGACTGAGTTGTTGACAAAATATTTGGCAGAATGGCCCATAAATAAGAGTGATATCTCACCACCACCACCCATCCCTCCAGAAAAAGACACCTGCAGCTGGGAGGTGGGAGAGAATAAAGGGAAAGGGAAGGCGTATTAGACATTAGGGGGCGGCAGAGACAGGGTCCTGTACCCTGCACCCTACAAGGGCTTCCTGGATCACACTGCATGAGAAAAAGGCCCCACTTCCCACAATAGGTTGGTGGGATTCAAGAGCAAAACAGAGCCTGGGCCTCTTCCCCAGGTCAAGCCCCAGGAAAAGCAAAAAGATTCCAGAAAATAAAGAGCTGTGGATGTGCTTAGGTAAATAGGGCCTTGGATAGATAGCTCCAGGGCGAATTCCAGTATGACAGCATCTTGCAGACAGAAATTTGGGATGAATCGACAGCCACCTGTGCAGATGTTCAGCCAAGGACAAAGCAGGAGGACAGTGGCTGCAAGGACGCCATTGCCAATGGATAACAAGGAGCAGACATGTCCTCTCCAATATGTGGCCCCATGAAACATACAGAATTTGAATTTGACCTTGGAATCAGAGAGAAATCCTGAATTCACAGGAATTAAGTTTTTAGCAACCTGAAGGAAAGGGGGCTCAAAATATAAGTTGCATTGAGTTGTAGAAAATAAGGTTAGATTTTCTACACTTGAGTCGCAGTCTTAAAGTCAGCTACTACATTGGATAATAGAAATACATGATGGGGGTGCCTGGGTGGCTCAATGAGTTAAGCGCCTGGCTCTTGATTTCGGCGCAGGTCATGATCTCAGAGTTCATGAGTTCAAGCCCCACATCAGGCTCTGTGCTGACAGTGCAGAGCCTGCTTGGGATTCTCTCTCTCCCTCTGTCTCTCTCTCTCTTCCTCTCTCTCTCTGTCCCTCGCCTGCTGTCTCTCTGGAAAAATAAATAAACTAACAACAACAACAAAAAGAAATGCATGATGATGACACAGAAAAATCAGAGCTAAACAAATTTATTCTTTTTTTCTTTCAGAAATATACATATATCAGAAAAGCTTTTTTTTTTAATTTTTTTTAACGTTTTATTTATTTTTGAGACAGAGAGAGACAGAGCATGAATGGGGGAGGGGCAGAGAGAGAGGGAGACACAGAATCGGAAGCAGGCTCCAGGCTCTGAGCCATCAGCCCAGAGCCCGACGCGGGGCTCGAACCCACGGACCGCAAGATCATGACCTGAGCTGAAGTCGGCCACTCAACCGACTGAGCCACCCAGGCGCCCCAGAAAAGCTTTTTTTTTAACCTTTTTATGATGATGAGTAGATTGAGAAATATTATAAATTTTAAGATATGCCTGAAAATGACCTGAAAAAATATAAAAATAGTCCAAAATATCCATTTAACTCACAGCTAAAATTGGTTTATGTCCTAAAATTCAAAGCAGGGCAACAGGCCTAACAACCACATCAATACTTTCCTCACAGGAAAAAAAAAATGCTATTAACATTTTCGTTTGTCAGTAGACAGATATAAGATTCCCTCTTATGAGTAAACACACAAACAAAAAATATATATATATCACGTACCTCGTCATTCCAAAGTCTGATATTTTTACTATACTTGCAGCACTGACCAAACAATTCCTTGCTGCCTATAAAAAGAAGAAAGGAATCCAAGTTTGAAGATAGTTTTTTCTTTCAAGAGTTTCTACTCTCCTTTTTCTTAGTTTATTTGGACCCCCACACTACTTTCCTGTATGAGCAGCCATTTTATTTTTATGGTGACACCTGTCAATGCCACATATGACTCAATATATCTGCCCTTACGTGATGGATTTTAATGATGCTTCAAAGAAATAACAAAAAGAAAAAGAAAAAGAAATTTTAATACTTTTTCTTCTAAAAGGTTTTAATTATTCGCAAGAAGTATCTTTGATAAATGGGAAGACTAAATCAAAGAGATGTTAAACTATGAATCCTGGCATTAAAATTAATGTGTATTTTTAAATAATGCAGAGACAATGTATTTGATGCCAAAATAATCCATTTTCAGAGAGCTTGGTCGAAGAAAATCACTGATTTGGTATTTAGCCTCATGTAAATCAATCACTGTTTGATCTTTTTTTTTTCCTCTTCTAAGCTCATATGTGGGTCAGCTAGTCCAAAAACAAAGGCAAGGAACTAAAAATGGCAAGCTAGGAGGAGTCAATTTGGAAGAGTTTCACAAATACCAGCAAGGATCTCAAAGCCAAACCACAAGGCAAGCCCTTGACAGGGAAAAGACTCCTGGTTAACTGATCCATTTTAACTGGCATGAAGGTAAGTGGAATAGAACACAAAAGAAAGCAATCCAGGAAGAAACCAAGGATAGGAGGACCTGAGAGAAGCCACTTTGGAACAGAGTGACTGAGTTTTGAATTCTAATCCCTGTCAGAAAAGACCAACCTGCAGAGACTAGGAAAGTAAGCTAGGTGGAATTCATGCCATATCCATCCATTCCAAAATTTGCTCGATAGCTACTACGTACTGAAGATGGGGAAATGCGCCATGAGGGATACAGAATGATAATGTAGCTCTGGAATAGCAATAGTTAGCATTGCTGAGCTTGCTCTATGCCAGGAGCAGGTGTAAGGGCCTACACATATTAATGCATGTAATTCCCCCAACAAGCCCATAGGAGGAAGCTGCTATAATTAATACCACTGTACTAGTTAACGAGTTTGCCCAACCTCACACAGCTAGTAAGAAACAAAGGTGAGATATTAACCCAGGCAGTCTAGCTCTAGAGCACTGGTTGTGAATCTTGGCTACGCACTGAGCTCACCAGGGAAATTTTCAAAAAATATTTATGGCTAGATTCTACCCCCAGAGGGTCTGATTTAATTGGTCTGGGGCATGGCCTGAGTATCGTGATGTTTTAGAAGTTCCCAGGTGATTCTAAGGCACAGCTAAATCTGAGAAAATTGCTCTGTAATCTGTGTTCTCATCACAGCTCAGAAGTCTAGGCATTGATATCAGGGAAGTTAGAGTCTAATAGTTGTATAAACAATGTGAACAATTAACTATTATAGGAAGTGGTAAATAATAAATGCCATGAGAATTCTTTGTCACCTGTACGTCCAGCAATAAGTGTGCTAAGGCCAATGAAATTATGCGTCCTTTCTCTCCCCAGAATGCTCTAGCCTGAATGAGAGATAATAAAGTCCCCTTGGTCACGGGAGGAAGTACAGGATGACCCCCTCGGTGATGATACCAGTGACATCTCACAGATTCTCAAGTTCTCGTTGGGGTTAATTTTTGGACTTAGAAATGAGACATGGAAAGGCAGAGAAGGAATAGTGTGAACATCATGAATAAATATGGAGTGGATACAAAATGTTTTTCCAGGCAAGGTAGCAAGGCAGGAAAGCAGAGCCATTAGCATTTGGGGCAAGACAAGTTTTAATTTTTTGTTTGTTTGTTTTTTTAGGACATAATGTTCCGAGTATCACAGAACAGAATGATTTGGCATTTCTCATCCTCCTCAGTCGTGCCGGCAATGCCACTGCGATACTGTGACAACCAAAGCACCTCCACATGGAGGCAGTTTCATCCCTGGCTATTCTCCAGTGCCCGGCCGCGGGCCTGGCATATACTGCCATTCAATCCGTATTTGATCATTGGTTGAAAGGAAGAAAAGTGGAAGCAATGGAAGAAGACAGGGAAGGCGACAGGAAAGAAAAGTAAATTCGCTTTGGTTGGTTGGTCAGTGTGGGAGTTCATCAGTTCCAGGCATATTTAGAGTAACACCTTACTTGGCTGCAGCATTAATGAGTAATTAAAAAGAAAGCCACATGTCCCAGAGAATTACATGAATAGGAAAGCGTTTAGAAATGAAGCCAAAGGTATTTTACTGAAAATATTCAAAGTCCTTGGGGCGCCTGGGTGGCTCAGTTGTTTAAGCATCCAACTTTTGATTTCGGGCTCAGGTCATGATCTCAGGGTTCATGGGCTCAAGCCCCGCAGGGGCTCTCTGTGCTGACAGTGCGGGGGCTACTTGGGATTCTCTGTCTCCCTCTCTCTCTCTGCCCCCCCCCCAATGTTCTCTCTCTCTCTCTCTCTCTCAAAATAAATAAATACATATTTAAAGATAAATAAGTAAAATTAAATATTGAAAGTCCTCAAGTGTCCTGATCTTCCGAAAGGCAACACGTAAAACATCAGCGAGTTTGCGGGGTACTTACTAAATCCCGATGAATAAAGCGGCTCCTCTCCAGATACTCCATTCCCTCACAGACATCCTGGCACATGCTCAGCAGCATTTCCTTCCGCAGCTCTCCCCTCCTCTCTCGGAGATAGCTCAGCAGGCAGCCGTTCTCCATGAACTCTGTCACGATGTAGAGGGGCTTCTGCTGAACGCACACTCCGTACAGCTGGACCAGCCTTGAGTGCGATAATTTCCTGATGAGGAAGAGCACACACGCGCCCGTGAGCGGATTCGTGTCGGCGATTCGAAGCGCTTAGACTCCGTTAGTGAAATGTACCAACTCTGCATTATTGTCAACAACGAGATACGCGAAAAACCCAGCCCCAGAGAACGTGGAAGTTTCCTTTCCACCGTGCGCGCTGGCTAAGTGGGGTCAAGAGTTCAAGCGGTACTTCCCAAGTCCCTACAGAATATTACGTGCTCCCATATCTTTTTTTTTCTGCTTTCCATCCTGTAAGTCCCTTGCCTCCTCGTTGCTACTTTTCCTTGCTCAGGTCTTCGCAAGAGTTCCTGTTCCTGAGGTTTCAACTTTTCTAACTGCGGCTGCTCAGGCAAAATTTCCATATAGACAGAAGGGAGGAAACAGTGATTGATGCCTAAGAAAGAAAGAAAGAAAGGAAGAAAGGAAGAAAGAAAAGAAAGAAAGAAAGAAAAGAAAGGGGAGGAAAGAAGGAAAGAAGGAAGGAAGGAAGGAAGGAAAGAAAGAAGGAAAGAAAGAAAAGGAAGAAGGGAAAGAAAGGAAAAAAGAGAAAATTAAATGATAAAGAATAAAGGCATTTAAAAAAAAAGAAAATTTCAAACAAAGTTGAGACTGAAAAATACCTACCAACATGAAACCCTTCTCTGTATTCAGCAATCCAATCACCACACACACACACACACACACACCCTTGAAAGTTACCTATTAAAATACATACAGATAAAATAAAATACAGAATTCTTTAGTTATCTAAACTTCAAAAGTTTACTGTTTCTTCTGGAGTATGTAGCATTCAATCATGGAAAATAATGTTCAAGTTAATGTTTATAATTTTAGAAGATGTGTAACAAGCCAATTTCTCTGTCACTCAGAAGTAACTTGAAATGTTACCTCTTTTCATTTATAAAGGTAAAATAAAATCAATGACTCGGGAGGATTATTTACCTTAAAATAATGTATGTGAGTGATTAATTGACATCTTACCATATAAGTAGCATGCAAAAACACTTCCAGTCAGTAGAAAAAAGGCATTCAGAAAATCTATACATGATTTTCATCTGTAGATATGTATCTTAAATACGTATATTTTGTCTGATTTATCTTTCTAATTCATAAAGCGTACTTTCAGTTAAGGGATGCAATTTACATGTATGCAGAATAATGGGGGGAAAGTCGTTCTTAAAATGGAATATTGACTTGCCATGAGAAAACCACCACACTGATACCCACATACAAACATCTGAGAATTGAAACATTTCGCTATGTTTGTTTAGCAAGATCACTGGAGCAGCAACAAATACATTGATGAACTAACACAGGTGATATAGTAGAAAGCCAATCAAACATGGCAGAGGAGACATCGTGGAGGAGGTGACATTTAAACTACACACTTACAAAAAGGAGGTACTACTATATTACCAAGATGTGTATGCTTCACAGATAGAGTTCAATGCGTGTCAGTATATACGTTTTTAAAGATGACTGTATTTGCAACAGGATGTTAGAAGGAAATTTTTCTGCCTCACTTTAAAAACATCAGGAAAAAACAGACTGTTCAAACCCAACAGTACATTATGTTCACCTGAACTGACTTAAAAATAAGCCCTTAGCTTCATTCCTGCCTCTGTAAACTTCCTGGAGCTATCGTTATTTCCCCCACTCCATGGATCTTCCACTGTCTTCAAAACATCTTCCCCAACAACCTTAACCCCAAATGCCCAGTAGGGCTTGAACCTTTCAAGAATCCTCTCAACGTGACATTGGACATCTCTAATTCTTACATTTCCTAGGAATTCCAGTATAGGCTTCGACTTCCCCTGAACCACATGTCTCCCAGTCTTTCTTTTCTTATCACACCTATCTAATCAACACAGAGGAATATAATGTTTTGTCTCTCCTTTAGATACAGGAAAACGAGGGTCTGATGCCAATGGTATCAGGGAACACATTCCAGACAGATAGCTGCCTGGGGTAGTCTAGGGGCACGAAATCATCTTTGGGAAGCTGCTATGACTGGAAAATGTGTTTAATATAACTTCTCCTGAAATTAATTTTACTATAAGTGGATGGGAAGAATATTTCGATAGGACACTTGGGGTATGGGTTGAGAGCTCCAAGAGGCAGCATTGCTCTGTCTTTAAAGGAGAATGGGTCCAGTTATCGATTCTGGTTTCTTTGTTTGTTTGCTTGCTTTCCATTGAGGTCTGCAAGTTTAGAACAGAACGTAATTGCTTTGGAGAACAGAATCGAGGTGACACCATCTGGGGTTTTCATTTTTCACCACAATGCTACTCCCCATTGTTGAACAAATACTTTCTTTATACCAAATTATCGGCTTGTCCTGATCCAACCCAGATTACAGATGTAAGACACATATTCAACTAAGTCAAAATGCTGATCTGAGAAATCACAGAAGTCAGGAACAGTGTCCAGGGGGCCACAAAGAGTCACTTCTGTTAGAGCTCAGGATTCTTAAATTCTCTGAAAGCAAATACTTTACCCTTATATTACCATTTAGACAAAATCAACATTTTTGCTTCCAGGAAAAGCAAAAAAGAAAGTCCTGTAAAGACTTGTCACTTTCATGGATTATCTCACTTAATTCACATGTTGATGCAGTAACGAAGGTATTGTTATCCCCATTTTACAGGTGAAGAAACTGAGGCTCGGAAAGGTGAAATAACTCACTCAGGTCACACAGAGATCAAATAATTTGCTGAGGTCACACAACTAGCTTGGGCAGAGTTGTGACACAAATCCAGGTGTAACTGCTCCAAACTCCGTGTTGTTTCCATAACACCGGAATGTTGCATGAAATTGATCTGGGTGTTGCTTGTACTTACGTCATCACTTTAGCCTCTTCAATGAAGTCTTCTTCAGACATGGAGCCTTCGCTGATGGCCTTGATAGCTACCTGGATGTGTGCTCGCCATTGCCCTAAATGGACTACCCCAAACTGACCGCTTCCAATCTCCTTCACAAACGCCAACTCAGCGGGATCTATCTCCCACTTTTCTAGAAAAGTAAAACATCCATGTTACAAGTAGGGGAAATTTTTAGAGCTGGAAAAGATTTAGGAATTATCTAGACCTATTCTATTCTTTTACAAAGAGGTTAAAAATGTTATAAATGAGTGGAACAGAACAGTAACCATTTTTAATACCCTCACTGTGGTTTTCATGTGTAATTCCAGAATTCAAGCTTAAAGATATAAACTTGACTTACTTAAAGAGGAATTATGGATATCAAAACATACGTTCTCTTTCCAGAGGGACACAGGATGAAATGCAACACTTTGCCTTTCTAAAACAAACCTACCAAAACTACACCTGGGCCCTAAAATATGTATGTCCCCATCTGGTTTTGTCCTGCTGAGTAAACTTGTGAGGCACATAACATTTGGTCCCCCCCAGTCCCCCCCATTTCACCTCATTCTGTTGTTCCTCTGCCCACTCCCACCCCCAAAGGGCTTTTCTGCCTTGGTGTTTTCTCCTTAGGAAAAAGTCTAACAAATTCATCTAATAAATAAGGCCAATGTTTAGGATTCTAACTCACATGTATCTATGTTTGAAGTGAAATTTGTGGTATGGTATATTTGACTTCCATAGAAGTAAATGAAGAAAAAAGAACTGTTTTTAAATTAACCCACTTATGGGTGATGGGCATTGAGGAGGGCACTTGTTGGGATGAGCACTGGGTGTTGTATGTAAGCCAATTTGACAATAAATTATACTTAAAAAAATAAATAAAAATAAAAATAATCTCAAAAAAATAAAAAAATAAAGTGAAGAAAACACACACACACACACACACACACACACAAATTTCGTTATCAATTAACAAAAAATAAAAATAAAATAACCCTCTTGACAATCTGTTTTAGTATCTCCTTTTATATTGCAACACCGCCATCTGCTGGAACTTTAGAATAATGCAGTTTAAAGAGTTGTAAAGGCCAACTTTGCAAAGTGCTCTCCCTCCGGATAGCAGGTGTTTTAAAAGTAACATGAGAAAAAAAAATTTTTTTAATAAATAAATAAAAGCAACATTGGAGAATATATTTATGACCTTGATATTGGCAAGAATTTATTCAACATAATATAACCATAAAGGAAAATATTGACAAATTACACTTCATAAAAATTCTATCAAATACACCCCATTAAGAGAGTGAAAAGGAATGGGGCACCTGGGTGGCTCAGTCGGTTGAGCATCCAACTTCAGCTCAGGTCATGATCTCTCAGTTCCTGAGCTCAAGCCCCTCATCGGGCTCTGTGCTGACAGCTCAGAGCCTGGAGCCGACTTCGGATTCTGTGTCTCCCTCTCTCTCTCTGCCCCTGCCCCTGCCCCTCTCTCTCTTAAAAATAAATAAGTATTTTAAAAATTTTTCAAAAAGAGAGTGAAAAGGAAAGCCACATACTGGGAGAAGATATTTCTAAAATGTGTAACCAGTAAGGAATTCGTATTCAGAATATGAAAAAAAATCAGAAAAAGGCAGATAATTATATTTCTAACAGTTAAAAAACTTGAATAGAGTATTCTTTCACAAAAGGGTATACCCAAATGGCCACTAAATTGATCAAAATAATTAGTCCTCAGGGAAATGCAAATTTAAGCCACAATGAGATACGATTACTACACATGCCAGATTGGGTAACGTGAAAACCAAAGAAAACAATCCACAGGAATGACTAAACATTAGCAAGGGCAAAGGTGTGGAGCACCTGGAACTCCCATACGCTATTGATTGAAGTGTAGTTTGGTATAAGCTGTTTGGAAAACTAACTAAATCTGAATGGGTACACGCTCTATGACCCAGTAATTCCACTCTTAAGTATATATCCAACATTGGTGGAGCTTACATGACTACTGAACCTCATCAAAAGAATGTTCATAATGATATTATTTATGTGGTAAAAATTGGTTACAAGCCAAATGGTCATCTAAAGAAGGATGGGTAAATCCACTGTGGTATAGTCACTCAATGTCATACCACACCACCACGGAGATGAGCCAACCACACCCAACACCATGGGTGAAGAGGAAGAAACCAGACACAATACACGGTATTGTGTATTACTGTGTATGGTGTCTTATTCCATTTAGATAAAGTAATCAAAACAGGCAAAGCTAAGTGAGCTATAGAGTTATGAGTTGTGCACTGTTCTATATGTTAAAAAAAATTTGAGAAGTTTATTTTTTAAAAATTAAAACTTAACTTAATGCTTAACTTAAATAAATTGCTAATGGCACAGAACTTTTATTATGTACATTGCATTTAGGGACAGAGAATAACCTAGGCATCCCTAATACCCTGAAATCACTCTCCCATCCCAATTAAAATAGAGACCCTGTGTCCTGGTTACCCGTTACGTGATATAATTATCTTACCGGCTTCTCAGTACATTCTGATTCACACTAATGAGAGGAATGTAAGGGAACAAAGGGTCACCAAATTACAAAACAGAATTCTTTGGCTCTTATTTATTCTCAACAGATTTGCAAATACTCATTTGCTAGAAAATGGTTCGAATCAAACTTTCTACAAGTTCTATTTTTAAAAGGGGAAGAGGAGACATTTAGCAGGTCTTTTTAGCAGGTTCTCTTGGGGAGCAGTCATTTCCCAGCCACGCTTGTACCCAGAGAGCTATAACTCGAACACCCAAATAAAAAGAATTCTAATGTACCAAAAGAGCGCCTGCTAATGTACAGTGAAATTTGAAGTAAAATCGAAATGGTTCTTGCCAAAGTTCAAGTTGCTCTTAGGAGATGCATATACTTCACTATCTCAGAAGGAGGATTCCAACTTTGAGAAGAAACCTATCTAGGTATCTCAGAAAAGCTAAGAATTTAAAGAACGCCGAGGGAACTTGGGGGAGATTCTTTCCCAGATTTGAGGCTGCACTTGAGTCCACGTGCATACGTTACCATAGCTGAAACCCGCTGTGGCTGGCAAACAGCTGCCCATCAGTCCAACCGGGTAGCGGAGACGGGTCATGAGACCTGGGGAGGAAGAGGAATTAGTATTTCAAGTCTAGTTACTAATATAAAAGTAAAAAAGAAAGCAAATATAGTAGAAGACAGTGCCATTCTTCAAATAAATTAGGCCAAAATAAAAAAAAAACAGTATTTTACATCGATCTATTTGTTTATTTTCCCCATTTTCATAAAATAATATTTGGACACACATTATACATGATATACCAGAGCTACATCATTATCATTCTGGTGAACACCTTTGCAAAAACCTCCAAATTTGTATTTGAAAGCATATATGCACCCAATGTTTCACAGAAAAGTGAATGTTTTGCTATAAGCTTTTTACACTCAATATGTCGTTGATATATATTAATAACGATAAACAGAGCTTAAAGTTATTTCTAAAATTTCACTATTGTAAAAGACGCTGTATGTTTTGAACATAAATTTTTATGTACCTCTCAAATTATCGTCTTAGAATAAATTCCTGAAAATGTGACTTCTTGATCAAAGCATGTATAAAAAAAAATGCACTAATTCATTCAACTACCAGTAGTATTGAAGTGGACCCATTTCCCAACCCTACTTTTCAAGAATTGTTTTTTTCTAAAAAAAAAAAAAAAATGGTAGAGTAAATGAGACTTCTTTTGATTGGGTCCATATGTAGTATTCTGTATCATCAATTTCATTTAGTTCAACAAGCATTAATTATTTACTTCTTTAACTAATATTTCTTTGGGGCCTGCTTTGCACCAAGCATTAACTAACTGGTAGGAGACAGCAGTGACTAAGACAGTGATGTTCTTTGCTCCCACAGAGCCTACATTGTAGTGGGGGAAGAGAAAATAAACAAATGCATGCACGCACAAGAGAAAGCACAAGATGAGTACACGCAGAGTACCTGCAACAGAGCTTCTATCGAATGGGTGCTCAGGGAAGGCCCTTCCGACAAGATGGCAGCTATGCTGACATTCATTGACAAGGAACCATCTTACAAAGATTAGGAGGAAAAGCATTCCAGGCAGATGGAACAGCACGTGCAAAAGCTAAAAGAAACGAACTTGGCCAGTATAAGAACAGAAAGAAGCATCACTCAGTGCCTACTGTGTGCAAGACACTCTTCTAGGTCGATCTCAAAGACAGATGGTAGCTAGATTTATTGTGGTGATCACTTTGTTATTTATACAAATGTTCAATCACTATGTTACATAATCAAATATACTATTGTATGGCAACCACACTTCAATAAAACAAGCTTTCTAATGACTGAGAAGAAAGAGAAGGAGGAGAAGGAGGAGGAAGGGGAGGAGGAGGAGGAGGAGAAAGAGCTATCTATCAAGGAGAATGCAAGCATCTCTTGAGACTCCTATGTTTCCAGCCTCTGTAACGGACAGAATGATGACAGCATCATCTGAGACAGACAACAGGAAGGGGAGCAGGTTTGGAGGGAAAGCAGTGATTAAGATGACGAGTTCCATCTCATCACTGAAGTTCAGGGCCTGTGGGATTGCAAGTACCTAGGACTACCAGGCAGAAGAATTCTGCCAAGGGAAATGTCTAGGGTGAGAAGAGAAGTGATTGGGGACAGATCCCTGCAGACACCAATGTTTAAAGAAGAGTAGAATTAAGACTCATTGGGAAGACCTATAAGGAATATCTGAGTTCAAGAAAAGAAAGCGCAGGGTCAAAGTATCTGGTAAGTAGGGAGTTTCAAGGGGTGACACTGCCAAATATAGCAGAGAGGGCTTGAAAATACAAGAACTAAAAAGCATCACCCTATAGGTCAATATGGGGATCACTGGTAAAACATAGGGCAACGGAAGCAGAAGCTACATTACACGTGTTTAAAAAGCAAATGGAGGGGCACCTGGGTGGCTCAGTCTGTTGAGCGTCCAACTCTTGATTTCGGTTCAGGTCATGATCTCTGCTCATGAGATTGAGCCCCACGTGGGACTCCACCCTGGGTGTGGAGCCCACTTCACATTCTCTCTCTCCCTCTGCCTTCGGCCCCTCCCCTGCTCACACTCTTGCACTCGCTCTCTTTCTCAATCTCTCTCTCTCAAAAAAAAAAAAAAAAAAAAAAAAGCAAATGGAAATGAGCAAGTGGAGACGGTAGATGTGGACATATTTTTCCAAAAAACATGACTTAGAAGAGTAATGTCTAAAAGAAGAAGAAAGGACCAAGGGAGGGCTTTGGGTTTTTTGCCTTTTGAATAATAAAGCCTTAAGCACGTTTCCAGGCTAAAGGGAGAAGTTAGGTCAGAGCCCTCATCAAGCTGGGACTCTATAACACATTGTCCAAATAAGGAACATAATGAGGAATTTCTTTGCGATCCTAACACTTCCCTCTAATTTCAAGATTCTTATTTGCTAAACATTTTTATTCTGTGATTTACTACCAGTGGTTTAATGATAGTCTCTCTCTTTGACAGCAAGAAGTCTGTCACTCCCGTGGCATTGTCCCTGCTTCTGGCAAAGAGACGGATTGTCACGAACCAAATTGACCAGAAGTCAACAAGTAGACAGGATAGTCATGGGCTCTGATTCACAGCCTTTTCTGAAACTGGCCCTCCAAAGTACCCTCCAATGGTATGGTTCGTCTCTTTCTGGAGGATACAGCAGTCATTTAGTGCAGACTGTGGAGCCAGGGGGTTCGATGGTTCCAACTGTTTCAAAGATTTTTTTTTGAGTTCAAATCTCAGCACAATTATTAACTATGCAATCTTGAGTACAACTCATCCCTCCGTTTCCTCATCTGTAAGATCGAGATACTAACAGAACCTACTTCATAGGGTTGTTCTGAAGATTAAATAAATAAATACACATGAAAGCACTCGGAACAGGGTCGGGTCCAAATTAAGTCTTCAGTAAATGCCAGCTATTTCTGCGTTCCCAGGGCTCTCCTCTTATCATCCTTCTTTTCTTGTTTTCTTATATCTTTTTTGCTTTCTTTTCTCTCTAATAAGCAGCAGCCATAGTTGTAAGTTTTGCTTTTCTTGATGTTTCGCTTGATCTTTTAAACATGATCTGTGTGGTATTTGATACATTATAAGAATAATTTATGTCCATTCAAACGAAAATACCAAACCTTAAAGCAATCTATATGGCAGAAAATCAAAGCTTCCCTTACCCCCAGTGTCATTCCCCAGAGGTAAGCATTAAGTTTGTAGTCTGTTAAAATCTTGTTAGTTTGAAAATTATTACATAAAATTTAACAGAATTTTTCTATGCATACATATTTTTAAATCTTCTGTTACAAAAGCGGCACTATATTCTCATATACTGCTTTGCACTTTTTTTTCTCTTTACTAAACAACTTATCACTAACATCTTCTCATGTCAGCACATCCTGAGCTACCTTAGTATCTTTCTTTTAACCTCACCACCATAACCACTCTGTTTCTCAAATTTTGTCTTTGAAGGGAAGGGAAAGAGGGGTATGAAGAAAAAAACTCAGAACTGATCTCCTTATTCTAAGGGTTTCCATCTCTAGACACAAATATGTCCTCCCTCGCCCCACTCAGACTCACTGCTACTTCCTCTCTAACCAAACCCCCAATGACCATCTGGAATATCCATGCAGACTCATCTCATAAGTGGATAAAAATTTCCTTGGACTTATTCTTGATATTTAGAACTAGTGTCAAGGAAAAGTGGCCACTTTCCAAAAGGGATTTTTTTTTTTTTGTCAACACAACTTTTCATGAGAGAAATCTTAAGAAGTATTGTATGACCAGAAGTCAAAAAAACATGAAAAGTTACAGTGGGTTCCATATTCCATAACGTTGAGGTAAGAAGATTCCCCTATGAGTTCAAAGTGGTCCAATACAGGTTGAGTGAGGGCTGAAGGCCAGAGCTGTGATTGAAATTGTGGTGGAACTTACTGGAATCCTGTATCTTTCCATTGATGATACATTTGCAAAAATAGCAACTACTGCAAAGAACACCTGGGGACGGGGGTTCCATGATGCTTCTGCCTATTTAAGCCACGTTGTAACTTAAAGGCTGCATCCTATATAATTTTTTCTGTTCTCCAAATAAGAAAGAACAGAGAATGAGATATTTAAGGGTAATTGTCTATACAACTGAAGTAGAGAGCAAACTTATGGGAGCAAAGAGAAGGAAGCATGATTATTTAGGATATTTGAAATTCTATTACATTTAGCCGTGTGTAAATTTCAGAAACAAATGCACTGATAATTAAATTGCCTTTTGCTTCTCTGCCATCTATCATTTTTCTAACCTGGCAAAAATGTAAAGAATCAACTTACCTCTTGTCGCCTGACTATAAAAACAAAGAAGCATCAATAAGGAGAAGTGTTCAGAATACCGGTTGTATTTCAGGCTCTCACATATTTCTGCAGGGGCATTTGCTCCTGTTAAGTGTCTGAGACCACAGATGCATTGCCTGTCTGGGGCCTGGCTCGCTGACTCTCCCAGCCTGTTGCCCCCGACTTACCTGCTGCATTGTGTTGGTGATACCAGATCAACTCGGGGATTGACTGAAAGAGGTGTCTTTCAGCCACGTACCACTGTCCTGAGTCGTTCTTTTTAATCTGATAATGTTTGATGGTAGCCTCCATATTTCTACAATCAATAAAATGTGAATTAGTAAATAAGCAAAAGATCCTTTTGGAACGAAGTCAGTTCAGTAAGCAACAGGGACTCCGCCTGTAAAACTTTTATCTTACAAACACTATACGCTGCAGAGTGGGTTGGATTCAACAGATGCCTCACTACCCCTGGGTAAATGCCTTAGCTATCTTATTGGGGCCTTAAATTCGAACATAACTTCAGCCAAAGTTGTCTGACTGACAACTCCAATGTCCGAAAAAGTAGAGCCCACTAGGGACACTTATACGCATTTGCTGAATATCAAGTATCAGTTCAATAAATGAATGAACACACTGTGAGGGATGCAAGGATATAGGAAACAAAGAAAGGGGGAAAGCCGATAGAGGGTGTATTGATGAGCAAGTTTACGATGAGCTCCTAGGGCTCTGGAAAGCTATGAGAGACTGTGGAACACATCTGAGAGTTGCCCCACTAAAGTGCAAAGCAGCTGAGGAGCTAATCTTCCATTCCTCATTGATAGAGGGGCACTCTTAGGATGCTAACTCTCAGGCACTTCCTGTGTACCCATGGGGACTACGAGTTCCCACAGCCAGAGAACATCTTCAGGCAGAAAGGCATGGGAGGCGAGCTGAGTGCAGAACCCTCTACAGGTAAACGCAAGGTAAACCAGTGGATATGAGGAAAGCATCACCAGTGTCTGCTACAACTAAGCCAACTCCCTCACAGTTGAGAAAAAGAGATGGGAGAAGTCACATAACTTATCCAATGTCATACACAGAGCTGGTTAGGGATGCAACTTGAATAGATTGGTTGTACTAACTTCCAAGCCAGCAAGCTTCTATACCAAGATTTCACCTTCTCCATGTGACAGTGTCTCCATAAGACAGAGTGTCCCAAGGACTGTTATCTCTAAAGTGAACAAAAGCACACTTGCTTCCCTTCCAGCTCTAGGGCGCCTGGGTGGCTCAGTTGGTTAAGCATCTGACTCTTGATTTTGGCTCAGATCATGATATCAGAGTTTGTAAGTTTGAGCCCCACATCAGGCTCTGTATTGATAGCACGGAACCTTCTTGGCATTCTCTCTCTCCCTCTCTCTCTGCCCCATCCCCCGCACACATGCATGTGTATGCACTCTCCCCCCTCTCTCTCAAAATAAATAATTCAACATCAAACAAAAATTGCTTACCTTCTGTCTCTTATAAACACAGAAATCGTGTAGGATCCCAAATGTCTCGAATCTCTGACAATAAATGCACCTTCTTTAGACTGCAAAACAAGACATTGTGTGTACAAATTTATTCCTCACTAAGAAGAAAGACAAATGTACATCTCAGGAACAAAATCCAAACTGTACCGACTTACTATAAGTGGATGAGATTGTTTTCACAAATATATGCAATCTTATCTCCCTTATATGTGAAGAAGTCACACCTATAAAATAATTTATATTGTATACAAATACATCACCCCTATATAATTGGGACAAGAATTTGTAAAGTATGAGTATTTATACAAGTTTGCTCCTGATTGCTCTGAGAAAAATTCTGCATTTGACAACCTTGTACCCCACCATTTAGTTATTTTTTGTTATATTGGTCAAGATAATAGATAAAAATAGCTGATGAATAGGAAGCACTCAAAGACAGATTGACAGGTGGTATTTTGGAAGAAAAAGAACACCATGGCTGATGGGGTGAAGGAAGCAGGGAGAAATACATCTGGAAAGGCAGGGAATGGGCAAAGCGAGCAGAATTCATGATAGGGACGGAAAGAGAATAAACTTTGAGGGAGTCTGGAAAGAAGGGCAGGGGAGCCATTTTAGTTGCTGCCAGAGAGAAGCAACTCTCATGGGAGAGACGAGAAGAGAATCAGCAGGAGAGAAGACTATCGTAAGGTTGATGTTAGGTTATGAATTGGATTCCACCTGACAGACATCCTCGGGGAAACTCCAATACAGCTGTAAATTGGTTTTCAGTGACTTTGAATGTTGCACTGTTTGGTTTGGGCTGTTTGTTTGATATCGTAAAGAGTTTTCACCTTTACCGAGTGTTACCCTGGCGGAGGGGGAAATATCTCAGAAGCTTGCCAAACCTGTGAAAGTTTACACTTATGAAGTGTCAATATGTTGCTTGAGACCTGCCCAAACCAAACACAATGGTGTGACCCCCAAGGTGAACACAATACATCAAACAGAGTCTCCTCTTCCTTCCAGATGCTTACCAAGGAACAAGGCTCATTTTCTGGCCAAAAGTTTCAAACCAAAAACTCTCATAACCATTTAAAATAATCAAAATCTAGGGGCGCCTGGGTGGCTCAGTCAGTTAAGTGTCCAACTTCAGCTCAAGTCATGATCTTATGGTTTGTGAGTTTGAGGCCCGCGTCGGGCTCTGGGCTGACAGCTCAGAGCCTGGAGCCTGCTTCAGATTCTGTGTCTCCTTCTCTCTCTGGGCACTCATGCTCTGTCTCTCTCTCTCTCTCTCTCTCAAAAATAAATAAACATTTAAAAAGTTTTTAAATAATAAAAATCTAGCTTTTATTGAATTCCTACCATGTCCAAGGATTGTGTTCCATACCATAGGGGACACAAATGGAAAAGACTAAGAGGTAAAAAGCAAAGTTGTATGTACAGCATATATATACATATATAACACGCATATAATAAAGTTGTATATGTAGTGACCTCTTCTTCAAAGTGGAAAGAGAACAAACAGCAACCATGGCAACAAAGCAATAAAAGTAGGAATTCATAACAAGCTCCAAAGGAGAAAGCTACTACTAGGTAAAGTTCTCTTTGATATAACTCAACGAAATCCAAATAAAAATGAAAACATCTAGAAAATAGATAAGGGAAAAATAATAAGGGAACGCCACATATCGGAACCTCTGCTATTCAAACAGTACTCAGTCTAATTATTTATATCAATAAATGAAGGAAATACAAAAATTAATTTAATTTAAGAATTTAGGATAAGAACCAAGTAAAGTAAAAGAAGAAAGTGAATAAAGACAAGAGCAGAAAGGAACAAATTATAAAGGCAACAGTGTAATTAAGATAGTAATTAAATACAAAATCTGGTTATATAGGAGAAAACAATGAAATACATAAATTGTTAACCAACCCAACCAATAAATAATGGGGAAAATCTATCAAAAACTAAGCCACAAGGATCCAGAAAAAAAAAGAAAAGAATCATCTTGACTCCACACATTTGAACTTGAACGAAATGAGTAATTAAGTAGCAAAACATAAAATTTATCAAAATTGATTTCAGACTATCTAGAAATGTTAATAGACGTACTGAACGGGAAAACAGATGAGGTTTTAAAAGAGCTGCAATATTAAAAACATCACAGTGACACATTGTAATATTACACGATCCCAGAGCACGTGGAAAGAAAGACTTCTAAATTTTTATATAAAGTGGGTTTACTATCAACACCAACAACACAGCAAAGACTGTGCACAAAAAGGGAAAATTACTAACAAGTCTCACTCGTGTCCACACAAAAATCCTAGCCGAATACTAAGAAACTGAATCCAATCACACGGGGAAAGAATAACATACCATGACCAAGAGGGATTGCATACAGGAATACAAGAGTACTTGAATATCAGGGATTTTATTCATATAATTCAGGCTATTAATAGATCTGAGGATAAAAATCCCATAAACATCACCGTAGATGTTGAAAGGGCATTTGAAAAATTTCCATTTCTAGTATCAGCTGTCTTTATTTTATTTTATTTTATTTTTAATTTTTTTTAACGTTTATTTATTTTTGAGATAGAGAGAGACAGAGCATGAATGGGGGAGGGTCAGAGAGAGGGAGACACAGAATCCGAAACAGGCTCCAGGCTCTGAGCTGTCAGCACAGAGCCCGACGCGGGGCTCGAACTCACGGACCGCGAGATCATGACCTGAGCCGAAGTCGGCCCCCCAACCGACTGAGCCACCCAGGCGCCCCTCAGCTGTCTTTAAATTCTCAGTAAAATAGTAATATATATGTACTTCCTTACCATAGCCCTTATTTACATTAGTCCCAAGTCCAGCATTAAGCTTTCTGTGCAAATCATTCCAACTAAAATCAGGAAAAAGAAACACCCCACTGTCAGCACTGGTGTTTAATGTTGCTCTGAGATACCAGCTAATGCGATTAAATGAGAGACAAAAAACAAAAACAAAAACAAAAAAAACCAAACCAGACAAGATATACTGGATTAAATTGTAAAAGAGGAAGGGCACATAGGTGGCTCATTTGGTTGAGCGTCCGCCTCTTGATTTCAGCTCAGGTCGTAATCCCAGAATCATGGGATCAAGCCTTGTGTCAGGCTCGGACCCGAGCGTGTAGCCTGCTTAAGATCCTCTCTCTCTCCTTCTTCCCCTCCCCTGCTCGCTCACACATGCTTTCTCTCTCTCTCTCTCTCAAAAAAATTGTTTTAATTAAAGTAAATTGTACAAGAGGGTTTGAAATTATCACTGTTTGCTGTTGATAAGATTCTCTACCTGAAACCCGGGAGAATCAACTAAAAAACTACTACAAACCTTTTTTTTGAATTCACCAAAGTCATCAGTTACAAAATTAACACAAAACTCAAGTTTTTTCACAGGTAAAAAAAAAAAAATACACCCATTTACAGTAGCAACAACAACAAAAAATACCTTAAAATAAACTTAAAAATTTGCAAGAGCTAAATGAAGAAAAATTGTATTTTATTTAATTTTTTAAATATTTTTATTTATTTTTAAGACAGAGAGAGACAGAGCATGAGCAGGGGAGGGTCAGAGAGAGAGGGAGACGCAGAATCCGAAGTAGGCTCCAGGCTCTGAGCTATCAGCACGGAGTCCGACGCGGGGCTCGAACCCACAGAGTGTGAGATCATGACCTGCGCTGAAGTCGGATGCCCAACCGACTGAGCCACCCAGGCACCCCAATGAAGAAAAATTTTAAATGCTCCTAAAGAATACAAAGATGTTTCCTCCTCTCATTAGGTTTTCAATCCATCCAAGATTTATTTTTGCTTAAGTAGGGACCTAGTTTTAAATTTTTTCTATATGAATAATTAATATGTGGGTCCCAGAACAAATTGGTCCCCAAACTGCACTGATTTGTAATGCCCAAACAATTTTCCCTAAATTACTCTGTAAATTTAGTGCACCAGTAGGAAGCTTTTATAAACTGGGCAAAGTAATTGTGAAGTTCATACGTATAAAATGTATCTTCAGAATATTTCTGAAAAAGAATAATAAGGGAGGTGAGCCACACTAAAGAAAGCCTCAGTATTTAAAACAGATAAAGGCATCACATAAATAGACAAGAGGATCAACGAAAGCAAGTAGTAAGTCCAGATGTACTGCAACATAGGAGTTGTGTTTCTAAGGAAAGTGGCATCTCAAATCAATGCAGAAAAGATAGACACTTGGTAACCATCTAGAAAAACAATAAAATCGGATCCATACCTCACTCTGTGTCAGGAATAACACAAATTATTCAAACATGCATACATTAAAAATAAGACCACTAAGGCAATCAAGAAACATGGGGAAAATTTTTACAATATTTTTATAATATTTTTTATAAGACAATTCTAACTTGACACTAAAGCTTCGCAAAAAATCGTCTGATAAACTCAAACACAAAAAATTCAAGTACCATTCATGGAAAAAGGTAGTATTAGAACTGAAAAATTGGGAAGAGTATTGCCACATATCACAAAGAGCTAATTTCCTTAATATAGCTGCAGAGGTCCTACAAATTGTAAGGAAAGCATTTTTTAAAAAGCCAACTGAAAATTTTGCAAAGGAGACAGCATGAACAGACAGCTTCCAGAAAAGGAGAGACAAATATATAAATTTCATATATACAGAGATGCTTAACATTCCCAGGATAAGAGAAATGTAGCTGAGGGGCTCCTGAGTGGCTCAATCAGTCAAGCGTCTGACTTTCACTCAGGTCATGATCCCATGGTTGACGGGTTTGAGCCCCATGTCGTCCGGCTCTGTGCTGACAGCTCAGGGCCCAGAGCCTGCTTCCAATTCTGTGTCTCCCTCTCTCTCTCTGCCCTTCCCCTGCTCATGCTCTGTCTCTCTCTCAAAAATAAATAGATGTTAAAAATAGTTTTTTAATAAAAATAAGTTTTTAAAAAGAGAAATGTAGCTGAAACCTACACTGATATGAGATGTCAGAGAGCAAAGATCCCTATGTTTCATTAAACACTTGCTGGGAAGGTTGTGGGGCAAATAAGCACTCTCTTACATTTCTAGTAGAAATATTAATTGTACAACTATAGAGGGTAATTTAATGTCTACCAAAATTAGAAATGTACATTCCCTTTGACCCAGAATTTCTATCTTGGGTGATTTATCCTACATATATACTCATAAAAGTAGTATAGTACTTAGATTTCCGTTAAAAATTTTAAATAACTTGTGATACATCCAAAGTAAGAAATACTATGCATGTGTAGAATGAATGAGGACACTTTTTGTGTGCTGATGTGAAAAGATTCCTTCCCAATATATATTGTTAAATGAAACAAGTAATGTACACAAGAGTATATATATTACTATTTGTGTAAAAATAACACTATAAGAAAACATGTTTCTATTTGTGTATGTATTAAATATTTCTGAAAAAGCACAGAATAAACTAATAATAGAAGTTTGTCTATGGAGAAGGGAATTGGTGGCCTGGGGACAGGATGGAAGAAAACTTTAGAGTCTTTTGATTTTTAAACCATATGAACATACCGACTATTGAAATATGACATAAATAAAATTATAAGATACCTCTATAAAAATGTATGCAATAAATTTGAAAATAAATATAAAATAGGCAATTCTCCACATAACTATAAATTATCAAACATCTCAAAAAAGAAAAGGAAATTAAATCAGTAGTCGAATATCTGAAAAAGCAGCATGTCCAAACTATTTCATGAGAGATATATGCAACTTCAAGAACAAATAACCTGCATTCAATATACACTATTTTCAAGACTGGAAAAAGAGACAAAAACCTCATGTCCTACTTCATTTTATGATGCTAGCATAGCCTTTATACTGAAACTAGGCAAAGAGAGTGGGAAATTGGAAGCCAGGCTCCCTTGTGAACATAACAGGACAAATGCTAAATAAAGTATTAGGAAACCCAAACCAGAAATATAAATGTGGTAGGGTCCCCTTCCTAAGGAAAGGAAAAAAAACCTCAACCTGGCTATATGCATACATGTCAACATCCCTCACGACCTTGTATCATGAGGCCACTTGATCAGACTGCATGTTTCTATGTTGCCATATGTAGGAGACAAAGAATTTTTAAAAATTCATTAAAAAACTACGCCACGTGGTGCTCGGGGCTCAGTTCTTCCGGTACGAACCCAACGGAGCGGTGCCGGCAGGAATAAAGTTGTTTCCAGGAAAGAAAAGCCTCAGTGTCACGACTCTCTGTGTGAGAATCCTGCCACATATATATTTTTTAAATGCCTCGTGACCGGAGCACCTCGGTGGCTCAATCAAGCATCCGTCTCTCGCTTCGCGACTTTGAGCTCCATGTTAGGCCGCGTGCTGATGGTGCAAAGACTACTTGGGATTCTCTCTCTCCCTCCCTCTCTCTCTATCTCTCTCTCTCTCTCTCTGCCTCTATCTCTGCCCCTCCCCTGCTCACCCTGGCTCTGTCTCTCTCAAAATAAATAAACATAAAAAAATTTAAATGCCTCATGACCGTTAGGTTTTAATCCAGGTACTTTAAAAAAACAGAAAATAAAGGGGCGCCTGGGTGGCTCAGTTGGTTAGGCAACTGACTTTTGCTGAGGTCATGATCTCACGGGGCTCGGTGCTGACAGCTTAGAGCCTGGAGCCTGCTTCAGATTCTGTATCCCCCTCTCTCTCTGTCCTTCCCCTGCTCATTCTCTGTCTCTCTCTGTGTCTCAAAAATAAATAAATGTTAAAAAAAATTTTTTCATAGAAAATATGTAAATTACAAAAATATTTTAAGATACATGGAAAAACGTGTATATATTTTAAAATATCTACACACATAGCACACATACACACACATTTTAGATTAAGACCTAAGAACGAACAGCAAATCTTTAAAGCATTTAAAAGAAAATATAAACTTCCTTTATTACTTCAGAAGAGAGAAGGATTTATTATACTAAAAAAGGAAAAAAAGGAGAGAGATCATAAAAACTGAAAAATTTGACATTAACATCTTTTAAAGTGTAAAAATAAGAGCATGAAAAAATTTTAAGCCAGAAATTAGAAGAAGATGGTGGTAACCTAAAAGACAGGTTTTCAGAATATACTTTTAAAATACATATTAATCAGTTAAAAAGGCAAACAGCACGGCAATATAGAAAAATGAGCAATGGATATTAGCAGTCACGTAACAGCAGAGGAAGCCCAACTCGCCAACACACACATAAAAAGTCATTCAATTGAACTGTTGATCAAGGAAATGCACATTTTAAAATACATGCACAGGGGGCCCCTGGGTGGCTCAGTCGGTTAAGCGTCCAACTTCAGCTCGGGTCATGATCGCGCACAGCTTGTGAGTTCGAGCCCCACGTCTGGCTCTGAGCTGTCAGCACAGCTGGAGCCTGCTTCAGATTCTGTGTCTCCCCCTCTCTCTCTGCTCCTCTCCCATTTGCACTCTGTCTCTCTGTCTCTGTCTGTCTCTCTCTCTCTCAAAAATAAACAGACTTTTTAAAAAATTGTATTAGGAAAATAAAACATATACACAATTTCTCAATGAATTGAAAAAAAGTATGAAGTTACCAACTGTTGGCAAGAATGTAAGGGGCCAGTTTTCTCATTTGTTGTGAGAGCGTAACTTAGGACAAGCACTTTGAATCATGATTCCAAAATATATTTAATGTTAAATCCACACGTAGATCCTAATCAGGTCATTTCTGGGCATAACAAGAAAAATCCTTGCCCTTGGGTACAAGATGACCCGTACAAGAAAGTTCTTGGCAGGCTGTTGGTAATACTAAGAAGTTAGAAACAATTTGAATGTTTATCAATACATTTTGGTATACTCATAATGAAATAGTATACAGCAGTTAAAGGAATGTGCTTGATCTTTATGTACCCATGTGAATAAAACTGAAATACAATGTTTCCTTAAAAATATGGGGCTCCTGGGTGGCTCAGTGGGTTAAGCATCTGACTTCAGCTCAGGTCATGACCTCAGTTTGTGAGTTCAAGCCCCACATCAGGCACTGTGCTGACAGCTCAGAGCCTGGAGCCTGCTTCAGATTCTGTCTCCTCTCTCTCTGCCCCTCCCCCACTCATGCTCTGTCTCTGTCTCTCAAAAAAACAAATAAATAAACGTTAAAAAAATTGTTTTAATCAACATACACATGATCTCCATATGTGAAATGTTAAAACACATAAAATGCACATATATATGATAAAATATAATGTGCACATATATATGCACATATATATGATAAAAATATAAGCACATGGACACAATGGGATCACACCCTTCTATTGTGATTGCCTCTGGAGAATGGGCGGCATGAAACAGATGAGAGAAGGGATAGGTTTCAATTGTATCTGCTGTGTTTTATTTTGTTAAAGAATGTTCCTGCCAAATGTTGCTATTTGTGATATCTGGGTTTTAGGTACAGGGGGGTTTGTGCAATTTGCTCTTCTAGTCTTCGTAGGGCGGTGAGCCCCTGGCTCTGTTGTGACTTCCTCTCAGCTGCAGAACCTCTCAGGCTGACCCTGCACAGCCCATGTGATCTTGTGGCCATATCGCCTGTGACTAACTTGCTTGCCATGGGCCTGTTTGAGACCTTGCCTGCTCCAGTTCTGCCTACGTGTCTATTCCAGACCTACTAACATCTCTTTACAGAAGTCCACCTGCTGTCACCATGCCGGATAAATACTACATTTGCTGCCACACCCCACTTCCTCCTAGCTAGAGAAGCCAGGCCTGACCTCCAACCTCTGTCCCCATCACCAGCTGAGACTGGGTCTGTGTCCCGCAAACTCTATCCCCCTGCTAGTAATTGGACCTTCTCTGTGTCCTGAGCCATTCCTGGCATTGACTTTTTAGTTACAGAACTGATTCTTTCTCACTCACATTTCTAGATTTCCTCAACATCCGACAGCAGTATAAAACGACACACACATCTTCCCTAGTTTCTAGGTTTGACTACTTTTACCCACAGTTCACACTTACCGTCCGTTGGAAACTGCATGCAGTTCTGTTTTGTTTTGACCTAAAAGTGCAGTTTTGATCTGAGTTTGATATTTTGGTTCCCCCACTCTTCCTTTTGTTCCCAAAGAACAAAGAAAGTGCAGCACTGTGTATTTTTCTATATTTGTGTTTTTAAGAAGCCTTAGCTAAGCTCATAAAGACAGTGTATATTTTACTGCCTGATATGCAGAGGCATATAGGCAATTCAAATATAGACTCTTCTCGCAGAATGCACTTTGAAGTGAATGAGCAGTTTCAGTACGGTGGAATTGAAATCATTTCAGGAAAAAAACATTTCTCAAATGACAGTGAAAGTCCATGAAAAACATGATCTGATACAAATACATCTGCTTTACAACTTATCAGAAAATGTGCAGTAGACATAAAGTTGTAATAATATTTTAGAGCTATAAAGAACAGGAAGAAAAAACTTTCTAGTTGGGTCACGTCTTCATAATGCCCATCTCTCAGAAATTCTGAAAATATTCACAAGTTATTTGTTAATAAATTGAGTTACCTCTTGTCTCAAAATACGTTCTGCCTGATTTCTGGTGATGTTTCTATGGTACCACCTGTAAAAGCGATAAAAATACTTTAAAATTTTTATATTCCATTTTTTTTACCGAAAAAAAAAATCCCTTCATTTCCTTCATTACTAAGAACTTTACTCCAGAACTGGTTTTAGAGAGTTAATTCCAATAAACAACAATGTACTGTTATGTGTCATTGATTTAAGGTAATATAGTTCTACTAATTGTAAGCCAAAATCTAATTTCTTCTATCACATCTTAATTCCACTTTCTGAGGGGTGTATGGTTTTGAGTGATTTAATCTCCTGAAAACTTCCATGAAAAGTGTGTGATTAAGAAGGCATCATCTTCAATAAACATTTACTGAGCTTTGATAGACAAACTAAAAAATACCCATTTCTTTCTTTGTTCTCAGGAACTTCCTATTTGCACGCTTTTATATGTGCTGTGTTCCCTTTCCCAAATTAAAACTAACTCTGACCCAGTTGTTATGTTAACTGTATGTTAACTCGTAGTGAAGTTAGTGGTTTAATAACGTAAACAGAACAACTAGTATGTTGCCCTATTTCACACACCCTCTTGTTCCCCTCTCATACAAAGATTCGGCCACACTGGGATTCTTGCCTTCCTCACCAAGCCCCTTTCTGCCTCCTGTCTTGCTGTTTCCTCTGTATGAAACACTACCACTAAATATATAAGAACCACTCACAGGAACATAATTAAGTAAGAGTATACATTGAGTCACAGTGGCTAGGCCAAATGGTGGCCACATGAAACTCCTATATCTGACTTTGAGGATGGAACCTACCATATCGTGGGACTTCCCCTAACCTGCAGTAATAAAAAGCTGCCACTAAATTAGAATGGTCAGGCATTAAAAATACTAACAGCCTTAAGTTGAAAATGAACTTTAAAAAAGATGAAGCATAGAGAATAGAGGATGATTACAGGTGATTCTAGACAAAGTAATTGGGCTACTTATCACCAGTGGGAACAAAAGGTAATTGTGATGTTAAACTGTGAATATCATTCAGTACTTTTCAATGAATATTCATATTAGGGGAGGGAATTTCAGGATGAGTCTCAGCCCTCTTTTTGTAGAAAGAAGAAATTCTCTCAAAATAAATGAGACAGAGTTAAAGACACAGGGGACTAGTTTAAAGGTGCTCCCATTTGCTAATTCATGAAGTTTGGGTGCTAAACGGAAAATAATGATTATCGCTCACTAAAATACATTGAGGCTATGAAAAGCCAAGACTGTGTAATGACACTCCAAAAGGGAAAATTTTATAGAAATTATTTTTTTCTACATGTTTCTCACCTGCTATCACATTGGTGTTAATTTTGTTGTTTCATACTTATTCATTATAGTGAGAAATATAAGCAAATATGTTAATTTTGCTTAAATATAAATTAAAAATCCATCCATGTGTGGATGTCATTAGAATGACTTCAGGGTGCCTGGGTGGCTCAGTCGATTGAGCGTACAACTTCAGCTCAGGTCATGATCTTGTGGTTTGTGAGTTCCAGCCCTGCGTCGGGCTCTGTGCTGACAGCTCGGAGCCTGGAGCCTGCTTCAGATTCTGTGTCTCCCTCTCTCTGACCCTCCCCCGCTTGTGCTCTGTCTCTATCAAAAATAAATAAACCCAATAAAAATTAAAAAAAAAAAAAAGAATGACTTCAAAGAGGGGCACATGGGTGGCTCAGTTGGTTAAGCATCTGACTTCAGCTCAGGTCATGATCTTGTGGTTCATGAGTTAAAGCCCTGCATCAGGCTCTGCGCTGACAGCGCAGATTCTGTGTCTCCCTCTCTCTTTGTCCCTCCCCTACTCACGCTCTCTCTCTCTCTCAATAATAAAATAAACATTAAATTTTAATTAAAAAAAAAAGAATGACTTCGAAGTAGTAATAGAAGAGCCAGATAGAAGTATATGATGAATTTAAGATCCTTTAAAATAATGCAGAATTTTATCTGTCAGAAAAGAGATTAGATGGATGTGACATAGGAGAAGCAGGGGCATGGTATTTCAGAATTTCATCTGGTTAAATCAGACAGTGAAACAAGAGTTTTGTGGAGTGTTTTTAATAGGTAAGTTTGCAACTCATATACCAAGACGACACTGATTGTAAAACTCATACTGAATGATGTGGACAGAGAGCTTGGGGTGGGGCTTCTACCAACATACAAAACCCATCCAAAAATAAAAAAATAAAAGCCATCCAGCATGTCCAACTGTTGCTGATTACAAACATCTTGTATACATGTAAGCCTCATGTACCCCATTCCAATCTCTGAATCAACAAGTAACAGTGTTGTAGTCTTGAGTTTTCAACCTAGAAACCCTATTAGACCTAAGAAGGGAAACCTGCTTCTCTTTAGTGATTTTTTAACCCTGAGGAGAGTAAACATTCAGGTTAGAGATGATGAGATAAATCAGACTCATACTTCTGTAAAATTCAGGATAAGCAATATGTTTGGTATTTAAAGTACCTATAATTTTAAGGGGCACCTGGGGTGGCTCAGTTGGTTAAGCATCCAACACTTGATTTCAGCCCAGGTCATGATCTCACAGTTCATGAGTTCGAGCCCCACTTTGTCAGGCTTCACACTGATAGCCCGAAGCCTTCTTGGAATTCTCTCTCTCCCTCTGTCTGTCTGCACCTCCCCCACTCGCACATACACACACACACACACGACTCTGCCTCTCTCAAAGTAAATAAATAAACATTAAAAAAATTTAAAGTATCTATAATTTTAAGAGAATCTGACATTATTAGGTTTTTGCCTCTAGTTTTAAAAGCATAATTAATTTTAAACTTACAATTTGAAATTTATGGGAATTTGACTTTTTAAATGATGTTTGTATGGTTAAGAGAACTTGGCTTACCACATTTAAGTTTAATTTATTAGATTTCCAGGGTCGTATATGGACTTACAAAGGGCTATTAAAAATTGCAAATTTGCCCTGTCTGGCATGTAAAATATTTAATCAGAAAATTTTAGTCTATTAATGCAAGTGAAATGTTTCGGGAAATTTCATTAACTGAACTTATAAAAGGGCTGATTGTTTAAGGACACTGTGTGTTGAGTTTGAATTAAAGTGATTGTTCTTATTGTTTTAGATCTGTAAACAGTCTATCAAGACCTGCAAGTTAAATTCGAGGGCTTACTGAAAACCAGGTTTTCACATTGTAATGTTGATAATTTGGATATTAAGTTAAAAACAAAGCAGCCATAAATATTTCAAAGTATAAAGATTCCTGAGATGTCAAAAACCCACACTAACATGAGCATTCCTTCTCCCCTCCACCCCTAAGTACCTCCTACTACCTTTGGACCTCAAGTCACTTCCTTATAAGGTTTTTCCAACCCCACACTCTCATCTAAATTATATCCCCTTTACCACTGATTTCTCCCAGTGTCCATACTGTTCCTTACTAAGGCCACAATTTAAAATTTTATACTTATTTGTGAATCTGAGATTGGTTAATGTCTATTTCCCCCATAAAGCTGTACGTTCTGTGAACACATGGACTGCTTCTCCGTCTTCCCTGGGCCTAGAACAGCTAACATCTGGTACATCAGAAGTGTACAATCAGGAAAGATTGAATAGGGTGAAGTGATTCAGGGCCTAAAGTAACTACAAAATGTAGTACATCTGTGATAGCCGGCAACCTGAAAATTCACTTCCTGTTGGCTTCACAGTTCTAGAATGTTTCAAATATTTACTATTCCTATATGAGATAGGCATTATGGTCCCCAGTTTTCATATCATGTAGAGGTTTATAGATGTTCAGTAACTTTGCCCAGAGGCCAAGCACTAGTTAGTGGTGATGTCAGTATTTGAGCCGGAATTTCCCCAATTTAATTTCTTTTAACATTTCATTTTTGCAAGCAAGCAGGGGAGGGGCAGAGAGAGAGGGAGACACAAACTCTGAAGCAGGCTCCAGGCTCTGAGCTGTCTGCACAGAGCCCAGCCCAACACCAGGCTCAAACCCACGAACCATGAGATCATGACCTGAGCTGAAGTTGGACACTCAACAGACTGAGCCACCCAGGTGCCCCATAGATTTCTCCAATTTCTAAACCCACACTACATTATTTCAAACTAAAGCAGTAATTTCTACACAGTTATTAGAACAGTGCTTGGCCCTTAGTAAGTAGTTGATATATTTTAATGACTTATGTTGATAATTATTATATCTACATTTTAATAAACTCCTTTAAAAAGAAACAAATAGGGGCGCCTGGGTGGCTCAGTTGGTTAAGCGTCCGACTTCGGCTCAGGTCATGATCTCGCGGTCTGTGCGTTCGAGCCCCGCATCGGGCTCTGTGCTGACAGCTCAGAGCCTGGAGCCTGTTTCAGATTCTGTGTCTCCCTCTCTCTCTGCCCCTCCCCTGTTCATGCTCTGTCTCTCTCTGTCTCAAAAATAAATAAACATTAAAAAAAATTAAAAAAAAAAGAAACAAATAAAATTAATTTTCTCACAATTGGAGTAGAGAACAAGACTTTTAAAGACACATGAATCAAAGCCAAGAAAATGAGATGACTATTCTAAGTTCAGAGTGGTTTAATTCAAATTACCCAATATCTATAGCATAAACAAGCTGCAGACTCCAAGCCTTGTGTAAACTAAGGAAGCAGCAAGCACATTTGTTAATCATAAAAGGAAGGAAAGTCACATTGTTGGTTACTGACTGTCCATTCACTAACTATCCGTCACTGTGTTAAGTACCTCCACACATAACTCCTTTAATCTCCTGGAAGGTCTGAACTGAGTTTACAATATGGAAAGAAAATCTTATTTTTTCTAATTTTTCTTGACAGGACATTTACAAACAGAACTTCCCCTGACCTGGCCTTTCAAGAGACCTAATGTGTTGGGACGCTGCCCCCTGAGGGGTAGGCTGGACTCACAGTAGACTGCTGTGGAACTGTTTTCCTAGGACAGGTGTTCAGCCACCTGAGGGCTCTGTCCTACCGAGTGGAGACTAGAATTTCTGTGCAGAGCTACATGACTCAGGTCAAGAGAGGGGGCATGACAAGCTGAGTGAAGGACGGAGAAGAGAGATCTGTGATGGCAGTAAGGAGGCTGACTTGCGAGAGAGAATAGAAGTAGCTAATAGAGAGGCCTGGTCAAGTCACATGGATGAGTCATGTGTCCTGTAGTCATCCCTTTCTCCCTCTAATGAAGTCTACGTTGTTCACCAATGTTTTTAGAGTTGGATTTGCTTTAGGGGAGAGAGAGATGCTGGGTCGGGCCTCCAGGTGGGTTTAAATTAGTAGCAAGGCAGACACCCTAGGAGCTGGGGTGGGGGCTGTCGTTCAATTTATATTTGCTGCCCCATTCTTGGAGAAGCACCAGCCTCAATGTCTCAACTCACATCCCCTACCGCCACCTGCTGGAAGCATGTGCTAATTATAAAGCGAGTATCTCGGTTGTGGGGAGGGCAGTCAAGGGTAAAATGCAAACCTGAATTTATAAAAGACCAACACTACTACTAAGCCCACCACTCTCTACCTGTAAATTACTTTTGCAACCTCAGTTTCTGATCTGCAGAATGAGGGGCTAGAAAAGTGATTCCTAAGATCTCCATCTTCCAAATCTATCATTGCAACAAAAATAGATTTCTAAGCAGAACCCTAGCGAACACGCCAAAAGCTTCCCCCCAAACTACAGCATTAGCCTACTTCTCGTCTTCAGCTATTTCTAAAATGTTTCCCAACATGAGCCAAAATGTAGTTATGTGTCTCTAAGTTAGGTTCAATTTACCACTCATTAAACAATGAATGTCATTTTTGAGATCATTATTTTTCCATTTAGGACATATAATAAGAACGAGATGAGTGCTTGCTTTCCATGCTGTCACTGTTAAAACAAACCAAAAAAAGTGGTCATACAAAACAAAACTGAAAAAGAAATTTAGGCAAAATAAGTTTCTGAATCAACCATTAAAAGGATCGAACATCATGCAACTGGGTGGCTCAATCCGTTAAGTGACCGACTTCAGCTCAGGTCATGATCTTGCAGTTGCATCCGGCTCTGTGCTGACAGCTCAGAGCTTGGAGCCTGCTTTGGATTCTGTGTCTCAGTCTCTCTGCCCCTCCCCCCACTCACACTCTGTCTCTCTCAAAAAATGAATAAACATGAAAAAAACTAAAAAAAAAAAAAAAAAAAAAAGCATCAAAGATCTCTCAAGCTAAAAGCAGCCAGATGTGTTCTTTAACTTTTGTAGACCAAAATCAGCATCGATACTCGTAAACTGCCCAAATGTACCTGATTTTCGTAGATTAACCATAGCGCACATTTTGGAGGAGACTTACTCATATATTTCTAAATTGGTTGGTTTGTTTTCAGTCACATAGTTGCTTGGGATTAAGCCTTCATTCCTACAACAAAAGACAAGGCAACCATCAAAATGCTTGGCACGTGTGTGGCATTATGTGACGACAATCCTTTCAAAACCTCAAGGACATAGGGGGAAATCAAACTTGTTTTACTGATTAAATTGCTAACAGAAAAAAAAAGGGGTTTTCATTTCCACATTCAACCAAAATCTCTGTATGATAAATACGAGGATTCTGACTTACAATGTAAGTAGTCAGGTGTTTTATGACACAAAAATTCTTCAAAGAGGAAAAGCGGCACTTATGCGACCACTGGGATGTCATATGACTCGATTTAAAACACAGCAATTACAGGGGCGCCTGGGTGGCTTGGTTGGTTAAGCGTCCGACTTCAGCTCAGGTCATGATCTCACGGTCCGTGAGTTTGAGCCCTGCGTCGGGCTCTGGGCTGACAGCTCAGAGCCTGGAGCCTGTTTCAGATTCTGTGTCTCTCTCTCTCTCTGCCCCTTCCCTGTTCATTCTCTGTCTCTCTCTGTCTCAGAAATAAATAAATGTTAAAAAAAATTTTTTTAAAATAAATAAAACACAGCAATTACAAAGATATCAACTTAATTCTTTTTAATTGCTGCAGAATAGATAGAATGGATATTCCAGTTTAGCCATGTCTGTATCACAACAATGCTGTACAGAAACACATACACATGACTTCTTGTGCACCCCTAAAAGTATTTGTCTAAGACAGATACCAAGCAGGGAAACTGCTGAGTCACCATGTACGTGCATCTCCCAGTAGATACAGCAAACTGCTGTTGAAAGAAAATATACCAATTTACACACCCATCAGGAGGGCACGGGTTTCTCTTTTTCTATACCTTCACCAAAAAAATTTGAAATTATAAAATTACAAAAAGATCTCCGTGACATTATTGAGAAACACAAGCAATGTGTAGAACAACGAATAAAGCAGGGTAAGGAATTAGGTAAACTAAGTCTGCAAATAATAACATATGTTTCAATATGGGCATGAAAGTGCCCTGCAATCATCTGGAAGGGCACTCACTGAGTTAATAATGGTGCTTGGGTTTGGAGGTGTGGCAAAGCAGGAATTTGCCATTATTTATCATGGATGCATATTATAAAAAACAATATTCACTTATTAAGTTTGAAATTAAAAATTAATTAGTTCATTTTTATTTTTATTTATTTTTTTAATATAATTCATTGTCACATTGGTTTTCATACAACACCCAGTGCTCATCCCAACAAGTGCCCTCCTCCCTGCCCATCACCCACTTTCCCCTCTCCCCCACCCCCATCTACCCTTAGTTTGTTTTCAGTCCTTAAGAGTCTCTTATGGTTTGCCTCCCTCCCTCTCTGTAACTTTTTCCCCCCTCCCCTCCCCTATGGTCTTCTGTTAAGTTTCTCAAGATCCACATATGAGTGAGTCATGCCAATGTCCACCTGCTGGAGGGCTAACTACACTGTCCTGAACCTACTCATACCTTTTTTCCCACTGAAAAGTCTCCATCACATGTTGAGTCTAAACTAAAAACTGGTAAGAGCCAAATCATCAGGAAAATACAATTAGAGCAGAGGTATATAATATAGATATTTCTAATACTTATATACTTATGGTCTCCAAATCATGACAAAGAATAGAATTCAAAGCCAGCACTCTCTCCCAGGCAGCCCAGATACCCCTCAGAATTGTGTACCTCAGGCTCCAGTCAGGCATGAGCAATCTATGAACCCCCCATGTTCACTGCAGCATTATGTATCATAGTCAAGATATGGAAACAACCTAAGTGTCCAATGACGGATGAATGGATAAAAGAAAATATTATTCAGTCATAAAATAGGAGAAAATCTTGCTATTTGCAACAACATGATGGACCTCAAGAGCATTATGCTAAGTAGAATAAATCAGATGGAAAAAAGGCAAATACTGTATAGTCTCACTTATATGTGGAATCTAAAAAAAAAATTTAGTTAAAAAAAAAAAACCTCATAGATACAGAGAACAGATTGGTGGTTGCCAGAGGCAGGTGGGTGAAGTAGGTGAAGGGGGTCAAAAGATACAAAGTTTCAGTTATAAGATAAATAAGCCATAGGGATGTATTAAACCACATAGTGACTATAGTTAATAATACTATATTGCATATTTGAAAGTCGCTAAGAGAGTAAATCTTAAAAGTTCTCACCACCAGAAAAAAAAATTTGTCACTATATATGATGACAGATGTTAACTACACATATTGTGATCATTCCACAAATAAATGTTGAATTATGCTGTACACCTAAAACCAATATAATGTTATATGTCAGTGATACCTTAATTTAAAAAGTAAGGAAGGAAGGAAGGAAGGAAGGAAGGAAGGAAGGAAGGAAGGAAGGAAGGAAGGAAGGAAAACTCAGAGAGGGAAACTCAGAGAGAGTAAGTGATTGCCAAAGGACACACAATAGTAAGTGACAGCGTCGGGATGTGAAGCCAGGCGTATGAAGCGCTGTGACTGCCTGAAATCCCAGTGCTGTAATGCTCTCTCATACAGATAAGAGGTGTGGGGACATGTTCTACTTCATGCAGAAGGAAATAAACCTAAAGAAAATGAGCCACAAAACAGTTTTTATGTTTCAGGAGTCTTCAGAGGATAAAAGAAGAATTTGGTAAGGACCATGGCATCAGTCTTACCCCAAACGGTCTCTTGCCTTCCACCAGTGAGGATTATACTTCTCCAGTATCACGTACTCCTCTGCTCTCTTTAAGGCTAAATCACATGGCTCTCTGGGCACAAAATCATACAGGGCTTTTACTTGGATCTTCTCTTCAGTAACCTCAGAGGGCGGGAGGGGAGGCAGTGGCTTGCGTTTTGATGGTTGCATGTGGCCTCTGTTGGCCTGCAAAAACCAAGGAGTGATTTGTTGTACTCTTGTTTTAGTCATGTGTACTAAAAAAGAATAGGGCTATAATACTTTTGTGTGCTGCCCCAATTCTCCCATCCGGTTGCATCAAAGCAAAAACCGGGGTGGGGTAAACATAGGAAATGATTATAAGACAACCTTTAAATCCGGCAACACACTCACCCTTTTGTAAATGTTCAAGATCATAAGTTCTCTTGCCAGAATTGCATTGGATATTTTTCTTTTTTAAAAAATTACCTCCTATGCTCAACATGGGGCTCGAATTCACGACCCTGAAATCAAGAGTCGTGTGCCCTGTGGACCGAACCAGCCAGGCACCCCTGGACATTTTTTAAGCCACAATTCTTAAAATTTGAATTCCACCCCAATAGTTCCACTTTGTTTATGGGTTTTTCTCTCTTGAAAACAAGAAAAACAGCCCTTCCCTTTCACATGCTATAACCTTGTGTTTGGATTTGTCACACTGCACAAGAACGCTATTTCCCCCAACACCGAACGAAAAATTAATCCTGGGTTCACAAACGGCAATAGCCAGAACATGTTTTTCCCCATTCACCGTCCAGTTTCAAGCCCTGCCGAAACATAGCTGCGTAGGCTATTTTAACTGGTCTTTTTTCCTTTGGCTTTCTTCTAAGACATTCACTCATGAAGCACTTGTTATGTGCTGAGCACTATACTAGATTCTGGGCATGGCAGCAAACAGTGTCTTGAGGACCATGGACCCCGAAACGCAAGCTTCCTCTCTTCTTTCTCCCTCAACAAGATGATACTCACTCGCTTCTTACTTGGCAATTCGCTGAACCACAGCCTGCGACGCGGAGTGTATCTTTCCGAAAACTCTTCATCTTTGCTTAGGCTTATTTGTGTTCTTACTTGTCTGAGATTGAGAAACAACCAAGTTACAAATGATTGTTTGCATTCAGGTGATATTCACTAGATTTTTCTCAAAATTAGTAGGAAACTCCAGGTCTTTTTGCAACTTTTTTCTTACTTAGGAGACTTCCCAGCTCCATTTCCATGGGCGAGTGACTACCTCTCAGAACCGCATTTTCCTTATTGAGCTAGAGACGCTAAAAGCAAAAAGAGTTGCTATAGAATAAAACTGAAGAAAGCAGAGTCTGGTGCATATTAAGGACATAAAAAGATAATCGTGATAATGAAAAACTTACTCCGCATCAGGCACAGTGTTTATCATTTTACACGCATTACCTCATTTAATGGTATGCATTGTTCTAAATGGACACGGTGCTATGATTAAGAACAGGAGTTTGGATCCCAGCTTTACCATTTCATAGTGTGGCCTTGGGGAAGCAACAGAATCTCTCTAAGCCTCAATTCCCTCATCTGTAAAACGGAGATTGTAAAAACTATAGGTGTTTTGGAGAGTTACTTGAGCTAATAAATGCAAACCTCTTAGCACAGTCTCACATAGAGGACCTCCCGTTAAATGCTAGCTATTACTATTATTAAGCTACCTTAGGTTTATTCTATACAATCATTTGCTGGGCATCAAAGCGTAAGACACCCTGATCATTTTGGGGAGATAGTCAAATAAATAAGACAAGATTCTTGTCCTTAATGTGTAAAAATTACAGAGTGGAACACAGGTATGTAAACAGCATACACGAAATAAATATTCAGTATGGAACCAAGGCATGCTGTGGGAACGCAAGGGAAGGAGCCACTAAAGTCAAAGGGATCCAGGACAGATCATGGAAGACCCAAAATTGGAGTTGTGCCTTTAAATTGGTGGGCACTCAACGGGGAGGAAATGGGAGAGGGGTTTCCCAGGCAAAGGGAACAGCAGATACAAAGAGACAAGGATGCTTAATAGACAATAAAGAAACAGAATGAGTTAATTTCCAAGAAGTTGCTCCCAGAAGTAGACTTACCGCTTCTGCACGGAACAGCAGCAACAGCAACAGAAAATCGACTGGATGGTATTATCTGAAAAGCAGATCATTGTGAGAGAGCCCTTAGTCCATGATATTGATTAGATGAGTCAGGTGGAGGAAATTCCCAAGGGCAGGAGGGATATGAATTCTTATAAAGCATGTGCTAAGTCTTGACTATGCCCTCCTTTACTAGTGGAAGGGTGAGAAACTGTCACTAAAGCAAAAAAGAAGTTAGTGGCACCCTGGCCAGTGTGGTTTCCCTTCTCAGGCTCTTCTCCCCGTTCTGGTTTATGCATTTCCTCAGTCTGTGAATGATAAGTGACCACTGTATTCTACTTGATCAGGCTAATGACAGCTAATAAGTGTAAAAAAGAATGATTCAAAAAGCAGTGTTCTCCTAGAAAATATTAGCAGGGATTTTTCAATCAGATCCATCACGTTTCTTTTAAAAATAGTTTTTAATAGTTTATTATTTAATATCTTATGTCCATGGAACCTAAATTTCCCAGTCATCTCCTTCTCATAGTGACACCTTAAAATGAAGTATTAAAGAGCAGAATATGTTAGACATGAGTTTTGGGGTTAGACAGACCTGGGTTTGAACCCTCACTGTGGGGCTGATTATATCTGGATGAGTCCCTTTGTTTACTCTTCTAAGTCTTTGCTTTCCTGTCTGCAAAAGCAAGATAATCATATCTAACCCCTTTGAGAAAGCTTACAAGACAGAGGTTAATCTCTAACTGTGGGTTTGGGGAAGTTACTGAACCGTTCTTTGCTTAAGTTTCCTCATCTGCAAGATGGGAGTAATAGGATACTCAGCATGAAAAACCTACTGTGAGGATTAATTGAATCCATTAATTGAATTGATTGAATTGGATCAATTCATGGAAAGCACCTGGAACAATGCCAGGTATATAGGAAGAGGGTAATCGAGAAGATCTATTATTACTTAGGGTTGTTGAGAAGATTAAAGTAGCCATCATCCTGGGAAAATAGACAAGGGGTACAAACAGAAGACACCCAGTATAGTCTACCCCCCAGCATCTGCTCTGTGCCCCCAGAACAGGGGATGCAATGGGGTCCCATAAGTCATCATGTTATCACCAGGTGATGTCAGCGTGGTCATATTTCCACCCGAAACTTAGCATGCTAACCATTAGGATTCTTTTTCTTTTTTAATTTTTTTTAATGTTTATTTTTGAGAGAGAGACAGAGAACATGGGTGGGGGAGGGGCAGAGAGAGGGAGACACAGTATCTGAAGAAGGCTCCAAGCTCCGAGCTGTCAGCACACAGCACGACAGGGGGCTCAAACCCATAAACCATGAGATCATGACCTGAGCTAAAGTTGGACACTTAACCAACTGAGCTACCCAGGTGCCTCAACCATTAGGACTCTTTAAGTGAGGTAGGGAACAAAATAAGGAGAGAAGAAGAGTAACATAAAACACAGCTGCTACAATTCCCACATCCATAGTTGTGCTGTCCTAAGTTGATCGTAGATACCCCCTATCACCATCCATTCCATGTTTCCCTTTGCCTCAGTCAACACTTTGGCTGAAATAGGTACTTTATCTGATGGAATAACCCAAATGTTCATTCCTGTGGGACTTGGGTCCTTAGTTGGTCTTGTCTTTATGGGCTGTTATAATTCTCTAATGACCAGGAATATAGTCCAATGACTATGAATATTGAGAAATGACACTAGTAAATTCCTTGAGTTTTGAAGTCCTCTGTCTTCTCTGTGAAGCACCAACCCAATTTCTTCCTGGTAGTCAGGATATTCATCTCAGCTACATTGACCCCTTTCTGTGCCTATCAATTCCGTGACACGAGGAATCCAAAAGTGCCAGAGAGCAGTCTCAACTTTCAGGGTTCCCTAAGAAAGAGATGCTTCTCTTGGGCACTGAAATCTCCAAACCCACCAACTCAAGATCACAGATAAAGAGAACAATATTCCAGTGGGTTATTAGGTAAAATGGTGAAAAGGGCCACTCATACCCCCCTCCTTACTTCCCTGACTCATGCATCCTGGCTACACATTTGTTGTGATTTAAGACATTTATTGCACCCTATAGGATACCACTCCAACACTGTAAGATGTTATCTTCCAGATGTCAGAGTAACTGGCCCTTTAGTAGGCCATTCCTCTGTCCCATAAGCCAGCTGCTTCTGAATCATGGGACATGACGCTTAAGAGTATGCAGAGCACCACTGAACAAATGCAAACGAAACTGACAAAAGGCAGCAGAGTATGTTAGACATGGATCATTTTCTGGACCTCTGATTTTATCTTTCCATTCTGTCCTCATTCCAAGAGTTTCAGCCATAATCCTCTCCCCCAGATCTTGTCACAAATCTCCTGACCTTGTTCTTTCCATGTTCCTGACTAGTTTTCTGCCATTGCCCATTAGTTATTGCAGATCAGTGTCTCATACGATCTCTTCCTAATGAAGTAAACAAATGGATGTACTTTTTGAAGTGCTGGGAGGATTTTATTTCAGCACTATCTTTCAGGAGTCCTCTGAACGTGGGTAGAGCACAACGGCTGTTTATTTCCCCTTTCATATATGCTTAGGATGCAGATGTATCTAGAAGTAAGTCTTGATGACTACCTCCTCTAGGGGCCTCTCATGTGATTGAAGGAGAAGCAGAAAGAACAGGTACTATGTAAATATAAGTCATCTGCTCATGAAGCTATCTTGAGCCTTCTGGATCTACTGGGGCCCACTTGCAATATATCACTTCCATATTATGATGGAATGTTAGGCTATTGATGCCTAACTTTATGGTTCAATGAATCAGGTAACACTAAGCTCATGATAGGCAGTTTGAATCACCTAAATATCTCATGATCCATGGTTGACTGTTCAGTCTTCACCAGGAGCAAGCCAGCAGCTATTTTCTCTCTTTTTTAACAAAAATTTTTTATGTTTATTTATTTTTGAGAGAAAGAGAGACAGAGTGCAAGGGGGAGGTGCAGAGAAAGAGGGAGACACAGAATCTGAAGCAGGCTCCAGGCTTTGAGCTGTCAGCACAGAGCCCGACATGGGGCTTGAACCCACAGACCACGAGATCATGACCAGAGCTGAAGTCGGAAGCTTAACCGACTGAGGCACCCAGGCGCCCCTAGTCAGCAGCTATTTTCAAATTAAAAATCAGCACAGTGTCAAGGCATTGCTCCAAACCCCTGGGGGATTGCTGATTTTCATCCTGAGACTTTACAGAAGCTCCATATAGCTAGCATTTTGCACTGCATTCCAGGCTACTGCCAATGATAATTCAAGTAGCTGATAATTGAGTTATTTCCCCCAGCTATAAGGCTATCCGTGGACCTCTAAACATATGACCAAATAAATCTCAGATCCAATTTTGACTCTTTCCTGGAGCCACTTCTCATATCTATTACTGTATTAGTCAGGGTTCCAATATGAAACATGACATATTTAAATTAGAATAATTTTAGAAGTGTTCATTCACAAAGTCACTAATTACAAAGGTGTGGATGGGAGTAAGGGAACTATAAAGGATGTACAGGAAACTGGGTCCAACAGTACTGGAACTGTCACCAACCCTAGGTGCAAAAGGACCAGGAAAAGTGAGAGAGATTTAAGTACAACAGAGACCTCTTTGACTGGGACAATGATCTGCTGTTGAGGAACATATCCAGCTCAAAGCAACCTCACCACAACTTCCTTCCATTAGTGTAATGCAACCAGAAACTGGGGCTTGGAAGCATATTGATCCAACCTCTACAGAATACGTTTCCAGGATAAAGTGCAAGGTGAAGAATGAATACCAAGAAGTTGGGCTCCCTGAGCCATCATAAAGGCTGGCCACCATATTTAATCCCTAGAGATCATCCTTCCAGGGTAATAAGGTAGATAAGAATAAAGATATTCAGTACAGTAATAGGTATATATTAGTCCCTTTCCTTTCACAGAATTTGACCTTCCAAACCTAGATTCATGCATTAGTTGTTCGCCTTTCTCTGATTTGGACATTACCATTACTCAGTCTTTGGGCTCCTGACACTTTGTGGTCCAGTGGTAACCATTTCATTTCACCATGGTGACATAGTTCCAGTCCAAGCCCAGGCAAAAACTCATCTTTGCTCCCACTGCTATTTTATCACTCACTCCCAACTTAATAACTTTCTCTCTTCCTTTGCCTGCACCCAGAAACCATCCATTTTCCAAGGGGCCATTCCAATGTTCACTTCTAGACACTACAATAAAATAAATTAGTGAGTCCCCCAAATCTGCATTATATTGTGTATTAATAGGATTTTGCATTTCAACTGCTTCTGACTGTCAATTTTCTGTCAGTGTCTGCATGAACAAATGGCCAAAAACACTCCTGAGAAAGAAGGTACTTACTTTAGCACGTGGGGGCTATCTATCTGTCTGCTGGCAGGACTAGGTCTAATTTACATCCTTGCCAATTGATTCCAGTGTTGTTTTAGAGCCCCACGTAGGTCTATATCTATCCAGGCCAAGAGATGAAAAGTCAAATGTAGGTTATACAAATGGGTGAATAGGTCGGAGTATGGTTTAGAAAGTGGCAAAAACTGTGGTCCCACGTAGAGGTATTCGTTTTCAAAATTTTTAAAATGCTCCTTCCCTCACCTGCATCACCTGTTTCCCCTCTCCACTGGATCACTGCCATTAGCATACAAATATACCATTATTTTCCCCATTAAAAACAAAAGAAATTACCCTTGATCTTCTTTCCTTGACCAGCTTTGCTCCCCATTTACAGTATAATCTAGACATGAGTAGTCTTTACTTACTGCTCTCAATTCTTCTCCTCTCATTTTCTCTTAACCATTCCAACCAAGCTTTTGTCCCCACCACCTCCCCAAACCTTCTCTTGTTAGGGTCATGGGATACAGGTGCACACCCCTGTATCCCATGGTTAATTCTATATCCTCTTACTTGGCCTCTCCACAGCATTCAATACTCTTCTCTGGCTTTTCTTTCTTCTCTATTTCACAGTTTTCTTCTCTCCCTCTCCAACCTCTTAGCCTGGGGCCAAGTATAGCCTACCCCAAAGCGTTTGATCTCTTCTTTTCTCGGTCTCATCCAATCATTTGATTGATTGTCTCATTCCTTTCTGTGTCTTAAAAACCATCTATCTGCTGATGACATCCAAATGTATACCTCCACCCAGTTCCAGTGAGAATTCCAGACTTGCATACCCAAATGCATTCTCAAATTCTCCATTTGGATGCCTAGTGGACACTTCCAATTCACATGAGGAAATCTGACCTCCTTCTCTTCCTTCCTCCCCAGACGTGCTACACTCATCCTCTCCATCTTGTCAATAGCAATTCCATTTTTCCAGCTGCTCAGGTCAATGATCTTGGAGTTGTCTTTGATTCTTCTCTTTCTCTCACATCCCAGTCCAATTTGTCAGAAAGCATTCTGACTCTGCCTTAAACATGTATCCAAGAGTTTCAGTTTGGGATGATGAAAATGTGCTGGAGATGGACAGTGGGGAGGGATGGTTGTACGAGAATTCAAATGCACTTAATGCCACTGGACTGTACACTTACAGTTAAACTGGTAAATTTTATCTTATGTATATTTCACGATGGTTAAAAACTCACTCAGACACACACACACACACACACACACACACACACACACACAGAATCTTATTGCTTTCCCCCACCCTTCTGTTCCTACCATGGACTAAGCCACCAGCATTCATCTGGATTATATCAACAGCCTTCTGACTTCTTCCTGCTTCTACCCTAAACTCCCTATAGTTTCTTCTCAGCATAGCAGCCAGAGTAATTAATTTAAAACCTGAGTTGGGGGCACTTGGGTGGCTCAGTCAGTTAAGCATCCAACTTCAACTCAAGTCCTGATCTCACGGTTGGTGAGTTTGAGCCCCACATCAGGCTCTGTGTTGACAGCCCAGAGCCTGGAGCCTGCTTCAGATTCTGTGTCTCCCTCTTTCTTTGCCCTTTCCCCACTTGCATGCTGTCTCTCCCTCTCTCTCAAAAATAAGTAAACATTAAAAAATTAAAAAAAATTTTTTTTAATGTTTATTCATTTTTGAGAGACAGAGATAGAGCACGAGCAGGGGAGGGGCGGAGAGAGAGGGAGACACAGAATCCGAAGCAGGCTCCAGGCTCTGAGCTGTCAGCACAGAGCCTGACACGGGGCTTGAACTCACAAACCGTGAGATCATGACCTGAGCTGAAGTTGGACGCTTGTCCGACTGAGCCACCCAGGCGCCCCAAAAACATTTTTAATAAATAAAATAAAACCTGAGTTGGATCATTTTGCTCCTTGTCTCCAAACCCCACAATGGCTCCCCATTTCACCAACAGTGATAGCCAAATTTCTCACACTAGCCTATAAAACCCTCCAAGATCTGGCCTCCTTATTGCCTCTCACTTCTGTCCAATATGCTTTTACTCATGTCACCCAGCCACATTGCCCTCCTCACTGTTTCTGAAGCGCACCAGGCCTGCTCTCTCCGTAGCTTCTATGCTTTTGTTTCACTCTCCCCTCCAGGTGTCAACATTCTTTTTTCAAATAATTTTAAAATTGAAGTATAGTTGACATAAAATATTATATTAGTTTCGGGTATACAACATAGTGATTCCACAATGACACGCATTATGTAATGTTCACCACAATAAGTGTAGTTACCATCCATCACCATACAAAATTATTACAATATTATTGACTATATTCCCTATGGTGTACTTTTCATCCCTGTGACTTATATTTCTTTTATAACTGGAAGTTTATACCTCTTAATCCCGTTCACCTGCTTTGCCCATCCCCCCCCCCCCCAATCTCCCTCCCTTCTGGCAACTAGTAGTTTGTTCTCTGTATTTATGAGTCTGTTTCTGTTTTTGTTTGTTCATTTGTTTTTTAGATTCTACCTGTAAGTGAAATCAGATGGTATTTGTCTTTTCTGTCTGACTTATATCACTTAGGTCCACCTTCTAGGTCACCCATGTTATTGTGAACACAAAGATTTCATTCTTTCTCATGGCTGAGCAATATTCCATTTTGTGTGTATTATATATATATATATATTATATATAATATAGAAATATATTATATATAATATATATAATACACACACACACACACACACACACACACACACACACACACACCACATCTTCTTTATCCAGTCACCTATCAATGGACACTTAGGTTGCTTCCATATCTTGGCTGTTGTAAATAATGCTGCAGTAAACATAGGGGTGCATATATCTTTTCAAATCAGTGGTTTTGTTTTCTATCAGGTAAGTACCCAGAAGTGGAATTACTGGGTCATATGGTCTAAGGAAATGACCAAAAAAAGAAAAAAAAGTAGATCACTGGAACTGTATCAAACTAAAAAGTTTTTTCACAGCAAAGGAAACCATTAACAAAATGAAAAGGCGATCTACCTTTTGAGAGAAGATTATTTGTTAATAATATATTGGATAAGGGGTTAATATCCAAAATATACTAAGAATTCATATACTCAATATAAAAAAAAAAAAACCCCACATAATCCAATTTAAAAATTGGCAGAGGACATGGATAGGCATTTTTCCAAAGACACATGGAAAGTTGCTCAGCATCACTAATCACCATGGAAATGCAAATCAAAACTACAATGACATATCATATCACACCTGTCAGAATGGTTAATATCAAAAAAGACAAGAAATAACAAGTGTTGGCGAGGATGTTGAGAAAAGGGACCGCTTGTGCCCTGTTGGTGGGAATGTGAATTCGTGCAGCTGTTGTGGAAAACAGTATGGAGGCTTCTCAAAAAATTTAAAAAATGAAATTAACATCCAACCTTCTTAACTGTCCCCAATCCTTAAAGTCTTTGTTCAAAATCTTAACCCTCCCAATGAAGAGTAGCTTGACTAATTATTGCTGCCACCTGCACTCCCTGACTTGGGTATTTCTTACTTTATTTTTTTCTTTTCTTTTCTTTCTTTCTTTCTTTTTTTTTTTTATGGCATGTCTCACCCTCTAACATACTATGTGATTGACTGATTTTATTATTATTTTTTAATGTCTGTCTCCTCTACTCGAATGTAAACAGGGATCTTTGTCTTTTCTGTTCAGTTATATCTCAAGAGGCTAGAACAGTTGTTGACATATAATATCCACTCAGTAAATATTTGTTGAGTGGATGGTACATGAATAAATTAGTTTGAAGAAGCATCAAATTATAAACCTTTCCAGAACACCCACCTGTCTTTATTCAGTCCTAATGGGAAAACAAAAGCTGTATTTGAGGACAGAATAAGCAGGTACAATAGGAAGCAGTGAACAATGAGAGTGGTGACATAGGAATAGATTATGAAAGTCCTTGAAATAAAGGAAGATAAGACCTTGAGTGTCTATGTAGTAGGAGGTCTTATTAGATACCAAAGATGAGAACAATTTGGTCACAGGCCAGAGCAAACTCTGTACTTAGTCTACAAACCTTTGTAAGATGGTCCAGCAAGGTGAGCAATGACCATCTATGGCCTCATGTTTGTTTGTTTTTTAATTTTTATTTTAACGTTTATTTATTTTTGAGACAGAGAGAGACAGAGCATGAACGGGGGAGGGTCAGAGAGAGAGGGAGACACAGAATCGGAAACAGGCTCCAGGCTCTGAGCTGTCAGCACAGAGCCTGACGCAGGGCTCGAACTCACGGACCGCGAGATCATGACCTGAGCCGAAGTCGGACGCTTAACCTACTGAGCCACCCAGGCGCCCCCGGCCTCATGTTTTAATATAAACTAAAACCATTTAATATTGTCGAGGCCAAGAAGTGTCTATAATGGTCTCTTTACTCCTTGAATGATCACTAGCATGTTATATTATTCTCTATATTTTTCCAAATGCTGGAAACACATCAAAACTAGAAGTTATAGATTAAAAAAAAGGAAACCCCCAGAAAATCAGGTAGACCTGTGGTTAGCTAGTTAAGTGCCTATTCTCGGACTGACAACTTTTTACATGTACCTGATTTTTAGTGAGAGTTGCAAAAGGCTTTTTATTTCTCTGATTCAGCCTCTGACTTCCCTTTTGCCTAACCAGAATTTTCGTCTTCCTCACGAGCCCCAACCTGTCTTCTCTGCACTGGGTGCAGATCTTCTGCCACAGGCCCTCACCCCCTGAAAATTTATGCCTGTGCAAAGCTCATCTCCACCCCCTTCCTGGTCAGGAGCACCGCTCAGCTGTTGAGCAGATCACGGTCTGCAGTGTCACTAAAACAACCGGAGACACTGACAGATGAGAGCCTCAGCAGCTGGGCAGCCCCATGTCCCCTGACCTCGCTTATTTTTAGCTGCAGCTTCCAAACCGGTGTCATTTCAAAGGACATCCAACGCAGCAGCCAAGGTCACTGTGGGGCTGGGACTGCCATGGTAGGGGTGGCTGGCCCTGGGGCTGGAATTGGGACTGTGTCTGGGAGCCTCAACATTGGCTAGGCCAACGAAGCAACAGCTCTTCGCCTGTGCCATTCTGGCCTTTGCCCTCTTGGAGGCCATGGGGCTCTTTTGCCTGATGGCGGCCTTTCTCATCCTCTTCACCAGGTGACAGAACCGTCTCGACGTCCCACGGGTCTTTCTCCCATGTCTCGCCTGTCCTGTATGTTCTTTTTCCCATACCTCCCCAGGCAGCCTGAGGAAAGTGGTTGGCTCAGGGTTTGACAGAAGGAAGACAAATAAATACTGTATTAATAAGAAAGAAAGAAAGAGAAAGAAAGAAAGAAAGAAAGAAAGGAAGGAAGGAAGGAAGGAAGGAAGGAAGGAAGGAAGGAAGGAAGAAAGAAAGAAAGAAAGAAAGAAAGAAAGAAAGAAAGAAAGAAAGAAAGAAAGAAAGAAAGAAAGAAAAACTATCCTATCGGTTCCCCTCTCTAATTTTTCCTTGTCTGTGGATGATTCCACCACAGACATCTTGGATTCTTCCTGAGCCCTGTCCTTTGTATCCAATCTGCCATTAATCTGTTCAAATTGTTTAGCTTTTTACTTCTTATTTCCCTTGCTACCAATATAGTCCAAGCCCTCATCAGCCCACACCTATATGCCTACAATAACTCCTGTATTCCTCACAACCACCCTATGAAGTAGGTGCCACTTCACAGGTGAAGAATCTGAACCATAGAGGGGGTCCTCCCTGCTGAGAGTCAGAGGGCCTTTAAGTTGAGAGCCAGGATTAGAACACGGGCAGAGCGACTCCAGAGTCTCTGCTCTCAACCTCTGGGGACCGTGTTCGCTCAGTGATTGAATGAACTGGCCCACGTCCCTGCCTCTGTTCTCTCCTTCAATCCATCCTCAAAGTTTATTTCCCTAAAAGTCCATCTCAGCCAACTGCTCTCCATCCTCAGCTCCTAAAAAGACTCTCAGCCACAGATGGCATCAAGATTATACCCTCCCTCTGTTCATTGCCTTCCATAACCTGGCCAACTCCATGCCAACTCTCCAGGTTCACCACTCGTATTACACCAGCTTCCTCCACTTGCTCTGATGTCACAAACATCCTGAACATTTCTGCCTCCAGCCTGAGAAGGACTTCCACTGCAATCCACCCCCATCCGGTGGTCCTCCGGGCTCCCAGAGCACAAGGGATCTGTCCTGCCTCATGGCTCGTAACTGGGCACCATGTTAGATGGCCGTGTGCATGACAACCTTTGTGTAGGTTCCATCTCTCAAAGGGCTTCTCTGTCATACCACAATTGACATTTTAGATCGGGTGATTCTTGGGGGGATGGGGGCACTGTCCTGTGCATTGTAGGACATTTTTAGCAGCATGTCTGTGCACTAGGTGTCAGCAGAAACCCCTCACCCCTCACATACATCTCCCCTTCTGGGTCAGGAAAACCAAAAAACCTTCCAGGCGTTGTCAAATATCCCTCCCTGCCCACCCACGCGCCACCGGGAGACACAAAATCGCTTGGTTTTGAGAACCACTGAGCTACGTTGTAAACTCTTCAATTTCAGGGACTGTGTTTTGCAACTTGTTGTCTTCTTCAGAGCACCCAGTGTCGGTGCCTGGCACACAGCGAGAACTCAATAAATGGGCCTCACCCATACCTACACCCTCACAATACACCTGGGCTCTACTTTTCTGTAATTTGTTCTACTGCGTGATATCTCACACCTCAATGTTGGCTGCACAGAAAGCTAGGTTGACCACAACCTTTTGCATAAGTAGAACAGCAAAGTTGAAGAAAATAGCTTCCGGACCTTCGGCTAGTATTTGTAGGTCGTAAGTCTAACCTTCTGTTCCAGATACATTAAAAAAAAAGAAGTCACGTGTCCAAAATCAAGCATAAATGCATGAGATGCTAAATGAAATAGTTAAAATCTCTCTGGTGTTCAAATGTTTTATCCATATTAGGACGGCATATGGGGGTTGGGAAGGTTTTAGTGTCAGACCAGCCTGCAGTCAAACCACGGCTCCGTTTTCTTGTGGCGACAATGAGATTCTGGACATTCAGCAGCCTTATCTGGAAAATACAGAAATGAAACCTATCTTCTAGGAAAGGCAGTTCCCCCCTCCTACTGACACAGCCCTTACTGGTAACAGACACTCTACTAACATCTTACTATATTAACTTACTCCCTAAACATTGAAATAGGTCCTGTCAGTACCCCATTTTACAGAGTAAAAACACTAACAGAGAGGTTCAGTCATTTGTCCAAAGCCACAGAATTAAAAAGCCACTGAGTCAGCATTTGAGCCTAGAGAGTTTGGCTCAGAGTCCAGGAGCAAAACAAGACTATCGTTACGGATAAGATTAAATACAATAGCAGAGGTGAAGCACCGAGAACATAAAACAATTACTCATTTGTATTCCCAACTTTCTCCCTCACCCAGTTCCCTAGAACTAACTCAGCAAGTATTTTCTAGGTACTCACAGACTATGTCTAAGGTAAACAGATGTAAGCAGATGTGATTCTCCCTCTGAAGACAAAACAGGGGAATAAAGCCAAGCAAGCAAACCTGATCTTCAGTCCCCCAAGTCCCTTGTCCTGAGCCCATTCTCTGCTCCTGACTCAAAGGCAAATGTTCCCTCCATTCCGGACTCTAAGGGGTTCTCTCCCTATTATCAAAACAGCTCTCGGGAGAGGCTCTGAAACTTATTTTTGGTATAAATGGTGTAATAAACAGATATAATAGTAAACATGTAGTACTGCAGTGCTTTTTTTTTTTTAATGTTTATTTATTTTTGAGAGAGACAGAGTGTGAGTGGGGGAGGGGCAGAGGGAGAGGGAGATACAGAATCCAAAGCAGGCTCCAGGCTCCGAGCTGTCAGCACAGAGCCCGACGTGGGGTTCATGGGATCATGACCTGAGCTGAAGTCAGACACTTAACCAACTGAGCCACCCAGGCACTCCCCCCCCCTTTTTTTTTTGCAATGCTTCTTTCAAAGGCATTTCCTTATTTGTAAGCATTCCACCTATATTAAGGTGAACAGACAGATTAATTTTTAAGGAATTGGTTCACATGACTGTGGGGACTGGCATGTCCAAAATCTAATGGGGTGGGCTGGCAGGCTGGAAACTCAGAGAAGAGCTGTGTTCAAGTCCAAAGGCAGTCTGCTGGCAGAATGGACTTCAACTGATTAGATAAAGCCCACCTGCATTGTGGACAGTCATCTGTTTTACTCAAAGATCACTGATTTATTGTGTTTAAATTTTTTTTAAAACATTTATTTCCTTTTAAGAGAGAGAGAGAGAGAGAGCATGAGCAGGGGAGGGGCAGAGGGAGAGGGAGACACAGAATCTCCAAAGCAGGTTCCGTGTTCTGGGCTGTCAGCACAGAGCCCGACATGGGGCTTGAACTCACGAACTGCGAGATCATGACCCGAGCCAAAGTCAGACTTAGTAGGACACAGTTGGTGGCTTAACCGACTGAGCCATCCAGGTACCCCAAAGACCACCGATTTAAATCTTGATTTAAATCCTCATCCCCCAAATACCTTCACAGAAATATCCAGAATAATATTTAACCAAACATCTGGGCTACATGACCCAGCCAAGTTGACCCATAAAAGTACCTATCATAATACCTTAAATTCAAATACCTTTTCCAGAGGAATTCCGGTATCAGCAGGCGGGAAAGATATCTGGACACTAGGAAAAGGCCTTCTGCTACTCACTTGAAGGACTACATGCCAGCACAGTGGATTATAAACCTGGCAATACCCCCTGGGTTACCTTTGATGTCTCCTGAAGACTGGGATTTAGGAGGAAGTATTTTCAAAGATACTTATTTTCCCTGAGTCAATAGCAAAGACAATTGCCTTCAAAAAAAGGTACGACCTATGCCACCACTGCCTCAAGTGTAATAAAGTTTTTCTTCTCCCCTGAAGAGAAGCCACGGGCAGGCAGGCCCGTTTCCGGCTTGTTTATGGTTCCATCCCTTCTGCCTGGTGCCGCTGCCCGAGAAATAATTGTTGAGCAAATGAAAAACAACTTGTGATCGCCGAGCAGCAGTCCGCTGGTGTTCCCTTGTTTGGCATGACTTCCCCAGACACCAGGCATCTTTATTTATAGACTGAAATACTGATTCCCTCCAAAGCAGATATCAATGATGATGAGATTTGTGGTCATTTTCAATTTACAGCATTACAGGACTTCCAGCGAATGAACAGATGGAGAGTCGCTCCCACCTGCATTCTGTGATTATAGAAACTATATATTCGCTGATTAACCTGCAGAGAGAAAGTTCTCCTGTGCCTTTGGAAAATTCCCAGCTTAGGCAGAAGCTCGTGCATATCAAAGGCCTTTGCCAGAGAGACTTAAAATGCCCCAGAGATGGGCCATGACTATTTGCCTGCTGGCAGGGTTGAGGATTATCTCAGGAAGGAGCTTCCTCTCCCAGGCTGATCTTTTCACCTGCTTCCTATTCCCCAGCAAGTATTTTTAATTATATATCAGGCACCAGCAAATCAGGAAAAAGGCACCGTATCCCAGCGTCATCTCCATGACCTTTAGCCATGGCACGTCTCTCAGGGGGAAGGTTGAACCTCTCATTTTTATTTGGTGTTCATGTTCTTCCCTGGGAACGCCTTCTCCCCTTTCTGTCACCCGCGCAAGGCGCCTGGAGCCCCCAGACGCGTGTGGGTGGCCACAGCAGGGCTGCGGGGGAACAGGTTTCCCCAGGGGGCACTGGAAGGGAGTGAATGTAAGAAGCACCACTTCTCGGAGCACCTCCGAGGCCACCTTCCTGCACACAAACACTTGTCAGGTGAAAAGCGGTGGCCCCAGCTGTCTGGGAAGCAAAGCTGGTGCCCTTCCCTCCTTTTCTCCTGTTTTGAGGTTTACATCAGCATAACCTCGCAATCATCCCCTGACATTTCTGATATCAGTGTTTCATTTTGAATCAGAGCCTCAGGTGAAATTCATTCCTCCTGAATTTGGTCATAATAACTGGCAGAGGGCTTGCTGATGTGTACTTGAAAACATGAGTAACTGGCTCCGTTTCAAGAGCTGCCTTGAACCAAAGACCAGGCTGATCTCCCAACTCACCCTTTCCAGGTTGTGGTTTTAAGGCAAGGAATTCTGGTGCCAGCTGCATGTGCAGCTGAAGGGTGTGGAGGCAAACCCTGAAAACCTGGGTGCTGGATTGATTAGTGAGTCTCTGCATTCACTACAAGATATGCCTAATTTTTTCCAGAAATTCCCAGAAAGGCCAAATGACTATCATAAATTCCTGCCACTAGATCTATTTCTTAAGGGCCTTTTGAAGACAGGCACGTTGTAACTGACTTAACGGATGTTATCTGGGAGGTGCGACACATAGCTAGCTTTACTTTAGCATGAAATTCGACCTCTGATCAGGCATCAGAAAAGGCTCTCACCAATGAGGGTAAGAGAAGGAGAAGGAAGGGGGTACAGAGGGAAAGAGGGAGGTAGGGGCAGACCCGAATGAGGAAGGGAGGCAGAGAGGGAGGGAAGAAGTAACGCACTGATTTTTCACAGAGATGTGTATTCAATTTAGAAAGCTCTCCTTTATTCTGAGTTTATGCTCTTTATGTATTTGAGGTGTTAACTTACCGTTTTGTGTATAGGCCTTCTTTTGATATTAAAAAGACACTCCTTCTGAGAGGAATGCTACGAGAACACTCCAGTGTGTGTTTCCTCTTGATGGTAAAATGTCCATGCATCTAAGAAATGGTAGCCACCAGAGAGGTCAGTCTTTTTGAATGGATTGACAAAAGACATAAACAACCGTGATAAATCCCAAACTGGTTTCTTGACATCATCTTGGTCTTACCTTAAACTAAGTGAATTAACAACTTTAGGGGATGCGTTGGCCACTAACAGATATCTAACTAATAGATACTAACAGGTATCTAGCTCATGTGACAGGAAACTGATAAATTTGGTGGAGGACAAAAATGGCGCTTGGCCTGGCTGGAGCCTGAAGGGATGCCAGCTGTGGGGAAGGAGTGAAGAGGTTCTAGAAGCCTGAGTAGCTGGATGGGGTGCTGGGCACCAGGGGAGATAGTGTCCGGGGAGTAAAGGATGCTGTGAGGGAACACAGGCTCCCTGAAGACTGCCCATCACAGCCCTGGCCAGGGCGCACCCCCAGGCACCAGACATTCCTGAAGCCATTGTTTGCTCTACGCAGGAATGCTGATTTCTTCCCAGTAATGAGCTTTGGTGAGTTGGACAGGGCAGTCACCTTGCACACCATTCCTCTCTGCCGCCAGGTCTCAGAGCAGTGTTTCCGAGAAGACTGAGGTCTGTGACCTCAAAATTCATGATGAGCTCACAAAGATCACACCCAAGACATTGAGCCAGCCTGTGACGCGAAGTGTGTGGCCACAAGACCTGCTGGCAGGGCTGACGGTGTGCTGGAAGCCGCGTCCACTGGCCCTCGGTGGGCAGGAAGTGCACAGGTGGTGCCGGCCAGGTGGGCTTCACTGAGGAACAACAAGCCTCCTGGGCAGCGCTACAAATGGCAGTTGCAGTCATCATTATTGTGACAGAGTCTGGGAAGTCAGAGGGGGAGCAAAGTGAACTGACGTAAAAACCAAAGACGCATCTCCTAGTGTCCATATTAAGAAATACTCTATTTTTGATAAAGAGGACCAACTCCAGCCTGAGGCAAACTAATGGCGGAAGTGGCCAAGTTTGATTTTGGTCCATGGTTCTCCCAGTGCCTTCTGCCACTGAATTCATTATGTGTTGTTGGAAACAAATCATCTCCATGCCTGGAAGCTTAAAAACTTTAGCATCTCACAGCTTCTGTGGGGCGGGAGTCCAGGCACAGCTCAGCTGGGTGCCTGCAGCTAGAGGTCAACAAGTTCGCGAAGCTCATGAAAATGTTGTCAGGTTGCGTTGATCCACTTCCACGTTCACTTCCACGGCTGTCGGCAGGCCTTGGTGCGTTAGTGCCTCATGATAGGGATTCTCCATGGGCCACCTGAGAATGCTCACGGCATCACAGCCGGTAATCCAAGAGACAAAGAACCCAAGTGCCCTAAGTCAGAAGCCCCAGTCTTTTTACAACCTAATCTCAGAGATAACACTACTGCTTTTATCATATTCTGCTCATGAGAAGTGAGTTACTGGGTCCAATTCAGACTCAAGGAGAGAGATTGCACAAGGGTGTGAATGTCAGGAGGTGGAGGCCATTGGGGGCCATCTGAGAGGTGGCTATGCAGCTACCCACTTTATCTTTATATTAATAATAACAGTAATGATAGAAGATATTAACTTGATAGGGTTTGGTGTGGAAATCGAAAACAACAAGGTTTGAGAGAGGGCTTTAAAAATAGAGGCCCTACGCCTGGGTGGCTCAGTCAGTTAAGCATCCTACTCTTGGTTTTGGCTCACGTCATGATCTCATGGTCATGGGATGGAGCCCCGCGCCGGGCTCTGTGTTGACGGCATAGAACCTGCTTGGGATTCTCTCTCTCCCTCTCTCTGCCCTTCCCCCACTCACACTTTCTCTCTCTCTCTCTCTCTCAAAATAAATAAACTGGTTTTTAAATTAAAAAAAAAAAATAGAAGCCCCAGAAAGGCAATGTAATCAAGTGTCCTTAACTCACCCCCAGATCTAACTATGGAGGTAAGTCTGGAAATCGACATTTTAACAGTATCCCGTGCATACTTCAGGCCCACTAAGACTTAAGAATCACTCGTATACGTCATTATATTTTTCCCTTCTACTGTCGAAGTTGGGAAGAAAGAAAGCCAGAGAAATTAGGTTAAAGTGAGGTGGAGGGGAAGGGAAGAGTTGACTTTTTCAAACCCTTCCTTGGCTCTTCTCCCTGGGCTTTGTCCTCTAAGTGACTTTACTAGGCTGGGTCTGTCCTCGGAGCCACTGCTTGTGGGTAGAAACCTCAGCAATACCCAGTTATGTTTCACCAAATGAGTTGCACTCCAGCAGTGCCCTGATACCCCACTCAGCCTCTCCCCACCATTCAGTATGACCAATATCTCACCTTCTACAATTATTTCCTCCTGCCCTACAGCAGCCTATCAGGCCAGACTTCTAAGACAGCTCTTAAGACAACAAACGTATTTGGCAAATGCTTCTGGCCTCGCAAACACATACGCATATTTTTTGATTAGCAGTAACACACCTGGAGGCATCTCTTGGCTTCCTCTTATCAACAGAAAACGCTTGTTTTACCCAGAAGCACATACAGCCATGTCTACACGTGGTTTGTGGCAGAAATAAATAGGCGATTTTTACCATCAAACAAATCACCAGAAGCTGGAAGAGACGGTGAACGTTCGTCAAATCCATGCCCTTCCAGGCCAGCCAGGATGATCCACAAAATAGCACCACCAACACCTAATCCTGTCTCAACCCTCAGCATTATTTATTTTATATGTCACTAAATCTTTCCTGTTATCATTTATAGCCTTTTCGCTAGTTCTGACCTCAGGAGAAATGAACAACAGATGCTCACATAGCTTTTAATAAAAAGGTTAAGTCACTGCTCATCTTTGTCCTACCGTTGGGGGAGGCGGGGACATAAATCGTTGCCTCTCAGCTCTTTCTGCTTCGCTCCGGTTCATGTGCATTTCTGATAACAAGCAAGCCCCGTTTTGTCTAGGAGTGGATCAAGATGGTAAGTTATATTGGGGTCAGCCCAACTGGAATAGCCTCGTTTGCTTTTTACAAATTCTCCCCAAAGGTGTTGGGTCCTATGAGGTGATCTGGTTGCAACAGATGACATGTAAAAACTGCAATCAATCAATTTTTCCCAGTGCCACTTAAGAATCAGAGATGTCAAAACTTCGTTAGCTGCTCTTTGATTGCTTTCCTCTGGTAGGACTGAGCTTTGTTAAGACTAGGTTCTATAGTCATTCCGAATGAAAATCAAAGATAGTATTTGCCTTCCTTACTTTTTAAATTATTTGCATGAGAAGGCCCTTGTGGAGCTAAATTCATAAGCATTTTCAAAATGCACCACAGTCTTCCAAAGCAACCCCAAAATTAAGATCACGAAGGCCCTGTTATTTTTAGCTGCTGTTTATGAAATCTTGTGGCGAGGTGGGCAGAAGGAGGGTACCATTTTACAGACAGGGACCCAACCTAAGAAGTTGCCAAGGATGACCCAGCAAAGCTGCAGCAAATCCGGACGCTACAACTTGGTCTCCTGGTCTTCAGCTCTGAGTTCTTGACACGACACATCACTCTAAAAGCAAACACTTTTCAGGGGCGCCTGGGTGGCTCAATCAGTTAAGCGTCCGGCTTCGGCGCGGGTCACGACCTCATGGTTTGTGGGTTTGAGCCCTGCTTTGGGCGCTGTGCTGTCAGCTCGGAGTCTGGAGCCTGCTTCAGATTCTGCGTCTCCCTCTCTACTCTTTGCCCTTCCCCTGCTCATGCTCTCTGTCTCTCGCTCTGTCTCAAAAATAAATAAACATTGGAAAAACTTAAAGAAAAAAAAACCACTTTTCAAACTGCATTTCCATATATGCATGTAGATTCAAGGCCAGTAGTCGGTTTCCCTTTGCAGTCTCAATGAGCGACCTTTACTGAAGTTACATCACTACGATGGTTATTTAAATAACGCACAAAACCCCATCACAACATCTGGGGACACGATCCTCCAAATTTCACAAGCTTTATGCCGTCTACCAGAGTTCGAGAATAAGTAACACGCCCAGTACAAGCCCTGCTGATGACTGCAAAGCCATCGTACTTACAGGTGGAAAGAATCATGGTTGTACTTCTGCAGGGAGTATACAAAGCAGCATTCAGTTCTTCAGCGGTGGTTCGGTCACAAAAACACATCTTTTAACTGAAATCATAGCTCACCCAAGAGGTTTCTCACGAGCAAAGTTAACCCCACCTATTTTCCTGTTCTAAAAACCTCAGAGAAAAGTGTGTGAATGACAACCGAATGGCCTATATACGAAAGTTCAATAATCTGCATCCAGATCTCTGAGGGTAGCTGCAATGGGTTCCTCATTCCCAACTGTGTGGGCGATTCCAGAAAACAACATTTTCAAGAAGTCAACAACATTTTTGTAAAAGAGACCTTAAAAAGCATCAAATCAAGCTGCCTTCTCTGGACACAGAAGGAGATGGATGCACAGATAGGACAAGGGACACAGTGGTAGAAAGAGAATTAGATTCTAGGTATCGAAGTATAAAGTCTAGAATGTTCTGTCCTCCCACTCAGTACTGACACCTCAAGGCCCATATTACGAAACTTCATTTTTTTGTGGGGATGGAAAGCCAATTCAATAAGGTACCTAAAAGGTGACTGAGCCATGGCTGAGAAATATAAAAATGATGTCACTAAGAAATGCACTTAGGAATTCTACTTCATCCCCTTGGAAAATATAACCAAGAATTAAAACTAAAAGGAACGATTCTAATGAAGGCACAGCATATTCACATTGCCTTTCCTATTTCCTGCTTTATAGATTAAGATCTCGTTAAGCATTCTGGGTGGATTCTTCTATTTTTACTTCACTTTTTGCTTTACTTATGCTTTTATACAAAAACTTCTTTTAAGTTCCGGTGAAAATTTTGAAGATTGTTGAAGAAAAGGTTCCCAAATGTTGTCAGGTGTTACCCCTCTTGTTTTCCACATCAACAGTATACGTAACGATTAGCACAAGGATTATACTCTGTCCTCACTTTCTTCAACACCATCCAGCACTTTGAACATAGCTCCTCCAGGTGAACAGGGAAGTGTGGGAAGGGACAGGGAGGGGTGGGAGGGGTCAAGGTGAAGGAGAAAGGAAGGAGAAAGACAGAAAAACCATACTCAAACCCGAGTATAACGAATATGGTCAACTCCTTGAATGAGCTACAATTCAGTTAAAAGGTACATATGTGTTTGTGATGGGGGTACAGGTAAACAGGAAGATGAGGAGGAAGGTGGCAAACAGACAGTGACAAGACTTAAGATCATTTTTTTTCCATTATAAGGAGGGTACGGAAGGACAGCTCTCAGTGGATGGACAGACCCAAAGGGAAAGAGATGGCCCCCCAGGGTCTTAGGGAGGCACTACTCAAGACAGCCAGCAACAGTTCTGTGTTCACACAACACCTGTGGCACAGGGGACGCCATGGCAGTCCCCAGAGTGATCAGAACTCCTTAAAGAAAGGCCCTGTGTATTGGGTGTTTCTCAGCTTTCTACCCCCATAAAACCAAGAAAAATGTATGGGGCAATACATGGCCTCTGCTACTGATAAGAAACTGTTTCTCTTCCCTGGGCTCATGAGCGAAAATGAAGTTTCCACCTCAGCTGGTGTCTTAGTCAGACATTGTTAACAGTCAAAAACCCACTCAAACTTGATCACAGGGTCTACCATGAGGCTATCTCACTGAGATAATTGTCTCACTGAGACAATCTCACTGATCCAGGAATCCAAGTCCAACCAGGTCTCCTGAAAACCATCTGGGAGATGGCTCAATACACCATTCTCTCCATTTTTCCTGGTTTCTCCGCCAGAAGCTGAACTTGCTCCTGGGTCTTGCTTGCGGTGGGGGCAGGCTTTGTTGTGAACATCACATTCTCATCATTCTCCCCCAGAGCCCAGCACCTCCACTTACAGCATCTATGTCCTGGGGCAGATTCTTAAGCCATAAAAAGTGATTGATTACCCCTAGTTCAACTTTTACCTAACCCCTTTTAGTGATAGATACCATGGGCAGGGTCAATCAGCCCAAACATGGGCCTGGTTAGGGGCTTAAATTAGACAGGCACCCCCAAACATGTCTGCCTAAATGGAGAGGGAATATTAATGGCAGAAGGGTCCAGACTTTTTTCTCTTCGACAAGGAATATTTGATCCCTGGGGGAAAAGAAATTGACAGCTACAAGGCACAGTCCCTAGTCCTAAAAAGGAAAGCTCATGTGTTACAGAATTGAACGTGCTAATTAAAAGACAACTCATGTTTCTTATAAATATATATCTTTATATATTATATATTTACAATATATACAGCATACAAATATTTTTAATGTAATACTAATCACAGTCTTGAAAACAGAGGTTTTCAAAACAAAAGAAGGGTACTTATCCAAGATGGGTTCCTGATTCTTCCAGAACCCACATTCCAGACAATGCCTCAGGCCCAGATTTCCATAGACGTCAAAGGAAAGAGAAGGGTTGCTGGAACAAGGCTCTATTTCCCTATCTCTTCCCAGATATCCTGACCTTCACTGGCACCAGCTAACATGGCCCCATATACACCCCTAAAAAGGGCAAACCTTGGGGTCTGGGCATGGTACCTCGCACATGGTAGGCACTCAAGTACCTGTGGAATGGATAAAAGTGAGTGCTTTCCATCGCCATCTCTAAGGCAGCATTTCCATAATCTGAAAGGTTCAGTGCCAGAGCTCAGGCTGGTCTAGAAGCAAATGCTTTAGGTGTTTCCACTTTATAAGTAAAACAATCTACACATCCGAGTGCTAAATAAATTAAAAGTTAGCCACAAAGTGCCATTTCTTCCTCATGCTTTGGAATCTGGAAGTCACAGATCACACCATCACTTATCTTCCAAAAGTTTCTTCACATTCGACTAGTTCATCTATCGTGCGCAGCAAATCTTCAAAGGAAGGCCTTCCCTCTGGTTTCTACAATGAAAAATCAAAGAGAAGCTGTGGGTTCCAGAATCCATTCCAAAACTAATTTCTCACTGCTCAAACTCACATAACTGCAAGATACTGATCGTCTGGTACTAGAACATGCAGGCATCTCCAAATGGGACTTCTCTAGTCTACATATACTATTGCTAGACAAACCTTTCTCCTACACTGCTTTTGTGTTTCCACTCAAGAAGCTAAAAGAGCTCTTTATTGCCTGCAAAATCAAGTCCTGCTAATTCGCAGTGCCCTCTATACCCTTCCCCTCCCCCACCCTCTTGCTACCCAGTTTCATTTCCCACAAAAACTCTCACATGGGCTTTCTACTCTATCAGACCAATCTCTATCCTCAGGTACACACACCACACTCATTACCACCACCTTACCTTTGCTCATGCTGTCCTCTCCCACCCCCAGCAGCCCTTCCTGCCCAGGCACTCCCATGCCAATCAGTGCTCTTTGGAGGCATCATAGTAAGTGACCACGAGCATAGGTTCCGCCTCTCTGTAGCAAAGTGGCCTTGGACAAGTGTCAACTTCATGGGCCCTGGTCTTCTCATCCACAAAGTGGTCACAGTAAAAGTCTATGTACCTCAAAAGGTTATTTTGAGAACTAAATCTAAAACACTTGGTACCGTGCCTAGCACACAATATATGTGAGTTAATATTATCTTTCAAAAGTCATTTTAGTGCCTAATCTCTTCTATGAGGTGACATTTTAATACATGGGGAAGGAACACTTCCAAAGACTATGAGTAAAGAGATCTGGGGAAGTCGAGGTTTGGAGAAAGAAACCCTCTCTTGTGAAAGAGTAATAGTTCAACAGTACAAGAAGTCCGCAGAAAGAAGAGCTACTTCTCCAGGATTATTCCCTGAGTCCCTAACTCAGGCAACTGGGACAGGATTTCTACTTGGGAGTGGGGTAGCAGCCTGCATTTATTATCTTATTTTCATCTTCCATGTCTTCACATTCTTCTTCCCGTTACTCAGACCTGATTTGAGAGGGCTGGCTTTCCACCTAGAGTTTGGAATCATACAAAACGTGCACTGACTCACTAGGCTGTGAAGACTATATGTTACTAATCTACCAAGCCCAGATCCCTACATGTTTTCAGGATT